>NC_091071.1:1318333-1665000 GCF_032405125.1 Capricornis sumatraensis
GGGTTTCCTGGAGACAAAGCTGCTCCAGCCAAGCACCTGCGGCAGTGTGTGCATTCGGGTTCGGCCAGCATAGAGCAGTCCTCGGAAGCGCGGCTCCCTGCCTTGAAGCGTTCAAACACAGCAGTGGGGCTGCCGTCCACAGGAGATCAATGAGCAGACCCCTGCTTGCCTCGCCTCCCTTTTTTCTAAAAAGTTTATTTTGTATCTATTTTCATTTCAGCCACACCCATGCAGCTCGCAGGATCTTAGTTCCCTGAGCAGGGATTGAACCCAGGCCTGCTGGGTTGGGAGCGCAGAGTCCCAACTCCCAGGCCACCAGGGCAGCCCTTTCATCTCCCGTTATTTGTCTCCCTTCCACCTCGTGTCAGAGGAATGAGGCGTCAGTCATTCCCGTGTGGACCACCGACAAGAAGAACCACGACGGGGGTCATCCTGCGTTTTCCCCAAGGCCTCGTTGTCTGAGTGCGTCTGGTTCCCTCGGGTCAGCTCTCCGTGCCCCGGAGCAGGGGTGCCTCTCACCTGTGCCCCCCGGCCCCGTGAAAGCAGGCCGGCTGCACAAGTGTGTGCCATCAGGCCGTCAGAGCTGGTAGCAAGCACCACTTCCCGGACACTTAGCGTGTGCTGCACACGGCACGGCAGCACCGCGAGAGGGCGAAGGCCACGTGCAACAGGCTCGCAGTTTCCCCTTTCTCAACCCCACGTGTCGGAGAACTAGCCTCCGCTCACCTGGCCAAAAAGAAACTCAGTGTCACGTTTTTTAACTGTTTGTTTCTCAGGGGCGGTCGTTCAGGCTGACACAGAGCTGACAAAGCCGCCCAGGCTGGCCAGTGGCTGGGAGGTGAGGTAGGCAGTCTAGGCCTCGGCTCACACCACTACCAGCCAGTCCCTCCAGCCCAACAGGGTTCTCGAAAGTCGGCTCAGGCTGCGGGTGGCAACAAAGATGTCCAAAACCCATGAGCCTCTCTGCTGGGGGTCCTGACACCCTGAGACCGCCAGCAGGCATCTGGAGCCTCTGCCACCTCATCCACTGCCCGCAAGCCTCAGGAACTGGGCACGTCCCAGCTCTGAGCCTCCTGCTGAAAACCAGAGGTGACCTCCACCCTTCAGAAACAGGCTGTCGTTGCTGTTCAGCCACTCAGTTGTGTCCAAGTCTTTTGGAGCCCATGGGCCGCAGCACGCCAGGCTCCTCGGTCTTCCACCATCTCCCAGAGCCCCTTGAGGTGGTGATGCTGTGTGACCATCTCATCCTCTGCCACCTCCTTCTCTTTTTGTCTTCGATCCTTCTCAGCATCTGAGTCTTTTCCAGTGAGAGCCACGTTCAGTTCAGTTCAGTCGCTCAGTCGTGTCCGACTCTGCGACCCCATGATACACAGCACGCCAGGCCTCCCTGTCCATCACCAACACCTGGAGTTCACTCAGACTCACGTCCATCGAGTCAATGATGCCATCCAGCCATCTCATCCTCGGTCGTCCCCTTCTCCTCCTGCCCCCAATCCCTCCCAGCATCAGAATCTTTTCCAATGAGTCAACTCTTAGCATGAGGTGGCCAAAGTACTGGAGCTTCAGCTTTAGCATCATTCCTTCCAAAGAAATCCCAGGGCTGATCTCTTTCAGAATGGACTGGTTGGATCTCCTTGCAGTCCAAGGGACTCTCAAGAGTCTTCTCCATCCCACAGTTCAAAAGCATCAATTCTTCAGCGCTCAGCCTTCTTCACAGTCCAACTCTCACATCCATACATGACCAGAGGAAAAACCATAGCCTTGACTAGATGGACCTTAGTTGGCAAAGTGATGTCTCTGCTTTTGAATATGCTATCTAGGTTGGTCATAACTTTTCTTCCAAGAAGTAAGCGTCTTTTAATTTCATGGCTGCAGTCACCATCTACAGTGATTTTGGAGCCCCCCCCCAAAAAAAGTCTGACACTGTTTCCACTGTTTCCCCATCTATTTCCCATGAAGTGATGGGACCGGATGCCATGATCTTCGTTTTCTGAATGTTGAGCTTTAAGCCAACTTTTTTGCTCTCCTCTTTCACTTTCATCAAGAGGCTCTTTAGTTCCTCTTCACTTTCTGCCATAAGGGTGGTATCATCTGCATATCTGAGGTGATTGATATTTCTCCCGGCAATCTGGATTCCAGCTTGTGTTTCTTCCAGTCCAGCGTTTCTCATGATGTTCTCTGCATTTAAGTTAAATAAGCAGGGTGACAATATGCAGCCTTGACGTACTCCTTTTCCTATTTGGAACCAGTCTGTTGTTCCATGTCCAGTTCTAACTGTTGCTTCCAGACCTGCATACAGATTTCTCAAGAGGCAGGTTAGGTGGTTTGGTATTCCCATCTCTTTCAGAATTTTCCACAGTTTATTGTGATCCACACAGTCAAAGGCTTTGGCATAGTCAATAAAGCAGAAATAGATGTTTTTCTGGAACTCTCTTGCTTTTTCCATGATCCAGCGGATGTTGGCAATTTGATCTCTGGTTCCTCTGCCTTTTCTAAAGCCAGCTTGAACATCAGGAAGTTCATGGTTCACGTATTGCTGAAGCCTGGCTTGGAGAATTTTGAGCATTACTTTACTAGCATGTGAGATGAGTGCAATTGTGTGGTAGTTTGACATTCTTTGGCATTGCCTTTCTTTGGAATGAAAACTGACCTTTTCCAGTCCTGTGGCAACTGCTGAGTTTTCCAAATTTGCTGGCATATTGAGTGCAGCAAGCTTTTGACTGTGTGGATCACAATAAACTGTGGAAAATTCTGAAAGAGATGGGAATACCAGACCACCTAACCTGCCTCTTGAGAAATCTGCATGTATGCAGGTCAGGAAGCAACAGTTAGAACTGGACATGGAACAACAGACTGGCTCCAAATAGGAAAAGGAGTACATCAAGGCTGTATATTGTCACCCTGCTTATTTAACTTATATGCAGAGAACATCATGAGAAACGCTGGACTGGAAGAAACACAAGCTGGAATCCAGATTGCCGGGAGAAATATCAATCACCTCAGATATGCAGATGATATCACCCTTATGGCAGAAAGTGAAGAGGAACTAAAGAGCCTCTTGATGAAAGTGAAAGAGGAGAGCAAAAAAGTTGGCTTAAAGCTCAACATTCAGAAAACGAAGATCATGGCATCTGGTCCCATCACTTCATGGGAAATAGATGGGGAAACATAAGAAACGGTGTCAGACTTTATTTTGGGGGGCTCCAAAATCACTGCAGATGGTGACTGCAGCCATGAAATTAAAAGACGCTTACTTCTTGGAAGAAAAGTTATGACCAACCTAGATAGCATATTCAAAAGCAGAGACATTACTTTGCCGACTAAGGTCCATCTAGTCAAGGCTATGGTTTTTCCAGTAGTCATGTATGGATGTGAGAGTTGGACTGTGAAGAAGGCTGAGCGCTGAAGAATTGATGCTTTTGAACTGTGGTGTTGGAGAAGACTCTTGAGAGTCCCTTGGACTGCAAGGAGATCCAACCAGTCCATTCTGAAGGAGATCAGCCCTGGGATTTCTTTGGAAGGAATGATGCTAAAGCTGAAGCTCCAGTACTTTGGCCACCTCATGCTAAGAGTTGACTCATTGGAAAAGATTCTGATGCTGGGAGGGATTGGGGGCAGGAGGAGAAGGGGACGACAGAGGATGAGATGGCTGGATGGCATCATTGACTCGATGGACGTGAGTCTGAGTGAACTCCGGGAGTTGGTGATGGACAGGGAGGCCTGGCGTGCTGTGATTCATGAGGTCACAATGAGTTGGACACAACTGAGCAACTGAACTGAAGTTTCACAGAATCATCTTTCAGGATTTAAAATAGCTCCACTGGAATTCCATCACCCCCACTAGCTTTGTTCATAGTGATGCTTTCTAAGGCCCACTTGACTTCACATTCCAGGATGTCTGGCTCTAGGTGCGTGATCACACCATCGTGATTATCTGGGTCATGAAGATCCTTTTTGTACAGTTCTTCTGTGTATTCTTGCCACCTCTTCTTAATATCTTCTGCTTCTGTTAGGTCCATACCATTTCTGTCCTTTATCGAGCCCATCTTTGCATGAAATATTCCCTTGGTATCTCTGATTTTCTTGAAGAGATCTCTAGTCTTTCCCATTCTGTTGTTTTCCTCTATTTCTTTGCACTGACCACTGAATAAGGCTTTCTTATCTCTTCTTGCTATTCTTTAGAACTCTGCATTCAGATGCTTATATCTTTCCTTTCCTCCTTGGCTTTTCGCTTCTCCTCTTTTCACAGCTATTTGTAAGGCCTCCCCAGACAGCCATTTTGCTTTTTTGCATTTCTTTTCCATGGAGATGGTCTTGATCCCTGTCTCCTGTACAATGTTACGAACCTCCGTCCATAGTTCATCAGGCACTCTATCTATCAGATCTAGGCCCTTAAATATATTTCTCACTTCCACTGTATAATCATAAGGGATTTGATTGAGGTCATTCCTGAATGGTCTAGTGGTTTTCCCTGTTTTCTTCCATTTCAGTCTGAATTTGGTAATAAGGACTTCATGATCTGAGCCACAGTAAGCTCCTGGTCTTGTTTTTGTTGACTGTATAGAGCTTTTGCTGCAGAGAATATAATCAATCTGATTTTGGTGTTGACCATCTGGTGATGTCCATGTGTAGAGTCTTCTCTTGTGTTGTTGGAAGAGGGTGTTTGCTATGACCAGTGCATTATCTTGGCAAAACTCTATTAGTCTTTGCCTTGCTTCATTTCGTACTCCAAGGCCAAGTTTGCCTGTTACTCCAGGTGTTTCTTGACTTGCTACTTTTGGATTCCATTCCTCTAGAATGAAAAGGACATCTTTTGGGGGTGTTAGCTCTAAAAGGTCTTGTAGGTCTTCATAAAACCGTTCAACTTCAGCTTCTTCAGCATTACTGGTTGGGGCATAGACTTGGATAACTGTGATATTGAATGGTTTGCCTTGGAGATGAACAGTGATCATTCTGTCGTTTTTGAGACTGCATCCAAGTACTGCATTTCGGACTCTTCTGTTGACCATGAAGGCTACTCCATTTCTTCTGAGGGATTCCTGCCCGCAGTAGTAGATATAATGGTCATCTGAGTTAAATTCACCCATTCCAGTCCATTTTAGTTCGCTGATTCCCAGAATGTCAACGTCCACTCTTGCCATCTCCTGTTTGACCACTTCCAATTTGCCTTGATTCATGGACCTGACATTCCAGGTTCCTATGCAATATTGCTCTTTACAGCATCAGACCTTGCTTCTATCACCAGTCACATCCTCAGCTGGGTATTGTTTTTGCTTTGGCTCCATCCCTTCATTCTTTCTGGAGGTATTTCTCCACTGACCTCCAGTAGCATATTGGGCACCTACTGACCTGGGGAGTACCTCTTTCAGTATCCTATCATTTAGGTTAGCCCTCTTGAAAATACTTCTCACTGTTTTAAGATAAACCTACAGATAAATAAGGAAGACAGAGGGCAAAGGAGCCTGGCTTGCTGCAGTCCATGGAGTCACCAGGAGTCAGACAAAACTTAGGGGCTGAACAACGATAACAACACTGATAAAAAAAAAGGCGTAAGTCGTTCTCCTAATCTCATGGAACTTCTCCCAAGCCTGTGAGGGAATAGTATTGTTAATCTCATTTTTAATATAAGGAAACTGAAGCTTAGTGATGATGAATAAATGGCCCAAGGTCATCCAACAAGGGAGGTAGTTTAGACCTAGCCCAGGTCTCTCCTTCACTCCCAAGCCCCAGGCTTCCCAAAGTGGGTGAGAACGTGGCAGAACATTTTCCCTTTTAATTGTTACTTAGTCAGGTTCAGTTCAGTTCAGTCGCTCAGTCGTGTCCGACTTTTTGCGACCCTATTGATTACAGCATGCCAGGCCTCTCTGTCCATCACCCACTCCCGGAGTTTACCCAAACTCATGTCCATTGAGTTGGTGATGCCATCCAATCATCTCATCCTCTGTCATCCCCTTCTCCTAATGTTATTGAAATAAAACTAGCTGTCAAACTCATGATTTCAATGGGAACTCTAAATTTGGCCTTAAAACGCTTTTAAGTTTAAAAAATAGGTTCTGATATGTTGAGATAAGGCTCTAGGCCCAAGCTGGGGCTGCTCTGCTGCCATGGTGGTGAACCAAAGGTGGATGCGTGGCGGCCGTCCTCGCTCTGCTGACCAGAAACACAGTGTATACAGTTGGTTACGTGGTGGCCGTCCTCGCTCTGCTGACCAGAAACACAGCGTATACAGTTGGTTACGTGGTGGCCGTCCTCGCTCTGCTGACCAGGAACACAGCGTATACAGTTGGTTAGGTGGTGGCCGTCCTCGCTCTGCTGACCAGAAACACAGCGTATACAGTTGGTTACGTGGTGGCCGTCCTCGCTCTGCTGACCAGAAACACAGCGTATACAGTTGGTTACGTGGTGGCCGTCCTCGCTCTGCTGACCAGGAACACAGCGTATAGAGTTGGTTGCCACCCTGCCCCCTCAAAACACACTTGGCCCACACACCCCCGCCCCCCTCTAGGCTTATATCCTTATTCCTTCTCACCCCAAACAACAAAGCAACAAAGACACAGCACAGCCAAAACTGAATAAAGACAATCTTATAGGAGGAAAAAGAAGAAAGCTGCAAGTTTGCTATATTAGTACCAGAGAAAGTAAACTGGAGAGCAGGGGATATTATCAGGAATAAAAAGAAGTATCTAAAATGGCAAGGTGGCCAACTCATCAAGAAGACAAAGCAGCCCTACACGGACGTGTACACGATACGGAACTTCAGGGTACACGAAAGAAGTGATAAAACAGAGAGAGACAAATCCATCGTTAGAGCTCGAAGCTGCCAACGTGTGCCTCTCAGCAACTGAGAGCACACAGCGAAAATCAGAAACATTTTCAAAGATTGGAGCAATGCCCGGGACCCACTGGATCTCGGCGCTGCTTCCTGAACACTCATCCCCAGCGGCATTCAGGGAACGTGCACCGAGGGAGCCCACATTCTTGGCCACAGATCTCAACACAGTTTCAGAAGCACTGAAACCATACAAAGTATGTTCCCTGCGGAATTCCCTGGTGAGGACTCCGTGCTCTCCCCGCAGAGGGCCCGAGTCTGATCTCCGGTCGGGAAGCTTAGATCACACAAGCAGCATGGCCAAAATAAAAGCCAAGAAGCAAAGTCCATTCTCTGCTCACAACACAATTAAACCAGAAGCCAGATTTGGAGACATATCCGAAAAATCCTCAAATAGGTGCATCCTAAGACCACATCTCCAAACAAACTACAGATCTGAGAAGAAATCATAATGGAAATTAGGAAACATTTTCAACAGAGAACACAACATATTATAATTTGTGGGATGTAACTAAAGTAGCGCTTAGAGGGAAAATCACGGCGTTAAATTCAGATGCTGTCATCCTGGCCCCTCCGACCCACAGCTCCCCACCGACCTCTCACCGCTGTTTCAGGACCACTCCTTGGATGGTTATTTCATAAGGTTTGCAAACTGTTGCTTATCTAATGTTACTGAACCGTCTGCATGTATTGGCTAGAATTATTTTATAAATAAGAGCTTTCCCTCATCAACAGTTTGGTTACCTTGAAATATAAAGATAAAATTAAAAAGGCAAGATTAACTGTACTGCTTCAGTCTTTTATCTATTTTCAGAATGAGGCAATGCCCCAGCAATGTTCACCTGTGAGCAACAGGATTTGTAAAACACGGCATTACGAACAAATGAACTTAAACATGTCAAACATACACAGCTTTTTATTCCTTTTGAGGCTCCAACTATTCCAGCAGGGGGCCTCTTGAAGTCCTCCCGACTCCTTCCCAACAACTTATTATAAAAATTTTCCGACATACAGATATGTTGAGAGAATTTTCCAGTGAACAGTTGCACGCCTGCCACCTAGATGTCACAATCAGCACTTTTCTGTGACCAGCGCCACCACTGCCACTGTTTCATCAATCCCTTTTCAGCTGAACATGTATCCTTCTAGGCTTGTTTCTATGTACTTCACATATTTACCTAATGCATTAGTCAGTGCAGGCTGCCATAACAAAATGCCACAGCCCGGAAGGCTTAAAACAACACATTTATTTCTCACTGTTCCAGAGGCTGGACGTCCAAGATCAAGGTGCTGGCAGGTTTGGCGTCTCCTGAGGCCTCTCTCAAGAGCTGGGCTCGGGCTGCAGCCAACGAGGCTGGACTGGGGACGGAGGGCCGTCTCCATCTCAGGGGTCTGGGAGCCGGGTGCTGATTGGCCAGGGATTGAAGCTCCTCCACACGGGGGCCCTCCTCAGAGCGGGCTCCTCCATGGGCTGCTTGGGTGTCCTCAGGGAAAGGTGGCTAGCTTCCTTCAGACCCAGCGGCCCAAGAGAGAGAGCCAGGTGGAAGCTTATCATTTTTAGGACCCACACTTGGAAGTCACATGGCATCACTTCTGGCACCACGCGTTGGTTGGAAGTGAGCGATCAGGGGCATCCACACTTGAGGAGGGCAGGGTTTGGCTCCTCCTTCTAGAAACTTTCTGGCTGCACTTCATGGCATGTAGGACTCAGTTCCCCAACCAGGGATCCAACCCACACACCCAGTAGTGGAAGCATCGAGTCTTAACACTGGGCAGCCAGGGAGGCCCCCTAGCTTCCCCTTCTGAGAGGGGTGCCAAAGGATTCCTGACTCTACGGCACATGTACTTTCAGCCCCACTTCTGTGGTGTTTGACTCCTGACAGTCCCCCCACAGCACTGGGACTCTGAGACAAGAACTGAAAACGCCTCCTCCCTGCTGAACCCCCCACACAGAGCGCCTCCCACTCTGGCCCTGATATAGTCTGAACTTTCCCCTCAGCACTCCTCAAACTCTGGAGGGTGGAGGAACTGTGGATGGTCTTGCTGCTTTTCTTGCTAGAACACTGCGGCACGTACTTTGAAAATACACTTTTTTTTTTTTTTTGCATCATGAGGACATTCATAATTTTACCTGCAGAGTAAGATAGGAGTCCTTCCCCTGGGAAATAGTAATGAGCGGCTAATATTTACAATACCTGCACACCGGAAAAGTCTTCCCTAAGAAACATGTAGCTGCCCAGCTAAGGTCAGCTGTTTTCAAGCTTTCTGTGAAAATCCACTTATTAAGGGGCTTCCCAGGTGGCTCAGTGGTAAAGAATCCGCCTGCCAATGCAGGAGATGCAAGAGAGGAGGGTTCCATCTCTGGGTCGGGTAGATCCCCTGGAGGAGGAAATGGCAACCCACTCCAGTATTCTGGCCCGAAAAATCGCACGGACAGAGGAGCCTGGCGCGCTACAGTCCATGGGGTCACAAAGAGTCGGACACGACTGAGCGCACACACATTCACTTATTACTCACTGCTGCGTCACCAAGAGCACCTTCTAGAAGAAAAGCGCGGGCAGAGCCCCGCAGCCTGTGAAAACTGCGGAAGAAACCAGAAAACAGGAGGGTAATTCTGACGGCCAGGAAAAGTGAGTTTCCCTTCCGAAGCCCGCCCCTGGGGCACGCACCTCCTTTCACAGGTGAGGAGACCGAGGCAGAGAGGCCGTGGGGCCTGCCCGCAGCTACAAAAGCTGAAAGACGGAGCATCGGAACTCACAGGTAGGCAGCCTGAGAGCCCTGGTTCTTTTCTCTTTTCCTGTCAGCTGAGGTAACATACACCCAGCACTCCGTTCACAGTGTTATCCATTTTTCAGAGCAGAGTTCCGAGGCACGAAGCGCGTTCACCCTGTCGGCAGCCGGCACCCGATCCGTCTTCCCAAACTGTCCTAAACTCCCGTCCCGCCTGCCGCCGCAGCACCGCCTTCTTGTTTAGAACTAAAACATTTACACTGAGCGCTGGCCCGCGTGCTCCGCAAAACCCAAAAGACAGAGATGCAAACGCGGCACACCTGCCAGGGTCTCCGCGCCGCTGCGCCTCAGGTACCTCAGCACCTGGCCGCGCAGGCCACGCCCTCTAACCCGCCCGCGGCGGCCCCGCCCCACACGGCCCCGCCCCGCCCCGTGGCCGCGCCCGCGCGCGTCAGGGGGCGGAGGCCCGCGCGGGTCGAACCATGGTGGCCAGCAGAATGGGGAACGGCGGAATGACAGCCGCCGCGGTGAACGTGGGTGTGAGGGATCAGAGCAGCGCTCATTCATTTCTGTGTTGCGCCGGGCGGTCGTCCCTGTAGCAGCCCGGGCCTTCCCTGGCTCGCCAGGTAGTCCTTCTGTGCTTTGGAAGCGCCCATTCTTTTGCCCAGTCAGTAGACGAGTCTAAAAGCCGGCGTGTAGAGGTGGAACTTGGTAACGTAAGTGGAACTGTTTGGTGAAAGGCCAACATATCCCACCCGAAGTAGTCTGTGCCAGCCTTCCCGCCGGCACCGGCGTGGAAGCGGAGGGTCCTTTGGCGCCCCGCGCGCCGGGCGGACGCCGGCCGCCTCCCTGCGGCTTCGCAGGTGGTCTCTCCCCGCCGCACGGCCTGACGGGAGGAGGCCGCGGCGCCGCCATGTTGGGCGGAACCATCCGCGGCCTGAGGTGGGGCAGCCTGGTTCTCCAGCCGCCTGCGGGCTGACCGAGACAGGGCCGCTGCTCAGCCTGGGCCCGGCGCTCGGGGCGCGGGCGCCGTCGCCAGCCCCGGCGGACACAGCCCCGCCCCGAGAGCCCGCCCGGGCGCGCGGGACGGCGTCCGGGCGCGCGCGCCCCCCCGTGCCCGTGGGCGGGCCCGCCGCACGCACGTGGCCGGGAGGTAGGCGCGCGGTGCGGCCTGGGAGAGTCGGAAGCGCGGCGAGAGCGGGCGAGGCGGCAGCGCGGGGCCATGCAGGACGCGGAGAACGTGGCGGCGCCCGAGGCGGCCGAGCAGCGCGCCGAGCCGGGGCCGGAGCAGCCGGCCGCCGAGCCGTCGCCGGGGGCGGAGGTGGCGCGGCCCGGCGTGCAGGAGGCGGCGGGCGGCGAGGACGCGGAGGCGGAGGCCGCGCCCGGGCCTGAGCGGCCGGCCGAGCCCGCGGCCGGCGGGGACGAGAGGGCCGACGCGACCCCCGGCGCCACCCCGCCGCCGCCCGAGGAGTCCTCCGCCCCGCTGGCAGGCGAGGCCCCGGCGGAGCAGGCGCAGGACGCGGCGGCCGAGGCCGGGTCCGAGGGGGCTGGCGGGGAGCCGGCCGGCGCGGCGGAGGACGGCGGCGCGGACGAGCCCTCCTTCAGCGACCCCGAGGACTTCGTGGACGACGTGAGCGAGGAAGGTGAGGCGGCGGGGCCGCGCCGCACCGAGGTTCCCGGTCCCCCGCCAGACTCCCCGCACCGGGGGAAGGCTTCCGTGAGCGCCTGGACCGCCGTCTTTTCTCCGAAAGAAGGAGGGGAGCGGAGGGAGACGACCTGGCGAGCCAGGCACTGGCCCTGCAGCCGGGAGTGTGGAGGGCGGCGAGGGCCGGCGGCGGGCCCGCGGGAGCCGTGGCCGAGTGTGCAGGGGTGTGGTCAGTGGGGCCCGGCCAGGCAGGAGCTGCACGTGCTGCACGGTCCCGGGTGACAGCCCTTCCTCTGAGGTCCGGCTGCCCCGAGTGACCCGCCAGGCCTGCCTGTCAGAGGCCTGCAACTGACTTCGGTGCCGTGTCCGTAGGGGTGGACCGACGCTGTCTTGGGAGTGGGCAGAGCGGAGTGGTCAGACTTCTCATTTGTTTTTGTTTTTGCGTTGTTTTTAAGCCGTTGTGACTCTTCAGGCTGGGAGCACATCAATGGATTCCTCTGCATATTGGCCACGTTATTAAAATGGGAATAATGAGTGAAACACCATTGAAATACCCGATGAAACACCAGAAAAATAAGATGTTACCACGTAGAGATAGATTGGCAGGGGAGTGTGCCTGATCACTGAGATTGAGTCAAAACCATAAAGAATTTCACGTGAGAAAGTTTAGAGAACATAGAGTTGTTTGATTTTGAAACATAGTTTATTTTAAAATTCTTGATCAAATGCTTTTTTTTTTTTCTTCCAGTTTTATTGAGTTGTAACTGATGCACAGCACTGTATAGGTTTGGGATATGCCACATAATGACTTCCTTGAAACAGAATTTTAAAGGTTATTGTCAGCATTGTCTTATACTTTGTTTCATGAGACACAAGACATTTCAGCATGAAAAGCAGGAAAGGCTGCACTTTTCCTGCTCCTGAGGACTTGGGAGCCGCTGACCCAGTCAAAGCCCCTCACCCATTCACCTCTAAGAGAATGTGTTTCCTGGGGAGTCGCTTGCTGAAAATCCATAGGCAGTGTTGCTTGGTAGCCCATCCCCAGTCCCCCCAGCTTAGACCACTGTTCTTTTTCACTGCACCAGTTTTTCTTATATTTTAAAATCTAAGTTGTGGTTTTTAAGCTCATTTTGAGTCCTTCAGTGTTCACTTTTTTTAAGTATTATTTGAACACACCTGATTCACGCAGGGTTTCTGCACGGCGTGACAGGATGCTGGCGTAAGCACAGGCCAGCCAGGCCAGGTGACTGCTGGCAGGGCCTCTGGAAGTGCTTGCGATCCTGATATTTCTTCAGAGGAACCTGTGAGGCTCCTGGTCCTAAGGAACTAAAATTGAGCGAGCCGTCTGTGTTCTCGAGGCCAGTGGTTGTAGTCAGGAGCTCATGTGTTTTCTGTTTCATGAGAACCGTCCTATAGGGTCAGAGAGTGATGCTCAAGGTACCGGTTCTTGTGAAAATGGACTGGGCCTCCTGACGAGCCCTCTCGCACACTCCGTAGCTCCAGCACCTCTGTCTGCCCCTCCCTCCCTGACACAGGCGACCTGTGTCACACAGTTGCGTCTTAAACACAGCGTTCTTGCTCCTTGATGCTCAACCAAGCAAACGTGTGGTGAAGATTTTGACCAAATGTCTTCGCTACTTAAGTCTTGAGACGTGCATTTCTTGTATTTCTCCTGGAGTCAGATTGGAAATCCATGAGCCAAGAGCAGCCAGATGCGTGGGCCGTGATGAGAAGGAAATGTTTCCATGTGGCGACTATGCTCATTCCCCTACTGTGTATGGGCGGGTTCTTGTAAAGCTAGACTCTTCAAAGTTGTGGGAAGGAGTCCACGGCTTGTATAAAAGCTGAGCTTCTTACTGTAAACCTTGTAAATTCAGATCAGGCTTAACAGGCGATACAGTAGTTTGGTAAGTCAGCTTTAACAGTAACCCAAGCAGCTGACTCCGGGCTCTGTAGGGAAGATGCCCTAATTTGCCTCTTTCTCTGTTTCCTCTTTGTTTGGTCATGATTTTAGCTTCATTGAAATTTAAGTGGCAGTTCTTTTATCTCACGTAACATTTCCAGTATCATTCGTAAAGGTGCTGGAATTCATTAGAGGTAGTTTATAACAGGACTTGCCTTTGGAAATTACCCTTTTTCCTTTTTAAAAGACCTTTTATTATTGAAAATTTCAACCACTAAAGTGGAGGGAATTCACCTCAACTTTTGAAAATAAAATACAGCAAAGAATATTTTCTGACATGTCCTTTATAACATGTTGAAAGACTTAAAAACTAGTCATAATTAGGTTCTAGAACACACAGATACACAGATAATAAGCCTTTGTTCTTCAGCTGTTGTTTAAAAATTACCTTGGACATTCATTTTGCCTGTACAGACAGTCCTGAAATTGTGATGGTTTGAATTACAGTGGTTCAAAAATAAGTTTATTGGGAAGTAACCCCATCATAAGTCAAGGAAGGTCTTTGTTACTGAGAGCACTTAAGATTTGGGTTCTGTGATTTTAATTTCTGTTCTGTGACGTGAACAGAATGCACTTTGAGCTTTTGCATGAAGTTATGAAAATACCAGTTGACGTTTCTTGCTACGTTCCGAGCACTGTTCTAAGCATTTACAGTCTAACATCTGAATGGCTGGTGTCTCCCGGTGGTAATACTGCCGGGTATTCTGTCCAGCTGGAGACACCCGACCTACAGGCCTCATCCCTCGCGCGCTTTCATGGGCCCTGTAGCCTCCAGTCGCCACGCGGTCTTGAAACAAGGCTGCTTTTCGTACAGAACCTTGGGTGATGAGTCTGACAGGTGGGTCGGAGAAGGCTCACCACAAGCCTTCCTCAGCTCACTTGGTTTTGTTTTTTTTCTGGTAAAAGTCCATCCTCTTTGCTTCTTCACTGTTAAAGGCTCTTTTTTAAAAATTCATTTGGGGATAGAGGGGAAAGTTTTTAAAGTTTTTTTAAAAATTCATTTAATATTGTCCATTATTGACATATCTTGACTGTTAGGGGGTATGTAAAGTGTTACAGTCCTCCCAGTTATTTCAAGTTTAAATTTTTAGTCAAGCCAGGGCTGTGATATTTTAACGTTCAGAGCAAAAGCATTCAGATTAATTATTCATTTTTTACTTTTTGGAAATGTGTTCAGTGTGCTAACCTGGTGCATTACCTTGGTCAGAGAAAGTAAACTCGGCACACCTTTCCCTCCTGCAGAGTTACTGGGGGACGTGCTCAAAGACCGGCCGCAGGAAGCAGATGGGATTGATTCGGTGATTGTGGTCGACAACGTGCCTCAGGTGGGGCCCGACCGCCTGGAGAAACTCAAAAACGTCATCCATAAGATCTTCTCCAAGTTTGGGAAAATCACAAACGATTTCTATCCAGAGGAGGACGGAAGGACCAAAGGGTGAGTGATGTCCTCCAACAGGGACGTGCGGTTTGTTTTTTCTTGGCAGCTGACACCGTGAAGGCGATGGCGCGCTGTGGGAGCCTCGGGGCAGGGACCATCAGCGGGGCAGGGCCGGGGGAGACCTGGGCGTCTGGTTCTGAGTTGGGTTTTGTGAGTCGGCTGCTGAGCTGCTGGGACATGAGAGCTTGGGCTCTTCTCTTCTTGAACAGTGATTGATCAGAGGTAGATCATCGGCAAAGCTGGAGGTTGGCAGGGCTTCAGGGAAATCTGACGTACGGTATTTTGATTCTAAAGTATGCTTTTCTCCCACATTTTAACATCTGAAATGGGGGTATTTCTTAGAGTCTAGAAGAAAGCATTGTGTCATTGTTCAGTTAGTAACTTTTTTATGCTGTTACCTAAAATATTGTGTCTCAAAAACGATAGTGTGAGGTATGTGTCCTGCAGTCTGCTTTTTAAATTCAATATTAGGCTTTCTGTGTTGGTAATGTAATTCTGATTGCTTCTGTGTAAATGCTGTGGTGCTCTGTCATGGGACAGTTTGTCTGTCTTCCTGTCGATTGACTGTTTGGAGCAGCGTCTGGGACAGTCCTGTGCCTGTCCTCTCCTGAGTACAGGAGAGAGTGCGCGCTGGCAGCGCCTCTGGGCAAGTCCCGGTGGAGCCCGAGCAGTCATTCCTGGCTTGTTCTCAGCCGGCAGCAACCAGGGTTCTGTTGGTTGCTCCACACACTTGTCAGACTTTCTCTGTTAAAATTTCGTAAAAACATCAGCCTCTGAGTATGGGCAAAGTCATCTTTTATGAGACAGGAATGAGAAAGTGATATAAACTTCATTTTTTAATTTCAGATTTTAGAAACTGCCTAGAATAGTTTTAGCTTCTTGGGAAACTGATCGCACACAGGTAGCGCTTCTTACATTTGCTGCCTCTGAAAGGCAGGAGGATATAGGCAGCGCTTCTTACATTTCTGCTTCGGAAAGGTGGGAGGGTGGCTTTTTCCGGAGCAGTTGCATGTGTGATTTGTATTAAAATGAAACATTCTCTGAGAGCCTTTGTAATTTTCCCTGTAATACACAGTATCAGACTATTCCTGTTTTTTATAAATAGCTTTGTTGAGAGATACTTGACAGTTAAGTCAGAGAGTTTTAAAGTATACAGTTTCATAAGTTTTGATGACCATGTACATCCTTAAAACGGTCACCACAGTGAGGGCAGTGAGCATCTTGGTTAATGTTAGAGGCACTGGACCTTGTGTTGGGATTCTGTTCGTGTTAGAGCTGCTCTGCTAGGGGCCTGACTGCTTTCGGGACGTGGCAAGCAAACGGGTCGTGGATGCTCATGGGGTGTACGAGCTCTGCGGGGCCTGGGTGTGTGGAGCATGACCTGCTTGCTCTTCGGGTCTGCATGCTTGTGAGTTACCCTCTCCCTTGATTCAGGTATATTTTCCTGGAATACGCATCCCCCGCCCACGCGTTGGACGCTGTGAAGAATGCTGATGGCTACAAGCTCGACAAGCAGCACACGTTCAGGGTCAACCTCTTCACCGATTTTGACAAGTGAGCTCTGACTCGGCCCAGGAGAACCTGGACGTCTTCCTGAGCCTGCGTGGCCAGGCCTTTCTGCCCCAGGGGGCCGGGGGTACTTAGTGGTCTTTCAGGAGGCTGCACTCTCCCGTCAGACAGTGCAGGGTCCTTTCATATCCCCAGCCAGGTGCTCCCCTCCCCCGCCCAGCACCCCCTCACCGATAATGACCAAGCGAAGCCTGTCCTTTCCCTTTGCGGGAGGGGTGCAGTACTGTCTGGCCGAGGACCACTCACCCTTGTGGTTATCTGTTGTGTCACTGATCTTCCAGGTACATGACCATCAGTGATGAATGGGATATTCCAGAGAAACAACCTTTCAAAGACCTGGTATGTTGCATAAAGTCTCTATGTAACTAGAAGAAATGGTGGCTAGCCTCTTGCCTTGAGTGGTGACTCCTTGGGAATCCACGGTGCTGAGTGAACTCGTCATATTGCTAAGTGCAACACTTAGGAATACAAGTTTTCTTTGGCCAAAATTAAGGAAATGTCCTCCATCCCTTGTGCTTGGCTCCTTTAGGGAAACCTGCGCTACTGGCTTGAAGAGGCTGAGTGCAGAGATCAGTACAGTGTGATCTTCGAGAGCGGGGACCGCACTTCCATATTCTGGAATGATGTGAAGGACCCGGTCTCCATCGAGGAGAGAGCGGTGGGTATTTGCTGCTGGGCAGGGACTCATTGCTGGGTTTCCTTAACAAAGAAGGGGTGGTGGGGCCCCTGGCGGTCCAGCGGTTAGGACTCTGCACTTTCAGTGCCGTGGGCCTGGGCTTGATCTCTGATTAGGGAACTGAGATCCCACAGGCCACATGGCACGGCCGGAAGGAGAAAGAGGAGCTTGTACCAGAGCGGGTGAAGTGTCACGTGCTTTGAGGTTACCCATCTTGACAGCAGCTTTTATTCTTCTAGCTTTGAAACAAGTCCTAAGAAGTGAGTAGGCTTCCCGTATTTTTAGTTAAAAGTTTGGGAACTGAATTCGTCATAGACTTCGGAGCCTTTGTGTTTGGCTCTTTTGTTGCGTTGACACTGGCGCTGGCTTTTTCCACAGCGATGGACAGAGACATACGTGCGTTGGTCTCCTAAGGGCACCTACCTGGCCACCTTTCACCAGCGAGGCATTGCTCTGTGGGGGGGAGAGAAATTCAAACAGATTCAGAGATTCAGCCACCAAGGGGTTCAGCTCATCGATTTCTCACCTTGTGAAAGGTAAGCTGTTACAGAATGGCAGATGGAGTGCTGCCGGCCCTCTAGAGGACTTTCTAAAGCTTCATTTCACAGTAGCTCCCGCTTTAAAGTAGAATCATCGCAAGAGAGCACAGAGGATCCCCGTGCGCTCTTTCCCGTGATGGGCTATGTTTGGCTGCCTTTGTTTTATCACCTCCTCTCTGCACACGTATGCGTGAACGCCCGTCATCTGACAAGGGCCTGAGTGCCCGCTGCCGTTGGTGTCCACTGCGGGGCCCAGCTGTTTACCTGATCAGTCCAGGGAAAAGAAAGTGTGAGCGTGCCACACCACGCCTTCTGCTAGCGCATGCCGCGGACTTTTGTTGGGAACCCGCTAGGTCTTTCCTTGTCCTGATTTTATCAGCGAAACGTTGTAAGGTGATCCTCGGAGTATGCCGTGGTGCCAGGCAGGACTGAGCAGTGTGTGCCACGGTGGTTCTGCTCTGTATTTAGAGTGGGCTCTCTGGACGGGATGGCATTTTGGGGGAGCCTGGAGGGCTGGAGAAGGTGCTGGCTGCACGACTCTTGACTGCTTGTCCCAGGAGTCTCCCTCCCTCGTGCCTGGAGTCACGTTCGGGAGCAGAAGCCCGTCACTCCCGCCACGGCTGGTCCTCGCCGCACCCTCACAGGAGAGGAGGCGGGGTGCAGGGGGTGATGCTGCGCCCTCTGCTGCAGGTACCTGGTGACCTTCAGCCCCCTGATGGACACTCAGGATGACCCTCAGGCCATCATCATCTGGGACATCCTCACCGGGCAGAAGAAGAGAGGTTTCCACTGTGAGAGCTCAGCCCACTGGCCTATCTTTAAGTGAGTGGACCCGGGTAGCCACGGTGGCCTCTGTGCCCCCTCTTCATCGACCAGCTTGGCATTTCTTTTTCTCTCCTCAGGTGGAGCCACGATGGTAAATTTTTTGCCAGAATGACACTCGATACTCTGAGCATCTATGAAACTCCTGTAAGTGGCTGATTTGATTGCCTAAGCTGAGCTGCCCTGCCGGGAGCTGTCGCAGGCGCAGAGTTTTCCTTAGCTTGAGGGGTGGCCCAGAGGAGAGAGGGTGGCCTCCGGTCTCTGGGCCTTGCAGGTTCTCGGGCCCTGGGTCGGGTCTCTGCTGCCACGGGCAGCTGGGGAGGGAGTGGTTGGAACGGGCCCCGGGAGGGTGTCTTACTGCTCTGGGCGACCGGTGCCCAGCTGGTCTGTCGCCCCGTGCCGACACTGCTCCCCCAGCGAGCTCATGCCGTGGGGAGCTGCAGGCGCTGCTGAGGCAGTGGGCTGGCTGACGCCGCTGCCCTCCTTTCTCCCGCAGTCGATGGGCCTCTTGGACAAGAAGAGCTTGAAGATCTCCGGCATAAAGTGAGTGGCCCGCAGCACGGGGGGCAGCGGCGGGCTCGACTGCCCGCTTTAGCACTCGGCTCCTGTACCCTGGGAGAGAACGCTGGCGCTAGTCACTGGGCACGGGGCTGTCACCGCGGGCTTGTGCCAGTCACGGGGCACGGGGGTGTCCCCGCGGGCTCGCACCAGTCACGGGGCACGGGGGTGTCACCGCGGGCTCATGCCTGTCACGGGGCACGGGGCTGTCACCGCGGGCTCGCGCCAGTCACGGGGCACGGCGGTGTCACCGCGGGCTCGTGCCTGCTGCCGCGGGCTGCTCTTTGGCGGCCATGTCAGCATTCCCTGCTCCTGCTCGTAGGGGCGTCTCGAGGGCTGCTCTTTTTCCTGTTCCCGCCTGGGGACCAGACACTCGGGCACAGTCTTTGAGGAAGAGGAGTCTCTTCTTTGTCGGGGGTCTCCATGTCAGTCTGATGGTCTGTGTCGTGGGTTTGCTTGGCCTCTGAGCTGTGGGTGGTTTGATCTGTCAGAGTAGGCACGTCTTTGTCTGCCTGAAATCTCGGGGCGGTGAGAAGCCCTAGCAGCGCCGGGGATGCGCACGTCTCTTCCTGCTCTATTCTATTTATATATTGGACAGAATTATGGCTTATAATTAAAACCGGGCGTTAATTTGCAGTAAAAGCAAAAGTGAAGATGCTCTGCGTGGACAGGAACTCGTGAATTGTTTGTGAACGCAACTCTTAAATTTTTGCAGTAAAGAGAATTGCCCCTACTTTCTTCTCGTACATTTCTTAATCTGGAGTTTTCTCCCTTTGACCTCTTAATGAATGTTCAGAAATCACATAGCTGGTTCATCAACCGAAAGTTTCTTTTACTTGCCTTGTGGTTTAGAGTGTCAGTGCGGTTTCAGAGCCTGGGGCTTGACCCACCACCCACGTGACCCCCATGCTGGTGGGTGGTGGCATCAGTACCTCACTCCTCACTGGCACAGTGAGTCTGGCAAAGCCCCCATTGTCCTGGGGACAGAGCAGGCTACACAGGACGTCCAGGGTAGGCCTCGGGGGTGGGCCCTCAGGGTGCCATTGCCACTGCCATTCCGGGAGGTGAACGTGCCAGCGCCCTGCTTTGCACAGGGAGTGAGCTCTTTCACTCCTGTGCCTCCTCATCGTGGCTCAGCTGGTCCTGGTAAACGTTTTATTTTCTTCTGCAGAGATTTTTCTTGGTCCCCCGGTGGTAACATAATAGCCTTTTGGGTGCCTGAAGATAAAGATATTCCAGCCAGGGTAACCCTGATGCAACTGCCCACCAGACAAGAGATCAGAGTCAGGAACCTCTTCAACGTTGTGGACTGCAAGCTGCATTGGCAGAAGAACGGGGACTACTTGTGTGTGAAAGTAGATAGAACTCCAAAAGGCACCCAGGTAAGTGGGCACCAGCAGGCGGGGCCCTTCCTGCAGCTCAGTTTGGGGGGGCGGGGCGGTGTTCATGAATTTTTTTGTTTCAAACTTAAGACTTTTTTCAGGCCCACCTGGCACCAAAAGTTAGCTGTCGCGTCATGGCTAGCACTGTGACCCTATTCCGGCGGCGGAGTGCAGTCTTTGCTATAGACTGAGTGGGTAACGCGCCGCTTAGTTGGCACAGGTCAGAGCTCACGAGAGAACACCGGGGAGCCTCCAGGCAGCTGCCTGCCTTCTCTGCAGGTGTTAGACCAGTGCTTTGTTTTCTTCAGGTTTTTCTTTTGAAACGCAGAGTAGCATGCTTGACACAGGCCTGCTTCCAGACTGTCTGTTTGTTTGCCTCATTTAACATTTGTTTGTACACAAACGCGTGGTTTTTTTCCTTCTAATGGAAATCTTGCTTTGACAGCAAGTTTCTGAGGTGTGTGGTCACGTAGCCAGCCGTGCAGCAGCCACCACTGTCTTAACTCCACAGCGTTTCCATCTCCCCCAGAAGAAACTCCCCCCGCTCCAGCCATCACGGGCTCCTGACATCCTGTCGCTTGCTTGCCCGCCCCTGTCTCTGGGCGCCCCTGTTCTGGATGTTTCTCACGAGTGGAGTCGCACTCTGCAGCCTTCCGTGTCTGGCGTCCTCCCCTGAGCGCGGGGTGCAGGCCCATCCAGGTGGCGCCCTGAGCTCGTCCCTTGTCGTTTCCATGGCTGAGCCTGTTTACTGTGTTATATCGTGTTTGCCCGTTTATCCTTTGGTGGGCATGTGGTCTGTTTCCACCTTTTGGCTATCACGGATAATGCAGCTTTTTACATGAACATAGCTGTTCCAGTTTTGAAATAATAGTTGGATCAGTCCCAGTTGGTGGGCCTTTGGGACACTACAGAAGGTTTGCAGAGAAGTCACAATATGGATCCTTGGGCCCGTCTGCTGGAGGTGACCTTAGGGCAGGTCTAGGGTCTGGGCTAGGGCCGAGGGACCGCTTCTTCTCCGGACATTGTACCCGTCTCCGCCTTCGTCAGCGTTTGAGAGCTCTTGTCACCACTTCAGTCACTGCCAATTTTCACGTCTCTAACAGGCGTATACGTTGAATCTTTCATTAACTTCTTAAGTTGTCCTTTGAGTCTTTCTCATGCTTTGTTTTCAGAATGTCACCCCTTCTTTTTTCTTTTAAACAGGGTGTTGTCACAAATTTTGAAATTTTCCGAATGAGAGAAAAACAGGTGCCTGTTGACGTGGTCGAGATGAAAGGCAAGTGCCTCCGTCCTGTCCTGAGGTTGAGTGGCCGTCGAGCTGTCACGCCTACTCATAGCGCTTCCCTGCGAGTTCACAGCCAGGCAGGCTGGCTGAGGCCAGGCGTCTGTGTTACAAAGCATACGTCGGTTCATGGTTTCTTTGTCCTTCCCAGCTTCAGTCTCTTAGCCTTTCCAGTTGCCAGGTGAAGAGACGCCCCCCTTTTTTTCATTCACACCATGTGATCTGCTTACATAGCAGAGGGACACAGGTTCGGGCCTGGTTTCACGCTTAGGAGAGAGTGTGAAGAGCAGGTTTTCATCACACACCCAGCAACGCAGCTAAGAGCTTGTCCTCTTCCATATGAAAGTTCTCAGTTGAGTAGCGGAATTTTGGTTTTTGGACTCCTAAAAACTGGAGACACTGTCTCTGCCTTTAGGTGGAACGTTTAGCGTGTATATCCTGTTTTGCTGGGGAGAGGAGGAAGGGAAGGGAAGGTGCTGCCTGGGAGAGGGCATGATCCCTGTGTGCCGTGCGGAGAGTGAGGGGCGCATCCACAGGCCAGCCCGCCCGTGGCAGGAGCCTGGGGTAAAGTGGGGCACGCCCGCCGGCCCCGGCGGCTCCGCAGGGCTCAGCGTGCTGTCTTTGTGCCCATGCTGCTTGTGGGCCTTTCAGTGAACCTGAGAATCTGGGGCATCTCTTGTTGAGCAGTCTGAACAGAAAATGATGTTCTGTGACCAAGGAGCTCGCCCTCTCTTCCTGGCTCTAGAAACCATCATTGCCTTCGCTTGGGAGCCGAACGGAAGCAAGTTCGCTGTGCTGCACGGGGAGGCGCCTCGGATATCGGGCTCCTTCTACCACGTGAAGAGCAACGGAAAGATTGAGCTCATCAGTAAGCGGCTGAGTGGGGGCCCAGGGGCCGAGCTTGCTCACCGCTCCTGGGGGAGCGCTTGGCTGGACAGCGTCCTGCGGGCAGCTGGTGGTGGGTGAGGGAGCTTGCTGCAAAGGACGGGCCGACTGTGCCCTCCCAAGCAGCGGCGTGTGTGGCATCGTCATTCTGTGATGTCGTCGACTGGCTGTCACAAAACTGAGTGTATTATTACTTCCCTTTGTCATGAAAGGACGTTTGGACAGCTGGAGAGTCATGGCCTCCTGTTGTAAAGTAGGTTATGATGCAGCAAGCGTACAAGTGCCTCCCCTTGCAGGGTCAGCCTGCAGACCACCACAGTGCTGGGGACTGCCAAGGATCCTTTCCATCCTGCCCGTCCCTATCAGGGCGGTGCTGCCCCCCTCCCCACCCTGCTCCTCCCTCCTGAGTAAAGAGATGAGGGCCAGGCCCCACCCCTTCAGGAGTGAGCATGGGGCTGGCATTGGGAGAGATGGTGGAATTAGCTTCTTTCAGTTAAAAAGTGAGTCACTAGAATGGATTTCTAGGCTTTTGGGGTCACGTATCTCTGAGAATCTGAGGGAAACTGGACTCCTTCCCCTGGTGTTGGGTCCCCATGGTGACACTGCCTGCGTGGGGTGTTTGGTCTGATTGCACCGTCAAGTGCAGTGGTAGCGTTACTTAACGTAGCACCGCAGTTTCAGAACCCTCCAGGCCCCCAAACTACGAGGTGCGGCGCCTCACAGAGCCCCGTGCGCACGCCCGCGGGGTGGCCCTGTCTCGGCTGCACGCTGACCTCTGATCCTCTCCTTTCAGAGATGTTCGACAAGCAGCAGGCCAACACCATCTTCTGGAGCCCCCAGGGGCAGTTCGTCGTGCTGGCTGGCCTGCGGAGGTGGGTTCCGCCGATGCCCTCTGCGGGGCTGGGGGAGACCGTGGCCCCGGCTCCGGCCCCGAAGGTTGCTCTGCTGCCCCCCTGTGAGTGCGGGGACAGGTGCTCCCAAGGGCGTCCCGGCCTGGGCGGGTCGTGCGGTGTCTCCATCCTGCTGCCCAGACGTGGCCAGGGCCGGCCCCTTGCAGACGCTTCCACCGGGGACTGCGGAACGCAGGACCTCCTCCTGGTGGCCCAGTCCCCCGGTGTAAATGCCGCGCGTCCGTGTGGGAAGGGGGTTTGGTCAGGCTGGGAGCCCGTCTTGCCCTCTGCTGGGTGTGCCCACAAGCCTCTGGGCGTTCACCCCCTTGCTCCCCACCTGGCTGCGCAGCAGGCCGTGCAGAGCCTGGACGGGTGCGGGGCCTCCTCTGGGCTGGCGGGGCTCCCCGCCTCACTGTGGGTGCCTCGCACTGGGGTTTGGCAGCTCAGCCTCTGCCAGCCTCTCCTCTGGGAGCCTGTGTGCCCTGTGCGTCATCTGTGTCCCTGTGGGCATTGCCACGTCCACGATCAGGCGGGACAGCGGGCTCCCGAGCGCAAGCCTGCTCGCCTGAGCGGAGGGCGGCACAGACACGGCTCTCGGTGACACCAGCCGTGCTGTCTCCCCAGCATGAACGGCGCCCTGGCGTTTGTCGACACCTCGGACTGCACGGTCATGAACATCGCTGAGCACTACATGGCCTCCGACGTGGAGTGGGACCCCACTGGGCGCTACGTCGTCACCTCCGTGTCCTGGTGGAGCCACAAGGTGCGGGGGTCCCGAGCGCCCTGCCTGGTCTGCCTCAGGGCCTCGCCCTCACCCCAGGACTGCAGTTCTGGGTGGTGGGGCTTCCGGCCGTTCCGGGGTCCCTCCCCGGTGTTCTCATGGGCCCCCCACTCAACAGCGTGACACCCCTTCACTGTCAGCCATTTGCTGTCCTCTCTTCCTGCTGGCTTGAGCCGTTAGGAGGACGGGGGCCTTTTCTCCCGAGCTACATCCCCAGCATCTGAAACTGCTGGCACATTGTCAGCCTTCAGTCAGGATTTGTTGACCGAACTGGCATGTGAGAAAACACGTCGTTTCTGTTTCTAATTTCCTGAAAAGATCATCCTCTCTGTCTTCAGGGAAAGATCCGAGGGTGTGTTGGTCGGGGTAGATGCAGGACTCAGCGCTTGCAGGGACCGCTGTGAAGTCTGCCCGGGAGGGGGCTTCTCGGCCTGGGGCCTCCCTGGGCTGGCGGAAGCTGTGTGCGCTGGCCCTCACCTGGGCGGGGAGTCTGTGCTGCACAAACCACAGTCCACTGTTTTCACAAGCCCAGTGTTTCCACTGCTGGTGAAATTTGCTCAAGATCCTTCTGTATATTTAATGACGTTTTACTGATTGAGGTGTTCACAGTTGAACCAGTTCACACACGTTTACCAGTTGAGACAGAGTGATTGTGTTTAATGAAGTTTCAGGAGCAAGAGCTTTGCGAATGTGGCTGGAAACAGTGTCTTGAATGACACCCTTGTGTTCGGGTCAGGGCATGTGGACCGTGCCCAGGCCTGTCCGGAGGCCACCTCACCGAGGCCCGCCCTGACACTGCAGATGCTCTGAGCATGCTGACCACTCTGCTTCCTGCCCCCGAGGGCTGGTCTGCAGCGGGGTCCGCCAGGGCGTGGGCGCCGCTCCCTTCACCGAGAAGGTCTCGGTACAGAGGCGTCTGCTGGGCTGTGGTGGCGTGGCTGGCAGGCTGTGCTCCGGCTCAGGAGCTCTGTTGGCGCTGTGCTGGCTGCTGCACACGCCAGGTGCATGCCCCTAGCTGCCTGTCCTCCACGGTCCTCCCCTGCTCACCGTGTCCCCCCAGTGCCAACAACACTGGCAAGGGACTGGGTCTCAGACATCTGTTGAGTGTCGTGGTGAATTTTGCCAGTTCTGTTGACAGGACTCAGGGTCTCCTGGGGTCACTTGGTGGAGTGGGCAGCTAGTGAGGCTCCATTCTCGTCCAGGTGGACAACGCCTACTGGCTGTGGACCTTCCAGGGCCGCCTTCTGCAGAAGAACAGCAAGGACCGCTTCTGCCAGCTGCTCTGGAGGCCTCGGCCCCCCACGCTCCTGAGCCAGGATCAGATCAAGGTCTGGTTTTCCTCATCAGCTGCAGGGACGTGGCAGTGACTGCCACGGAGAGAAGGTTTTCCTTCCTGATACTGTCAGGGTGACGGGAGTGGAGGTGTGGCGCTCACAGCAGACCCTTTGAGGAGATGCGGAGCAGTGAGAACCAAAGGAAGAGGGTGGTTTCAGCAGACGAGACAGATTCTCGGGTTCTGAGGCCACGTCAGAACCGTTGCAGGAAGTTTGCGGAAACGGAGGGGATGGGCCGCTAGAAAGTCCTGGTGGGACTGTAAGACGTGGGATTTACGTAACTGTGGTGGGACACGTGGTGTTTATCAGGGCTGTTCTGAGGGACAAGTGTAAATCCCGGGGAAGGAAGGCTGCCAGTGGGAAACGTGGAGGCCAGCGCCACGTTGAGCATTCAGGTAGCTGCACTCTGTTGAGCGCTGCCGCTGCAGCCGTGAGGAACATGTCTGTGCCTCTTAGCTTTGAATGTGCTGATCCTGAGGGACTTGTCTTTGTTTCAGCAAATTAAAAAGGATCTGAAGAAATACTCCAAGATCTTTGAACAGAAGGATCGTTTGAGCCAGTCCAAAGCCTCAAAGGTTAGCCCTGTCCCCAGGCATGAGGGAAGCGCCCAGATAGTCCTGTCCCCTCACAGCAGAGAGGCCAGCACCAGGCCGGGGGACAGACCCCAGGGTTGGATCCGTCCACGGGAGGGCGTGGCAGAGGGGCTGCCAGAGGAAGCTGAGGGCGAGCAGACAACGCCCGGCGCGCCCGCCCTGCAGCCTCTGGTGGAGCCCTACGTTGTCCTGTCCGTCAGGCTGGGCGCCGCTGACCGTGTTTCATTTCCACTTGGTTGAGCAAAGTGAAGGCAGTGGTGTGAGGGAAGTGCTCGTCCTGTGAGTTCCCCTCAATTCTGCACACAGGAGTTAGTGGAGAGAAGACGAACCATGATGGAGGATTTCCGGAAATACCGGAAAATGGCTCAGGAGCTCTACATGGAGCAGAAAAATGCGCGGCTAGAGTTACGAGGAGGTAACTTTGTTAGCCCAAGACACACCTCTTACAGCATATAGTTAAGATACTTTCCCCTTTTGGATCTTTTGCCAAGTTTTTCGGAAAACATCAAGTGTTGCCTAAATTAAAAGAAGCTGCTTTTTTCTGGCCGCATCTTGTGGCTCCTGGGGTCCTAGCGCTCTGACGGGATGGCCCTGGGCTCGGGTGGTCAGCGGGGACCCTAACCCTGGACCCCCAGGGAAGTCCTCTTAAAAGGATTGTAAACAGAGTCTGTGAAGGCTTCTGACAAGAGCTGAGCTTCCTGCTGCCTGCAGGCCACGGCCATGGGCCTGTCTGCAGGGGACCTTGTGCTTTTCACACTGGCCTGGTGGTGGTGGGGGGGGGGCGGTCGTCTCCCACGGGTTTGTGCCCCACATGTGACCAGCAAACCCCCTCAGGTGTGGACACCGACGAGCTGGACAGCAACGTAGACGACTGGGAGGAGGAGACCATCGAGTTCTTCGTCACCGAAGAGATTATTCCCCTTGGCAATCAGGAGTGAGCCGGGAGCACTGGTAAGCCTGGACGGGGAGCAGGTGGCGTCCTGTCAGTTTTCCTTCCTGCTCTGCTCTGCACACGAGAAGGTGGTGAGTGAAGCCCAGTTTCCTGGACCCACCATTAGCCACATCCTTGCCTGTGAGCTGTGAGGACTCTGATGAGACCTGGTGTCTGGAGCTCTGCATCGAGCACTCTGGGCCTTGAGCTCCACGTTTAGGGAGCGATATTCCTCTAAAACCCAGTAGCACTCTTGGGCAAGAGTGGTGCCAAAGGAGGCTTTGGGAAGAAGACGGGTGCCCGTCAGATGGTGCCTCACCAGCCGCAGCACCTGCTCTGGTCAGTCCCCGCGTGGTCTGGACAAGAGCCTCCAAAATCCTGTCAGCTGTGGCTTGAACTAGGCTTCAGTGACAGACAGGGCCTGGGGCGCTGCTCTCAGAGCTGGCGTCTGTGTCCGCTGGGGGTGGGGGCACAGGGCTGTCTGGCCGTGTGGTCCCCGTGGCAGGGGGCACGGGGGTGGAGGCTGCCCCGTCCAGGCGGCCACCTGCCCGCTGACCAGCCGGCTGCCGCACCTCGTCAGGGTGGAGAGTGAGCCGTGCCTCCCGTTGCAGTGTCGCCGCGCGCTGTGCTGGGCCGAGCTCGCCCTTTGCAGAAAGCCTGCACGCCCCGAGTTTCCGCCTGTGCTCTGTCGCTCTGGCCCGAGGCCGCGCCTGGAAGTCGCCATCTCCACACGTCGCTGTGCCTTTCAGCCCCCGGCGTCTGCTGCAGCGGAGGCGTGGCGGCGCTGCCCCTGGGGGACCCCACGCACCACAGACGGTGCCTGCACAGCTGCGCGGGCCCCTCAGGCTCCCTGGCCGCCAGCAGGGGAGCCGCTCGGGCACCAGTGCCCTCCCCGCCATTCAGGTTGTGACAGGTTCTCTCAACAGGCTGAACGCGGAAATAAAGCAAATGTGTGTGAAAAAGCCGTCTCTCTCCTCTTTGAACGTAGACAGCGGCCGTGACCTGGGTGCCTCTTCGCAGTAGCAGCTGCCCTGGGCCCGTGTCCAGCACGAGGGCCGCCAGCCCCCCGGGGCCCACTCCTCCTCAGCTGAGCCCTGGGAGGTGGTGCCTCAGCCCAGCCAGTTTCTTCTTCCTGTTTCGCTTCCTGCACTTGCCAGTTCACCTGATGAGAAGGAACCCTTTAGCCTTTTCCTCAGTTACACAGGTGTGAAGACTTACACTGTCAGTTGTCACGTGGTCCTGTTTGAATGTTTAACTCTCCCCTCCCAGGAGGGACTGAGCAAATCCATGTAACTCACCCGTTTTCACTGCAGTGTCTTGCTGTCCTTGGTGCCTTGTGAAACGGCAGTTCTTCCACGTCTGTCTTTCTCCCAGAACCTGAAGTTTAGTTTAAAAGGCAGTGAAGCCTGGAATTCACAGCCGTGACCGGTACTGTGTGCAGACCTAAGACACCCTGGGGGGCCAGGGACAGGCAGCCGTCGGCCCCGTGGCTCAGCTGGCTGGCGCGAAGTGGTCCCTAGCCCACCGGAACCCCAGGGACCCCCAGGCTGGCGGGCCGCCCGCCCCCGCCTGGCCTGCCCCGTGCGCCAGGCGCTGCAGGCTCCTCTCCGGAGCCCGTGCTTTCTCCGAGCGCCGCTGCCTCTGGCTCCTCACCCCCCTGAGAATCACCGTGGTTCTTGTTTCCCGTCCTGTTCCTCAGGCCTCGCTGTGTCCTAATTTCATGGCCCTAGGAAGGGACAAGCACGCGGTTCTATCATTTTAACAGATTTTTAACAGAGCTTTTAAATAACTAACTTTTCACTGTTTTAAACTGGCTAGTTGTAACTTTTACATAGTTTGTGAATAAAGATTTCTTAAGCACTGTGCTTGCCTTCTCTCTTCTGTAGGACTAACTGGGCGTCCTGGGGCTGGCCCTTCGTGGAGCAATTTCCTGACCCACCCGCTGGGGTGGGGGTAGGGCAGGGTCCTCAGCGTGTAGCTCGGGCCCCGGGTAGGCTCTGGGCTCCTGGCCGCCCGCACAGTACTTGTCTCTGTCGTGCTGCGGGGCAGCCAGGGTTGAGGGATTTGCCTTCATGGGGGAACCCAGTGACATGGACTCTAAAGCAAGTTCCCAGTGGGTCAGAGGCCAGACCTTCATGGGGGGTGGAGGTGGGGCGGGGGGCAGGGGAGCATGGATGTTAAGAGGGGCTTGTTCACGTGGCCAAGAAGTCCTGGAGCCCAGTGTTGACCTGCATGCTACCAGCACAGCCCTGCCCGTAGACAGCAGATGGTCCGTGCTGTTGGGCGTGCCAAACAGCCGGCACCCGCGCAGTCATTCGACCCCAGGGCCAGCCCCACGCATGGAGGGGCCGCTGGGCCCTCCCCACCCTGAGGTCAGAGTTCGCGGATCTGGCCTCCGCGGCATGCTTTGAAATGCAGTGGTTCAGGTTCACCAGCGCTTGCTCCGCTGCTGCCGCCACCTGGCGCACGGCCGAGCAGCGCCACCTGGCAGGCACGGCCAGCTTGGTTCCCGGTGCAGCGACTTCCCTGGAGGCTGCAGTGGAAAAGCTGGGCACGGCGCTTAAGAAGTAAATTCGCTTGAGGGTTAAGGGGAGCGGGCCCTAAGTGTGTGCAGACAAGCAGTGTGGGAAAGGGGCTTAAAAACCACATCCTAATAAAAACCCTGCAGGTTCATTTTAAGGTTGCTGTGGACATGCCTTTGGCAAGAAGTGTTCTTAGGGGATTATGTCATCGGATGTGTCCCCTTTGGAGGAACAGCTCCGGGGCTCAGGCAGGCACACCTGCAGGATGGGGGAGGGGCACAGGTTCCCCCCCCAAAGAACCACATAGGCGGTCCCCGAGTTGCTGAGACACTCAAGGACGAGCTGGGTCCCAGGGGCCCTGGTGACGCCACTGGCGTGGGGCGGGGCTAACAGGTCTCTCGCCAGGATAGCAGGGAGCAGGCAGCTCCCATCCGCAGCCAGCCATGCCCTCCCACCCTGCTCCCGGCCCCTCCCCGGCCCGGGGCAGCCCAGCCGTGGGGGAGATGGAGCCCAAGGCCCAGCAGCTCACGGTGAGCCTCCTCCGCGCGCCAGAACAGCCCTCGGCTGCCTCCTCCTGACCCGCTGCCCCCGATGGCCTGCTGTCGTCAGCCCGGGCCCCCATCCGCTCAGCTCTGCTCTGTCCCTGCTCTGCTTAGCCGTCCTGCATAAGGACCTGGTGACCCCCCTGCTCCTCACCCGTCCCCGAGGTGACGTGCAGGCTCAGTCCATTAGACAGTGGGGTGAGTGGAGGCCAGGGACGCCCCCTGACCTGTAGGCTCAGCACCAAGGGACCCCGTCGTGTCCCAGTCCCAGGTCTGGGAGTCCCGTTTCTGCCAGGAGGGACTTCCCCATCTCCCAGACAAGAAGGCAGAGGCCCAGGAGCAAGGCACTGGCTTGCTGGGGCCCACGGCTCATATAGCCAAGCAAGATTTGTAGCCTGCGTCAGCAAGATCCCAGGGGGTCTCCTGTCGGACCCCCTTAGAGCCCGGGTGGAGGGGGGTGGGGGGGCAGAGAAGGGTGGGAGGCAGAGCCCGGGGCTTTTCTACTCGGAAAACCAACTCTTGCTCTGAAAGTGCTCACAGCCCGCAGGAAGGCTCGGGCCCCTTGGGCGGTGGGTGAAGAAGCCAGGGTGACGTGTCTGTGCCTCAGTATCCCCAGTCCAGACTAAGGAGGGTCGCCTGATCATAGCGCTCCTCTGAGCACCATCATGAGCCGTGGACAAGGAAGTCGGCGCCCTGTGGGGTCCAGCGGCCTTGACTGCTTCACCAGCAGTGGGAGGCTCACCGGAGGTGGGGGTGGGTGCTGGGCCGGGGCCTCTGTGGCCTGGAAGGACGGGGAGCTCCTCTCTGGGTCCCGGGAAGGCAGCTGCTGCGGCGTCCTGCCCACAGGTGGCACTTCGGATCCGCCCGCTCAACAACACAGAACTGGAGGAAGGGGCCGCCGTCATCGCCCACAAGGCGGGGGACCAGGTGAGGCTGTCGCAGGGCTGCAGAGCGCGGCCCCCACCCCCGCGCCTGGTCACCCACCTCAGGCCCCTCTCCTGTCCACTCACTCCTCCCACCCTCCCCTCCAGAAAAGCTCACATCAGAGCTCACTGGGGTGGAGCCGGGGGGACTCAAGGGCCGGATCCCCTCAGTCTCCGCCCTGCTGACCCCACCGCCCCAGCTCCCTTCGTACCTGGGAGGGGGGAATGGAGCAGGGCATCAAGCAAGAGATAAAAATCTGAGGTCGGGGAGCTGAGCACACAGAGAATAAAGCGGCCAGAGGCAGCACGGGCAGCCTCTCTGAGCGGCGTGGAGGAGGGGGGAGAGGCGGGAGAGGCGGTGGTCTGGGGAGGGGCGGTCCAGAGGCCGCTCCAGGCCCCAGTGCGGGAGCACGCGGAGCCAGGTGGGTAGCGCCGGGATGGGCCGGCAGGGCCCGCGGTTTAGCAGGTGGGGCTGCGTGTGCAGATGTGAGGGGCCAGGTGACCGACCCCCGCACTGCAGGACAGGCGGCTCGCCGGCTGCCACGTCGCCACGGATTCCCGCTCCTTGGAGAAGCCGAGCGCTCAGCGTGGTTTCAAGGTGCTGGTGCCCGTGGTCGCCACTGGCCGGAATCAATGCCACATCTGGGGGAGGAGCAGACGTGCCTGAACTGCATCCCCCCCGTGTGCCTTCCGCGGGCAGCCGCGCCAGGAGGCTCCCAGGATGAGTCTGCAAAGGAGCCCGGGGGCGGGGCGCCTGGCTGAGGCTGCCCAGCGGGTGGGGGCGCCCCGCCGAGCCGGCAGGGAGTCGCTGGGGTGACACCGCGGGAGGACAGGACGGACGTCGGGGGTAAAGGGGCTGACGCGGTTCGCAGAAAGGCCGGGGTGGCTTAGCGCTGAGTTCACGGAGGCCCGACGAGGCTTCATTAGACTGAGGGGGCACAGTCTTGCAGGAAAGGTTTTGGCTGAGCCGTGAAGAGCATGTACACAGTCTTAACATGGAGTCAGCGTGGATGTAACTAAGCTTATGACGAGACCGCCCTGGGAGGCGGGACGTGGGGGCCGACTCCCCAGCAGCAGAGATGGGGAGATTCCAGGGCCCGCGCTCTGCAGAGGCAGGGCGATTACGGCCCCACAGTCAGCCGAGAGCCAGGGCAGGGGGATGCAGGTCCCCAGGTGGACGAGTCCTCACGCTTAAACCGCGCGCCTCACTGATTAAACCAGCATGAGTAGAGGAGGCAGGCACGACCTTTGGAATAACCGGAACGCAAACAATTGGCAGAATCCATAGTAGCTGTCGACGTGCCCTCCCCAGTCCAGATCTTGGCACATGGCCCGTCGTGAGGATGGACTGACCTCCTCCCAGAGAGCTCTGGCCGCCTCTGGGTGAGCCGGGCAGGCGGCCAGGGGCAGGGCTCTCAGTCCACCCAGTCGTGCCCCTAAGACGCCCTGGGTACCCCAGGCCCCGCGCCAGAGTAAACAGCTCCTGGGTCTCTAGATGCCGTGCCCCTAGTGCCCAGGGAAGGGCTCTTTTGAACCTCCCTGTCCCCAGGGGCCTCGTACAGCTTGCTTTATAATTACATATTTATGTGAGGAAGGAGGTACCCTGGGGAGGGGGCGCCGAGGCCCTCAGAGGGACAGGCGGGCTCCAGAGATTGGTGGGCCCTGCCCTCCTCCTCCGCAGCCCACGCCTCTGTCTCCCCTCGCCTCTGGGGGGCGCAGCCCCTGAGCAAGAGGTAAACAGGCAGGCACACATCCCCAGGCTTGTGGGCAACACCCCTGGCTCTGAGCTCCACCGTCCACAGAGCCGGCCCCCCACCTGCAGGGCACGACTGGGGGCGCTATGGCTGGTGGGGCTCTTCCCCAACCCTCAGCCCCCAGGCTGGCTGTTCGCTGATGTCCAGGGTGCCATCCGGCAGGGCCTGACAGGTGGGCATTGGTGGGGCGCTGGTGTGTGAGGGCTGGAGGCAGAGCCTGGGAGGCCTGAGGGGGTCACGGCCATGGCTCTGAGGTCGCTGCGCTCTCACCGGCAGACGGAAGTGGGGATGCTGCCCGCAGGTGCCAGGCACCTGCAGCCCGGCCCAGCCACGGGCCGAGCCCTGGATGCTGTCAAGGGTGAGAGCCAGGCCTGGGCTCCTCTGCCTGACCCGGGAGTCGACCCCTGCCCCTCACGGTTCCCAGATGGTGGTGCTCATGGACCCCAGCGAGGACCCTGAGGACCCGCTGCACACACACCGGTCTCGGGAGAAGACCTTCATCTTCGACGCTGTGTTCAACCAGCACGCGTCCCAGGTGCCCACCCCCCACCCCAACACCCTGCTGGCCCAGGCCCGCCAAGCTGTCCTCGCGCGGGAGGACTTGGCTGGGCGGCCTCACCCGTGACGCCTCACAGCCTCCCTGATGGACAGGGAGGTTGGTCCCTGGGCCAGCCCAGGGGCAGCGAGCAGGAGGCCCCTTCCACAGACGCGGGGCTGCCAGGTGCCCCAGCTGTACCACCTTCCCACTCCCTCCTCCATGGCCTCCATCCATCTGTCCACCACACAGCCATCCAGCAAAGCCGGGGCCTGTCCGTACCAGGCTAGGACACACTCCCTGCCCACAGGGGCTCACACCCCTGCCAGCGCGGCAGCCCCAGCTCTCTGAGCAGACAGGTTGCTTCTGCTCCTGAGACCTGCAGGGCATCGAAAGTAGAAGTGGCCGGTGGTTGCCATTTATTGAGCAGCTGTTTTCTGTCAAGTGTCGTGCTCAAAGTGCTTGGCACGCATTGTCTTACAGGTGTCACGGCAACCCTAGAAAGTACATGGTGATATTACCCCCATTTTTCAGGGAAGGAAGGGGGAGCTTAAGGTCAGCAGCGGGCCTGAGGTCCCATGGATAGAGACCTGTAGAGCCGGGACAAGGTCCCAGGCCGTGTGAGTCCAAGGATGGAGGGAAGCGGCACCAGCTTTGGCATCTGCCCTACCAGGGCTCAGACGCTCTAAGCCGGGTCACTGGCCAGGGACGGCGGGACAGAGATGCAGAGTGGAGTCTGGGAGGGGGCGGCACTCAGGGAAAGCAGAAGGGGACTGTCCTTTCTGCCCAGTCCAGCCCAGCCCCCATACCCTCAGACACCAGCCCCAAAGGCGTCCTTCCTTGACTGCCCCTGTGGACAGGGAGCTTACTACCCACACACCCCTAGAGTTACGTAGTGCTGCCCTGAATGAAATTTCGCCAGCCCGAGACTTTCCCTCCCTCGTCCTGGTTTTGTCCCACGAGAGGACCCATAATGCTCTCCCCAGATTTCCAGCCCCGTCACTACTTTCCAGACCTTTGCATTCTTCCTGGTTTCTCTTAGTTCATACAGACACCCTGGGAAGGACTCACAGCTGTTTGGAACCAAACCCCTCAGGCCTGACGGCGCGCGCTGGGTCTCTCACGCTCCCGTGCCATGCTCCTTCATCGTGGCCTCCTCCGGGGCACTCGGCGCGCCAGGCCGTGTGTCTGTGGACTGGGTGGGGCTCAGGCCCCGTCTGGACTGGCCTCCTCCACCATGGGTTGCCTGTCCGTGTCCAGGAGGAGCATGGCCTTTGAGGCACCACACACTCGGCCTCTGCGAACAGCCAGGTGCCTGACTCTGGTCAGACTGTGTGTTGACTGTCTTCTGTCTGTCTGTCCGCAGGAGGACGTGTACCTGGCCACCACCCGGCAATTAGTGGAAGGCGTGGTTTCTGGATACAATGCAACGGTGTTCGCCTACGTCCCCTCAGGTACCGCCGGGGCAGTGTCCCGGGAGGGAGGGAAGGAGGTGGTGGCGCGACTCCTCACAGCGTCACGGAGCGCCTCCTCCCTCAGGGCTGCCGCGCGCGGACCCCTCTGCGCCTGGCCCCTTTCAGTCCTTGCAGCAGTCCTGAAAGGCAGACAGAGCAAGTCCCCTGTCGCTGATGAGAAAACTGAGCCTCAGACAGGTAAAGGAACTTCCCTGCGGTCAGAGAGCAGGTGGGGCTGAATCCGGAATTCAGCCCAAGCTGACGCTTTGCTGCCCGTGAGAACCACAGATTCCTTCTCTGCAGTTACCAGTTGGGGTTGGCAAATGCTCATAGAGCTAAGCTGCCTCTCCTCCTGGGAACTAGGCTCATGGAGGGTCAGAGCTGGACGGGCCTTAACCCTCTGCTTGTGCAGGTGGGGAAACTGAGGCACTGAGAAGCCTTGGTCTGAAATCACAGCTTGTTTATTTCATTCATTCATTCAACAAACATCAGGGGGCACCTGCTAATTGCTGGGCTCCAGGGAAGGTACCAACTGGCCCTCTCCCACAGAGCCAACAGGTAAGGGGAGGTGACCCTGAAGGTAACTGCCCCGAGTTTAACACACACATTAACGCTCCTGTCGTGAGAACAACACAAACATCTCAAAGTGCATTTGGAGAAAAGGACTGCCGTCTCTCTGGCCCCTCCTCTGACCCTGTCTGCATTTTTGCTTCATGTCCTCCACTTTCGCTGCCCAGGTCTTCTTCCCCAGAGCAGCCATCAGGCTGTTCAGAGAGGGTATTTTTGTTCTTGTTTCCAAAATGGAAACCAAGCATGTCAGAGTGGCCGGGGCAGTTTGCACGATAGAGGTAGCAGGTGTGACCAGGCTCAGGGAGGGGCCGAGCCCAGCTCAGGAGCCCAGCCTAGGTGGGCATCCCCCTCCTCTTGCAGGCGCTGGCAAGACCCACACGATGCTAGGCATGGACACGGAGCCTGGGATCTACCTGCAGACACTCAGTGGCCTCTTCCAGGCCATCGAGGAGACCCGTGACAGCACGGACTGCAGCGTGTCCATGTCTTACCTCGAGGTGAGCCGCCCACCTCCTCGGCTGCCCTGTCTGCAAAATGGACCTGATCGTGACTGCAGACCCCTGCGTGTTACCCCCAAATCCCCCTGGACTGTGGGAAACCTCAGGGCATCTGAGACTTCTCTAGAGATGCAAAGCCCCAGGGATAGATGAAAGCCCCAGCGCCTCCTTTGCACGAAACCTACTGCTGCCAGTGCTTCTGTCTCATCCTAGATTTATAACGAAGTGATCCGGGACCTCCTGAGCCCGTCCTCGGGGTTTCTGGACCTGCGGGAAGATTCTAGGGGCAGCATCCAGATTGCAGGCATCACAGAGGTCTCAACCTCCAACGCCCAGGAGGTGAGGGTCACGGGGCCCACGGAAGGACATGTGGCTCCTCCACAAAAGCCACGCTCACCAGGCCTCGCAGAGTAGACCCAGACACACAGCTCCAAGGCGGCTTCTGAGCTAAGGGTGTAGCAAGCTTCTGTGCCATGTCCCCGCTCTGCTAATCTGTGCTCAGGGCTGACCTCAGCAATGGATCTCACACTCTTCCCTCCGCCTTCATATGCAGGCGGGGGACCCACTTTCTACACCACTGCAGGCAGTCACAGCCAGTCAAGTCTGAAATCCGTTTGCCACCCTGAACCCCAGGGTTGCTCCCATAAAGAGGGTGAGCTGGAAAGACTTCTCCGGCCCGCTCTCTCTCTCTCTCTCTCTTCCAGTCTCTCTGTGCAGTCTTTGAGGTGGGTCTCCCACCTGTTCAGACCCTTCAGTGGCTTCTGCAAACAGCACACACTCCTTGTCCCCCAGCCTTCAGCCATGCTGGCTTAGGTCTGAGGCCACCCACCCTTAGCACAGTCCCGCATGTGGGACTCCAGGAGTGGGAGAGGGACCTGCTCCCCTATTCTTTAATCTCAGTGGCCGTGTCAGTCTCTCTCCACAATGCTCTGTGGTCCTAGCATGGCCGGCACACAGTAGGTACCCAGCAGAGGCTCACTAGCTTAATTTCCACAGCTACTTGTGCACAAGTGGGTTTCCGTTCATCTGCCAGCTCCAGCAAATCCTACAACTGCCCGGAGCTCGGTATGGAAGAGGGCTCAGCGGGGAAGAGCTGGGTGATCCACTGGTGATGTCTGCCATGGGCAGCGGCCGCCGGCGGGGTGGTACACGTGCGAGCGATCTGACACGTGCCCTTTTATGCTGGATTTGCTGACTCGGTTAACTAATCACTTGATGCCGCAAGCCAGAAAAGGCCTCTGCTGGACGCGGTTCTGCCACCATCAGCACACCAGCTGGGGGAGAGCGTCCCAAAGCAGCTCGAGGGGCGCACGCACCCCCGCTTCTCTTGCTCTGCAGGGAGCCTGCGGCCGCCCGGGAGCCCCTGACCGTCTGCCCTCTCCTGGCTGTCCTCAGATCATGCAGCTCCTCACCAAAGGCAACCGGCAGCGCACGCAGGAGCCCACGGCCACCAACAAGACGTCGTCCCGCTCGCACGCGGTGCTGCAGGTCATCGTGCGCCGGCGCGGCCGCGGCGCACGCCCGGCGGAGGAGGTGCGCGTCGGCAGGCTCTTCATGGTGGACCTGGCGGGCTCGGAGCGGGCGTCCCAGGTGCGCGTCCTCTCCGACCCGCCAGGCAGCCCCTCAGCGCCGCGGCGTCTCCAGCACCTAGAACGGCGCCCGGCCCCGGGGAGGCGCCCGCCGAGCGCGGGCCGAGCTACCGCGTCCTCGGCAGGCGCTGGGCGCCAGGCCGCCTCGGAGCGCTTCCCGCGCGGCAGGGCCTGAGGGCACCAGACACAAAGATGGGCGACACCCCGGCCCGCCCTCGGGGAGCTCACGGCCCCTGGGCGCGGCCGGGAGGCAGACGCGTGAGCTGCGAATGAAGCACCGGGAGCCCCGAGCCTCGAGGCTCCGGGTCACACGGCGGCTGTGGGGCCCAGAAGAAGGGGCTCCTCAGGGCCGAGCCCGAAGGGCCACCAGTTCGGCGGGTGAGAGGAAGCCCCTCAGGCGGAGAGAGCGGCGCCTGCGCGGGGGCTGTCGGGATGTGCGCGGGAGCTGTCGGGATGTCCGCCGGGGCCCCGCCCACCACAGAGGCCACGCCTACTCCCCGCCCGCCCCGCCCACCCGCTGCGGAAACTCCCGGCACCCGCGCCCCACCCGCCGCACCGCGGTACCTGTTGCGGGAGGTGAGGACTGTTCGAGCCTCTGCCCCAGGGCGGAGCGTTCTTTGAAGGCAGATCCTAGCCCAGCGCCAGTAACAGAGATGGCGCTTGACGGCGGCCAAGTCAAAACAACAGTAACGTTACCAACAAGGAGCATTTTATGTCTTTCTAACGCAGCAGGCTTTCCTGGTGGCTCAGTGGTAAAGAATCCGCCTACCAGTGCAGCAGACGCGGGTTCAATCCCTGGGTCGGGAAGATCCACTGGAGAAGGAAATGGCAGCCCACTCCAGTATGCTTGCCTGGGGAATCCCATGGACGGAGACGCCTGGCGGGCTACAGTCCATGGGGTCGCAGAACAGACAGACTCAGCAACTATACAACAACCCACTTAGCACTCATCACCCAATGCCCAATGCCCAGAGGGCGGAGAGCCTCGTGCCCAGTTTACAAATGCAGGGCTGAGACCCGAGGTCGTGTGACTTCACCTACACAAAGGTATTAGATGGATCTGGGCTTTGGGCCTGGAGGGGCCTGGCCCCAATCCTTGCCTTTCACTACTGATATTTATAATCCAGTTTGCGGCTGACCCGGTAAGTTTGATCCCTGGGTCAGGAGGGAATGGCAACCCTTTCCAGTATTTTTGCCTGGGGAATCCCATGGACAGAGGAGCCTGGTGGGTTACAGTCCATGGGGTCAAAGAGTCAGGCACGACTGAGCGACTTCACTTCCCTTCACTTCACTTTGCACTCCACTTGGAGTACTCCGAGTCCTCAGGGCTTATTGACCGTTACATTGCTTCACTCATTCATTCATTCATCTGCCCATCACCTGGCCCGGCCCTGGTGCCTGGGTTGCTGGAAGGAGCAGAGCCTGGGCAGCTGGCCCAGAGGCCAACAGAGTCAGTGTATTGTGTTAATACAGTATGAAATTTGAGATCCAGTAAGGCCAACCAGTCAGAAGAGAGCTACCACTGAAAAAATAGTCTGTTACTCACAGTTCCCAAGAGGAGGGGGCATGAGAAGCCATGAGTGCCCCACTGGGAGGCACCAGGGTCGGCCAGGAGGCAGAGAGAACAAGGGGAAACCGTGGACCAAAGTCTTTCTTGTGGGTTCGATGGAAACAGGCTGAGCATGGGAGAGTAGTGGGCTCCGGAGCACAGGGATGTCCCTGGCTGACTGGCACCTGCCCTGGGTGACCAGGGTGAGGACCACCTCCCCACCAGCAGCCTCTCTTCTTGCAGACCCAGAACCAAGGCAAGAGAATGAAGGAGGGTGCCCACATCAACCGCTCCCTGCTGGCGCTGGGCAACTGCATCAATGCACTCAGCGAGAAAGGTGGCAGCCGGGCGCAGTACGTGAACTTCTGGGACAGCAAACTGACGCGTCTGCTGAAGGTACGAAGGCATGGCTGCAGCATCTGACTGCATCTTTCAAGATTTACCTGGGCCAAAGGGCCCTTCCAGGAACCCCTGAGGGCAGGAAGGAACCCCTGAGGGCAGGAAAACACTGTAGAAACCACCTCTGCTCTCTGCTCGACTCCCCTCCATCTCTGTGAGTGTAGTCTAGCCCATGCCTACATATTCCCAGGGACATGGAGCTCACTGTCTCACCGAGGCTGCCTGTCCCATGGCAGACAGTCTGACCATGAAGAATTTCCTCTCCATACCGAGCTGAGTGCTGTCACCTCCATTCTGTAGAAAGCAGGGTGGAGGAAGACAGATAGGCAAAGCAATAAATAAGTGGCCGTGAGGTGTGGCCTCTTGGCCACATCTGCTCGCATCTGAGTGAACTTCAGACGGGGTAGGCCTGCCCCAGGTCCTGTCTCATCCCGAGTGTCGCCTCCCGAGCACTGACTCTTGGTCCAACTCAGCTGCCCTTCTCAGACTTTGGAGCAGGAACCCCAGACGGTCCCGCAGAGCTTGGTACAGGTGAGGGAAGGGTGGCACCACCAGGCAGGTGGGGGCCCGGTTCCCGTTAACCCCAGCTGGCACCTTGCCCGAGCAGGACGCCCTGGGCGGGAACAGCCGGACCGTGATGATTGCCCACATCAGCCCGGCCAGCACACACTTCGAGGAGTCGCGGACCACCCTGCTGTATGCCTGCCGGGCCAAGAACATCAAGACGAGGGTGAGCCGCTCGCCCCTGCTCCCCTCGCCCTCCCCCTCCCCGTCCCTCTCTCCGCTCTCCCACCTGCTCACTCACTCTATAGCTCTCCCTCTGATCTCTGGGGCAGGCGCCCTTCCAGCTGTGCGAGCTTTGGTCCAGGCCAGTACAGCATTAGTGGCCAACACATGATAGGTGTTATCTGACGATGATGACGATTATTGGTCAGCCAAGCTGTGATGAGCCTTCCCAGTGCCCGGCTCTGAGCTGAGCGCCCTGACAAAACCATCATCATCACCAGAACTTCTGCTCCCATGCAAACCCCGAGCCCAGCAGAGGGGAGGCAGCTGCGAAACATAAGCCCGCACAGACAAAGGTGCTGCTTCCCGTTGTGGCGGGCGCTCTCTAAGAGAGCTGCGGGGTGCTGCAAGGAAGAATAACCGAGAAGGCCGGATTCAGGGGGGTCCTCCACCGAAGGGGACTGGTCAGGCAGGGGAGCTGAGCCACGGGTGATAAAGCATGTCTGTGCAGACTGGGGGCCAGTGAGCACGTCTGGTTAAAGGTCAAGTGCGTGTGCCCCGTGACCAGCAATGTCACCGAAGAGAAACACAGGCCCATGTGCTCAGGAAAGCTGTGTCACAGGAGAGCCTTAAAGGGCCCGGGAAGAGGTCGGGACGGCTCCATGTCCCTGGGAGTGTGCAGTGTGTGCCCCGGCTCTGGCCCTCTCTACAGCCGCTACAGAGCACACGGAGGAGCCCATGCAGACAGCCAGCCTCTAAGACACTTCGTTGAACCAGGAAAGCAAGTTAAAGAATAGCAGCTACAGTCTGATATAATTCGTATAAATGCCCCAAAGCAGAATGTACCCCCCACGCTCGCCATGCACCTCTCTCTCGACATGTGACATATAGACACGTGACACCGCGCAGGACAGGGTCTAGAAGGGGCACACGAAAACGGTAGCAGCAGCTGCCCACGGAGAGGGCTTTCAAACCCTCTTGTTGGACTGTATAGTTTTTAAACTATGGGAAAATGTACGTAACATGAAATCCACCACTTTGACCATTTTGAACAGCACAGTTTGGTGGCATTAGGTTCAGCAGCTTGTTGTACACCCATCACCACCGTCATCTCCAGAACTCGTTTCATCTCCCCAGACTGAAGCTCTGTTCCCATTAAATAGTAACCCCCTCTCCCCTCCCCCAACCCGTGACCCCCACCCTCCCCCTTTCTGTCTGTGTGAACCCAGCTCCTCCGGGGACCTCGCGCTTGGGTCCTACAGTGTTTTCCTTCTGGGTCTGGCTTATTCCATTTCTCATCATGTTCTCAGGGTCCACCCATGTGGTAGCAGGTGTCGGAGCCTTCCCTTTCAAGCCTCCAGCCTTCCATTTTAAGGCTGAAGAGGGCCGATTTGAGTTTTCCTTATGAAACGTGCTTGCGTGTTCCCATCGCGTGAAAGGAGTCTCTCCCAGGGCAGCCGCGGGCCCTGACCTCGGTCGCGCCCGGCCACCAGGTCAAGCGTAACCTGCTGAGCGTGTCCTACCACACCGCGCAGTACACGGGCGTCATCTCCGACCTGCGCGGGCAGCTCCAGTGCCTCAAGGCCAAGGTGGAGGGGCAGGAGAGGGAGAGGAGGGGCGAGCCTGGCGGCCGGTGCTCAAGGTAGGGCCGGCACACCTGCGCCTCCTGCCGTGGCGCCCCACGGCCTCCTCCTGCCTGGCGGGGCGTCCTTGCCGAGCGTCCCACCCCTTAAATCAAATGCTTCATCCACTGGCGTTCGGCACACCCACTGTGTGGGGCAGCCTCCTCCTCTTGTCTTGCTCTGGACCGTTTCTGCCCCAAAGTGGACCCCACACGCACCGGGCAGCTGTGTCCAGGCGTCCCTTCTCCCCAAACCGGTTTGATCTCGGAGGCCTCCTTTTGGAGGAGAGCATAGCATAGAGTTACTCTAAAATTCATCAGTAAGTTCAAAAGATGCCCTTAAAAAAATACCTGTAATGAAGTTAAGTAGACAGGTGTGTACACACACACTTCTTTTGGCTTATTAGGATAAGTTTTGCCATAGTAAATAGAGGACTTTTGAAAATCAGTCAGCAATAACAAAGGGCTTCCCAGGTGGTGCAGTGGTAAAGAATCTGCCTGCCAGTGCAGGAGACGCAGGAGACTCGGGTTTGATCCCTGGGTCGGGAAGATCTGGAGTGGGAAATGGCAACCCACTCCAGTATCTTGCCTGGAAAATTCCACTGGTTGGAGGAGCTTGGCAGGCTACAGTCCATGAGGTCGTCAAGAGTTGGACATAACTGAGCACACCGCATGCAAGAAAGAACAAACAGCCCAGTTTACAAATATAGGTGAGGACATGGACAGGCAATTGAGAGAGTTTCTAGTGGCTGTAAACACAGGAAAAATTCCCAATTGCATTAGCAAACAGAGACACAGATTGGAACTGCCTTCACTTACTGGGCTGTCTAACATTAAAACATCAAGGAGAATTAAGTGGATAATAAAGGGCAGGAATGTCCATACTAGAGTCTGCTTGTCCTGCCCCTTCTCATGGGCACTTTGGGGCTCTCTAGTCATGTAACTCCCTTGCCCACATGGGTGCCTTTTTCTCTTTGGTGGATTTGGGACTCGAGTTTCTGTTGGAGCAAGACAGTGAAGGAAGATTTCACAGAAGAGGGCCTGTTGTTGATGAGACTGAGTCCCATGGGGCCAGCCAAGGGCTTCAGGGACTGCTGGCAGTGGTCAGCAGGTCCTTGTAGAGAATCTATAAAACCAGGTGATGACTGGGAGACTGGGGCTTGTCTGGGGTCAGGGGTCAACAGGGGGACATGCTGTAAAATAGTTCTCATCCTGCTGGTCTGTTAGTCACTGGGGCTCGGCTTGGTGGTCTGAGGAGGTGGGCAGCGCCATGGAGAGGGTGGGGGGTCTCATGGTGAAGGCACGAGGGGCTTCCACTGGGTCTTGCTCTGGTGAGCCTAGCACAGCAGTGGGGTGCTGGTGTCCACAGCTCTACCAGGGGCCTTTCTTTACGAGTGTCTCCTAGCATTCCGTGTGCTTTGTTTCGATGACTGCGATGATTTGGTCATCTGTTCAGTTCAGTCGCTCAGTCGTGCCTGACTCTTTGTGACCCCATGAGCTGCAGCACGCCAGGCCTCCCTGTCCGTCACCAACTCCCGGAGTCCACCCAAACCCATGTCCGTTGAGTCGGGGATGCCATCCAGCCATCTCATCCTCTGTCATCCCCTTCTCCTTCTGCCATCAATCTTTCCCAGTATTAGGGTCTTTTCAAATGAGTCAGCTCTTTGCATCAGGTGGCCAAAATATTGGAGTTTCAGCTTCAGCATCAGTCCTTCCAATGAGCACCCAGGGCTGATCTCCTTTAGGATGGACTGGTTTGCTCTTGCAGTCCAAGGGACTCTCAAGAGTCTTCTCCAACACCACCGTTCAAAAGCATCAATTCTTCGGTGCTCAGCTGAGTGCATCACAATTTATTTCACCAATTCCAGATTGCTTGATGTTCAAGGAAAGCTACCCCCTGACCACTGGCCTCAAGGTCAGGGGAACTGACGGCATGTGACCAGGGTAGAGCTAACTGCTGGAACAGGCAGAGAAAACCATGGATTAACCACCGTACAACTGCTTGGTAGGAGCTGACCATGGGAAACAGAAATGGCTTTTTCTGTGGAACTCACGTTCCAGCAGGAAAGGCAGGTGCTGAACATACCACAAAACTATGGATGCACAGGAGACTGCCAGGGAGAAGGTAGGATGTTATCAGAGCAAGTGGCATACGGGCCCAGACTGAGAGTCTGGGAGCGCTTCCCTGAGAGAGGTCAGAGCTGAGATGGATAACCTAGCCCCACTCCTGGGATTCCCGAGACTCAAATCCATGCAACCCGAGCCCCAAACAGGCAAATGGAGAGTCTAAATCATCTGAGTTATCCACCCAAGTATCCATCCATCCATCCATCCATCCATTCACCCATCCCTCCATTCACTATCCACACATCCACCCATCCATCCATTCATCTGTCATCCATCCATTTATCCATCCACCCAAGTATCCATCCATCCATCCATCCATTCACCCATCCCTCCATTCACTATCCACACATCCACCCATCCATCCATCCATCATCCACACATCCACCCATCCATCATCCACCCATCATCCACCCATCCATCCATTCACCCATCCCTCCATTCACTATCCACACATCCACCCATCCATCCATCCATCATCCACACATCCACCCATCCATCCATTCATCCGTCATCCACCCATTTATCCATCCACCCAAGTATCCATCCATCCATCCATCCACCCATCCCTCCATTCACTATCCACACATCCACCCATCCCTCCATCCATCATCCACCCATCCATCCATTCACCCATCCCTCCATTCACTATCCACACATCCACCCATCCATCCATTCATCTGTCATCCACCCATTTATCCATCCACCCATCCATCTATCCATCCATCTGTCATCCATCCATCATCCACCCATCCATCCATCATCCATCCATCCATCCAGCATCCACCCATCCACCCATCCATTCTTCCATCCATCCACGCATCCATCCATCTATCCAAGCATTCAGCCATCCATTCACCAGCCCATCCACCCATCCATCCTCCCTGCTTCATCCACCCTCCATACTCACTGTGTTTAAAGCCCCTCCTTGGGCCAGATCCTACACTGCTGGGCAAGCATGGATTTGACCCTGGCCTGGGTGGCGTTGCTCCCGGTGCAGCTGGCTCTCTTTCTGCCCCAGCCACCATCCCTGCCCCCAGTGCAGAGGAGGACAGCCGTCTGCAGATGAACAGGATCCGGGCGCAGCTCATCGGGGCCTTCAAGGAGCAGCTAGAGATGCAGCGCAGCCTGGTGGAGCTGGAGAACACCAGCATCGAGCTGCAGGTGGACACGTCCCGCCACCTGCTGACCATCGCCGAGTGAGCCAGCCCCAGGGGAACTTCCGCCAGGGGGACCCTCCCTTCCTGCATCTCCCTCCCTGTGGCTGAGCTGGGCCAGTGGGAGAGCCTCCCAGGCCCTTCCTTCATCCCCCTCCCCGTGGCTGAGCTGGGCCAGTGGGAGAGCCTCCCAGGCCCTTCCTTCCTCTCCCTCCCCGTGGCTAAGCTGGGCCAGTGGGAGAACCTCCCAGGCCCTTCCTGCATCTCCCTCCCCGTGGCTGAGCTGGGCCAGTGGGAGAGCCTCCCAGGCCCTTCCTTCATCCCCCTCCCCGTGGCTGAGCTGGGCCAGTGGGAGAGCCTCCCAGGCCCTTCCTTCATCCCCCTCCCCGTGGCTGAGCTGGGCCAGTGGGAGAGCCTCCCAGGTCCTTCCTTCATCCCCCTCCCTGTGGCTGAGCTGGGCCAGTGGGAGAGCCTCCCAGGCCCCTTTGGCTTCCTTCTGCAGGCCCTGTCCCAACAGGATAGGGCCAACCCCATTTTACAGTGAGGATGCTGAGGTCAGAGGGAATGTGAAGGCTGCGTCCCCTTGCTGGGGTCTTTCTACTGTTCAGTCTCACTCGCGGCCCATACCTACTATAAGTGACTGGCTGTGTGGAAAGGGACTGGCCGTGCAGTTTTTCATCTGGACCATGGTCCCTGGAGGGCGAGGAGGTGCTGTTAGCCATTCCACCAGGGCGATGGTGTCAGTGGGACTGCCCTGGACAGCTGGACAGGTGTCCACCCGCTGACGGGCCCCGGCGCCATGCCCTGAGCCCGCTTCTTCCCCAGCCCTCCCCATCCCCTCCTCGTCCTCCCTGCCTGTGTAGTTTCTTGATTAGGCACACAGCAGGGCACCTGCGCTGGACGGAGCCCTCTCTGTCCCTGCCCGCCCCCCCGCGTCCTCCTTTCTCGCTTTCCACTCAATCCTTGTACTAGTTCAGGTTCCATTTCTGGCTCCCTGGGCGCACCTCTGGCGGCGGCGCCTGAGCCGGGTCATCCCAGTCCGCCCTCACAGAGCCCTGGGCGTGCTGTAGTCTCCAAGGTTTAGAGCTGAGGAGCTGGGGCAGGGGGCCCACGGTCACCCTGACGGCCCTGGCGTTTTTGGAGGCATGCTGGGCTGGCTGCTGAGTTCTTCCCTTGGCGGTCCTGCCACGAGTGTTGACTGCTTCTTTACTGCCAGCGTTTCTCATGACCTCTTGTTTTCCTTATGTATAGAAGGCATCAGATAGCAGACCCAATTCTGCCCCATTTTCACGCCCACGCCTGCCAGCTGGGACTTGCAGGGACTCCAGGGCCAGATGCCAGGGCCCCCAGCTCGGGAGTGGCCTGCACTCTGACCCCTGGCCCCTCTGATGTGGCTGCAGCTGGGAGCGGGAGAAGTCTCACCACCTGGCGCCCAGGGCTGGGACACCCGAGAGGGACGAGGAGGCGCTGGAGGCCGGCCCTGAAGGGGGCGAGGGCAAGCCCGCAGAGCCGCACGAGGTGGCCCTGGCCAGGGAGGAGGTCAACATGCTCCTGGCCGAGCAGCGGAAAACCGCAGCCCTCAAGGTGCGGGACGGACGGCGCGTCCACGCGCTCAGCCGTGTGCTGAGAGTCGCTAATGCTCTTTGATCGCAGCTGATGCACCATGCCCTCCTACGATAGTCGTTCAGAGTAGGGCTGATCATGACCATTCTACAGGTGGGGAAACTGAGGCTCGGAGATGAGCAGGATTGTCCCCCAGCTCCAGCGAGCAGGACCCGACCTGAGTCTGATGCTATGGTCCATGCCCTTTGGATTTAGAGTTGTGGCCACACTGGGGGTCACGGGGGCTGTGGAAACGAGGCCCAAGTGGCGGTGTGATGTCCCCCGAGCCCTCTGCCTGCGACTGTGGCACTGTCCGTCGGCGTCCCCACAGGCTCCCCCGAGGCTGGTCTCGGGCCCGTGGCTCAGGGACGAGCAGTGCGGCCAGAGGAAGCCCAGACTCCAGGCTCCTCTCCGGAGAGGGAACTCTTCTCACATTCCTCTTTTCTGAGAAGAGCCGGCTATTTATATGAGCTATTTATATAATAACCAGTTATCTAATAGTCTCACTTCAGAAAAATGACAGAACTGGCTCCTGATGGAGACTTTGGGGAAAATGCCAGTGAAGCTGGCTACTATTTCAGCCCATTAGTTAAATGTTAGCAGGTGTATTTTCAGGCAAGCGGAGAAGGCATCGGATGATGTCATGTTGCTAAAAGCAGGCAGCATTTATTTCACTTAAAAGCTATTTGCCAAACCAAGAACCTCTTAATATTATTGCATCTGCCTGTTGCAAATTGGAGATTACATGATCTCACTGCAAAAGTCCTCTAACATTTAAAAATAAGAAAAACGCCTTCTTCTTAAACAGATAACGTGCCTCAGTGAGGAATACGGCCTTCGAGAGCCAAGTACAGACACTGAGCGTTGACATGTACATGTGGGCTACTGATGAATTAATTGACTGATTGATCAGCCAATAACAAATCAACATTTTAAGTGTCCAGCTCAGTGTCAGGCCCCGACGCCACAAAGATGAACAAGACACTAAGGCTTAAGCTGTCAGTCTCCTGGGAAGAGACACACCTACGTACAGTTCAGTATGGTAGCAGGATAATAGGTGTCAGAGCAGGGTGCTAGGGAGCTGGCGGAGGGGCTGTTCATTTGGGGGGCATGGGTCTGGAAGGAAGAGAGGAGCATCTTGCTAGGGGAGCTGAGCCAGCTTCTCCCAAAGTGGTCCCTTCTCGGGCCCAGAGGATGAAGACGCAGAAGGCTGGGGCAGGGCCTCATTCAGGACCGTGAATTTGAGGGTGGGAATCAGGCAGCTTCGGCCTGAGCGTCACTGTCTAGGGGACTGGATGGTGCTGTGGTGATGGTTTCAGGTGTCAGCGTGGCCAGGCTGTCGTACCCAGGGATCCGATCGAATAAATGCTCATATAGGTGCTGCTGTGAGGTATCTGGGCCTCCCTGGTGGCTCAGCTGGTAAAGAACCCACCTGCAACGCAGGAGACCCAGGTTTGATCCCTGGGTCGGGAAGATCCCTAGTGAAGGGAATGGCTACCCACTCTAGTATTTGTGCCTGGAGCACCATATGGATGGAGGAGCCTGGCAGGCTATCCTGTAACCTGGCAGGTTATTCTGTAACAGGGTCGAAAAGGAGTCGGACACAACTGAGTGAAGGTATTTGGTAGGTGAATTGAACATCTGCAGTCAGTTGACTATAAATAAAGATTACCCCGGATAGAGTGGCTGGGCCTCACGCAGTCCGCTGAAAGGCCTTACCAGCAAAACACAGGGCTCTGGAGGAGGGGAGATTCTGCCTCAAGACCGCACCACCGGCTCCCGACTGAGCCTCCAGCCAGTTGGGCTGCCTGATGGGTTTTGGACACGCCAGTCCCAGTTTTTTAAAATAAATCTCTGTGGGAACTTCCCTGGCGGCCCAGTGGCTAAGATTCCAGGGTTCCATTGCAGAGGGCGTGGATTCAATCCCTGGTCGGAAAACTAAGATCCCATATGCTTTACAGCTCGGCCAAAAAAACCACCTCTGTGTGAATCTATGTATATATATATATATGGACGTGCTGTGTGCTAAGTTGCTTCAGTTCAGTTCAGTCGCTCAGTCGTGTCCAGCTCTTTGCGATCTCATGGACTGCAGCACGCCAGGCCTCCCTGTCCATCACCAACTCCTGGAATTTACCCAAACCCATGTCCACTGAGTCGGTGATGCCGTCCAACCGTCTCATCTAAGTCGCTTCAGTCGTGTCCAGCTTTGTGACCCTGTAGATTGTAGCCCGCCAGCCTCTGTCTGTGTGATTCTCCAGGCAAGGATAATGGAGTGGGCTGCCGTGCCCCTCTATGTAAGAGTGTGTGTGTGTGTGTGTGTGTGTGTATACATATACATACAAACATGTACATAAATGTATCTATATGTATTTATATACACACAAACATATAAACACATATATACACAAACGTGTATAAATATTGTTCTGTTTCTCTGGAGCCTGACTCACCCACAGAGTAAGGTCAAGGGTCTTGGGCAGACCTCACAGTCCCCCCACCCACCCTCCTCCGCTGTCTTTCTGCAAGAGGGCAGCAGTGCCCAGGGCTGCAGTGGGTGAGCTAGGCCTCCCATCTCTCTGCTCCTTCTCAAGTCCAGCTTTGGCCCAAGAGAACCAGGACCTCAGTTTCAGATAAGAAGTCTGTGATACAGAGGCTGTAGAGGCACCCCTTCAGAGCCTTCTCTCTGACGACCAGAGCCGGCTTACGACAGCATCACAGCGTGAGAACAGGCAGCCTTGGTGTCCCACACCAGACACTGTGGTGAAGGCTAAGCCCTGGGTCTGTTCTAAAGTGCCAGGCAAGGGACTTCCCTGGTGGTCTAGTGGCTAAGACTCCACACTCCCAATGCAGAGGGCTGGGGTTCAGTCCCTGGTCAGGGAACTAGATCCTGCACGTGGCAACCAAGACCCGGCGCATCCAAGTACATAAATCAATAAAAATAATTATTATTCTTAATGCCGTGCATGACTAGAACATTCTAGAACATGCCGTGCATGAATAGAACATTCTAGAATGTAACGTGCATTAATAGAACATTCAAGAATGTTCAAGATGAGGCCAACAGATCAGGAGACAACTGCCTTGGAAAGATCGTTTGTTACTCACAGTTCCTGAGAGGAGGGGGCACGCGATGCCAGGCAGGGCCACATATGGAGACCCCAGGGCGGCTGGAGGCAGAGGAAGGGAGGGTCAGGGCGGACCAGAGACCTCACTGAGGTTTCTGCGGAAGGAGTGGACAAGGCGGGGTGGGCAGGCTGAGGACTGGCTGGTCTGGATCGTTCCCGCAGGCTCCGGGGCACAGGGCCTGTCCTGGGTTGTCTGGTACTGATAGCTTATGGTGAACGATGTCGAATTTGTGATCTCCAAAGAAGATTTAGCTTTGGGACCAGGGACCAAGCTTGATCACTCAAGAGCTTTGCAGAGTTTTATCAAAGTAAGAAAAGGGACAGGAAAAGCCTCTGATGTAGACATCAGGAGGGGACTGAGAGTGCTCCCCTTGCTGGTGTTAGCAAGGGCATTAAATACGTCTTTTAATTGGTTATTACAATTAATCAAAAGAATGTCTCAAGTTTGTGAAAATTTTACCAGACCTACTCCCACAATTTACATTTTAGGATAACAGGATTAGAATTTAACAATAGAAAGGTCCTGCCAGACCCACTCCCATGATACACATTCTGAAATATCAGGATTGGTCCGAAGGTTTTCAGGAAGGAGAAAGTGTCCTCAAGCAGGATACATGGTTGTTATATAATTCCTAGCGCAGAGTTTAAACTGAGTTCTTTGTTGTGTAATCATCAGTTCATGGCTTAAAGAAGAAAACGCTTTATGTGACTAAAATGTAGAGGAAAAAAAAGTTTGTCTTTTCCTCCTCCTTGAGAGCCCCAGACCCCTTTCTTCTCCTCAGGGACCCTGGACTTCTTATCAACCTGCCTGGGAATTGACTCTTTCAGTACCTGTCCTGGGTGATGAGGGCAGGTGGACACTGGCCCAGATTGTGGAAGCCTGTGGAGGAGAGGGAAGGGTGTGGGCTCTGGGTTGGCTGGTTTGCATATGAAAGATGTGCCTGAGGGCAAGTTGTTTGCTGTCTGTAGGACTTGGCTGTTCTGGGGGAGCTGTCCCTGCACGGCCAGCAAGGTCCCCAGATGCGGCAACATCAGAACAGGAAATGAAGGACACGGTTAATGCGGGGCACGTCCTCGCAGTCAATCCCACGTGTCTCTGTGAGCGCGATTGCAAACCAGAGTCTGTAAGGATGAGCGGACTTGGCAGCAGAGACCCCAGGCATCTGCCCTGATCCCTTGGTCTCCCCACCAGGCGGGCCTGGAGCAGCGTCTGGCCAACGCCAAGAAGAAGGCCTCGCAGATGGAGGAGCAGCTGCCCGCGCAGGTCATCAGCGAGGACCAGCGGGAGGTGCTGTGGCTGCTGTGCCGGGCGCACGAGCTGGAGCTGGAGAACACGGGGCTGCAGGCCAGCAGCCTGTGCAGGAGGAGCCTGCTGTGCCAGAAGGACTTGGTGATTCAGCGATGCCAGCAGCACCGACGCCTGTGCGAGCGGATCATCCGGGGGCAGCAGCGGCTGATCCAGCGTGAGGCCCCGCCCCGCCGCCCCTTCCTCGGGCCCCCATCTCTGTCAGGGTCACTTTCTGGAAAAGCAGCTCCCTGGTGCTTCAGTCCCTGGGTCCTGGGTCTGGAAGATGCCCCGGAGAAGGGAATGGCAACCCACTCCAGTATTCTTGCCTGGAAAATCTCACGGACACAGGAGCCTGGCAGGCTACAGTCCCTGGGGTCGCACAGCGTCAGACACGACTGAGCGCCTAACGCTTTTCTGGAAAGAGTGGGCAGTGCGCGCGGTCCCCAGAAAGTCAGATCCGGCACGGCAGGCCAGGCCGGGAGGCACCAGTCTGCAGCCCTGTCCCCGCCTGCCGCTCCCCGTTCTCAGCCCTGCTGGGCGCACACCTAGGAGTGGCCCTCTTGGTGCTGCTGTTGTTGCTTATCTGCTTCTGACTGCTGGGTCCCTGTTGCCGCGAGGGCTTTCCTCTAGTCGCAGGCAGCGGGCTTCTCACTGCGGTGGCTTCTCTCGTTTCAGAGCCGGCTGGGCTCTAGGGAACGTGGACCTGAGTGCTTGTGGCGCACGGGCTTAGTTGTTCCACGGCACGTGGGATCTTCCTAGATCAGGGATCAAACCCAGGTTTCCTGCATTAGCAGGCCGATTCTTTACCACTGAGCCACCGGAGAAGCCCTAGGGAAGTTCTTTAATGTTTTTCTTTTTGGCCTCACTGCACTAGACCACCAGGGAACTCCCGCTGTTGAACTTTTAAATTGAAGATTATTTATCCTTTAGAATTGCTAATGATGTGATTTTATGATTGGAAGGCAATACATGAACATAACAGAAAACGTTTAAAACAGGAACGCAAAGAAGATGACCTACAGAAACCCCACTGTCTAGAAAAATCTTTTTATCAGATTGGAGCATTGCCTTCAAACTTCCAAAAAAGATACTGTTTTTCTAACAAGTGATGAATGTTTCACCCCATCTCTGCTTCCCCGACTCCCGCAGATAGCGGCCTGGCGGTGCCGGAGGCTCTGGAGCAGCACTACCGTCTGTACTCCCGGGAGCTGGACGCGGGCACGCTGAACTGCCTGCTGCTGCTGCACAGCGTGATGGCCAGCTCCCTGCGCGTGAGTAGGCTTCGGGTTCAGGCTGTGTGACGCCGTTCCCTCCTGCCTGGCCTGTGCGCTAGCCCTGGGTGAGGGGCGGCACTGGCCCCAGTAGAGGGAAGAGGAAACTCGGAAACCCGGAAACCCCACGAACCAGGCTGCCTAGAACCAGAGGCACCTGGGGCTGGATGGGGCCGTGCCACCCGCCAGGATCCAGGCAGGTTTCAGATGAGGCGTCCCTGGCGGGGGCGGGGGGGGGATACCCTGTGTGCGGCCCCCACAGCAGGTCTGTCCCCTGGGCTGTTGTAAGGATCCCTCGTGGGATCCTAGAGTAAGCGTCAGGGTCCCCAAGAGCGCCCCCCCGCCCCCCGACTCGCAGGACTCAAAGTCTGTTGTACCACCTAGACTCGACAAGCACTGATTCCCATCCTCCCCAGTCACCGGCACCCACTCTGACTCCTGTCCGTGGCCCTGAGCCCCCAGGAGCTGCACAGAAGTGGGCCCAGTGTCTGTCCTTCGCTGTCAGCTTATTTCACTGAGCATCTGCGCTCCAGCAGGTGCCAGAGCTCCCTTCCGTGTCCAGGCTGAATCCCAGTGCAGTGTGTGGACGGACACACTGTGTTTATCCATACCCATCGATGGGCACTCGGGTTGCTGGACCTTTTGGTTATTGCGAATAGGGCTGCTCTCAGAGTGGGTGCACACGCTCTGTTTATGTCCTGCTTTCGGTTCTTTGGTGACGCCCCCGGGGGGCGGGATTGCTGGCTCCTATTTCTGGTGATTCTGTCTGACTTCCTGAGAGCGCTGGTAGCAAGCACCTCCTTGGTGCACCGATTTGCTCGGGATCGAGGCTGTGCCCCGTGTTTCCTGGGCTCTGGCCCTTTCTGTCTGTGATGGGAGGCGCAGTGGAGGAGAGCCCGTGATTCGTTCCAGAGGCGGTGGCTCCTCAGGCTCTGCTTGACGACGCAGCCCGCTTGGATCTGTGGTCCCTGCCGCCTCACCCCGCCCTCTGTCTGGTCCCAGGACGGCTCTGTTCTGAACATCTCGCCCCCGCCAGAGGAGCCCAGCCAAGACCAGCTGGACGACAGGGAGGACCTCCCGTGGGGGGCCCAGTTTGAGCTGCCCCCCATGCTGCTGGATCCGGACAGGTGACAGGGCCCCCATCCCCGGGCCATGGGCATCACCTGGTTCCCAGGGTGAGGTGGAGTCCAGATGGGGACCCGGAGGCTGGCAGGTGGATATCCAGCCAGAGACGCTGACGTGTAACCCTGGGCGCATCTTGTGAAGCAAGGCTAATGTCCAGTCTTGCAGAGTTGTTTAAGGAGAATCAGTGTGGGTGCTCACCACACGGGGCGACTGTGAAGTTGGGCTCTTTGTTGCTCGGAAGACCAGCTTCACTTCACATGCGGTTTCTTTTCACCATCAGCCACCTACTCCCAACCTCAGTACTTTCCTCCTCTTTTCTGGTTTTCTTTCTTTTCCTCTGATGTTTCCAACACACCCAAACGTAGACTTGTAGACTGAACAGCACACGCTCACCACCTGGGTTCAGTAGCTAATATTCCCCCGTGTGTGTCGCCACCTCAGCTTGGGCTGCAGTAACAAGATGCCACAGACAGGTGACTTAAACAACAGAAGTTACTTTCTCACAGCCCTGGAGACTGGATGAAGGACTTGGGGACCCGGCCCCGGCCCTGCTGAGACCTCTGTGTTTTGTCCGCAGTGATGGTTACAAGTCATCGAAAGCCACGCCGTTGAAAAAGCTGGGCAAGCAAGACTCCCTCCTCCCGCCATCCTCGCTCCACATCCTGCTGAGCCCGCCGGCTCATGAGGTTGGTGTGTGCAGTGCTAACGGGCTCGCGACTCTGGTGAGGCTCCCTCTCCTGACAGGGTGCTCGGGGCCCGTCAGAGCTGGCCCAGGGCGAGCGCGAGAGAAGCTTCCAGAATGCAGGTTGTCCATCACAACAGTGCTGACCATGTATTGAGCCCGGCTAGCATCACCACGTTAGGGTCTGGAGCGTCCAGGCCAAAGCACTGCAGATCAGGAGGCTTAACGCTCAGACGCTCGTTCTCTCCCACTTCTGGGGCCGGAAGTCTAAGGTCAGGTGTCCCAGGACGGCACTCCCTCCACAGGCTTCGGGGGAGGGTCCCTCCGGCCTCGTCCAGCTCCTGGGGGCCCCGGGCTCCTGGGCGGCCTCCCCGTCTGCCTCTGTCTTTACAGCCTCCTTCCTCTGTGGCTCTGTGTCTCTCGTCTTGTAAGGAAACCCCTCTGGGGATCCAAGACCCACACTCAATGCAGAGGTGACATGCGGGGGTCCAAGGTGGACACGGGCTGGGGTCACCATTGACCAACCCACTATGACACTCCCCCAGCCATGCAGGGGCAGGAGTGGGTGTCACCCTCACTTTATAAACAGGAAATGAGACCCAGAGAAGCCAGGTGACCGCTCCGTGACCCCTGTTGCTGGGTCTGCTTCGGGGCCCAACCTGGGGCCACTGACGGTCCACTCACTGCTGCAGCGTTCCCCGCAGAAGCCCAGCTCCCAGAGCGTGAAGACACTGGTCTCCAAGCTGCGCTCCCCGGCCGGCCGGGAGCCAGGCACCCCCACCCCGAGGACGGCGGCGGAGGCTGGGCTGAGTGCCCAGGCCCTCAGGGAGATGGCTGCAGGCACCAAGAGCATCACGCTCATCGCGGCCGCCCGGCGCTCCAGGGCGCAGGACCGCGAGGGCAGCACTGGCCGCCCCTCCCCCCACCCTCCAGGGGAGGCGGCTCCAGACCCCAAGGACCCCAAGCCCAGCATCGCCCCGGAGACGAGCCCGGCCGACAGGAAGTGGCCGCAAGCCAGCCCGGGCAGGGCCCGCTCTGCAGAGAAGAAGGCCAGGGGGAAGCCGTCCCCCCCCGCCACCAGGAGCGTCCAGCCAGTAGGTGGACAGGGGCCTGGGGGTGCTGGTCCCAGGGGTTCACCCAGAGCAGTGGAGGGGGGCGGCCAGCGCTGACCTCCACACAATCATGGTGGGTGTGGGAGTGCCCAACACACCAGGGAGAGAGAAGAGAGCCAGACCCCCCTCCCCGCCCCCGTCACCGTGGCCCAGCCCCTTCCTCCTGACCTGAAGCCACGTGTGGGCATGTCGTATGTGGCCATCATTGTCCCAGGGAGACACAGTTTTGTGATCTGGGCCTTTTCCCTACCATTATTTCATGAATTTTCATGTGCCTACCTAGTATTTGTACTTTATAAAAGGCACATGATTTGGTTCTTGTGGATTCCCTGGTGGCTTAGATGGTAAGGACTCCACCTGCAATGCAGGAGACCTGGGCTGGTTCCCTGGGTCAGGAAGATTCCCTGGAGAAGGAAATGGCTACCCACTCCAGTATTCTGACCTGGAGAATTCCATGGACAGAGGAGCCTGGTGGGCTACAGTCCGTGGGATTGCAGAGTCAGACACGACTGAGCAACTAATACTTACTTGATTCTGAACCACGTCAGATAAACAACAGTTGGTGAGAGGTGAGTTGCTATGCACTAACGACCGTGAGATGTGTCTTTCCTCCCCAAGTCTGGTAACCAGGCCCGTGTCATACCCACAGAGGGATGACCAGACACACGTAATTCCATCTGTGGCCACTTTGTGGGTTTCTGCTCCCCATTAAATGGTGCAGGTTGTCTTTCTTCTTCTTTTTTTTGTTTTGGCCATGCCACACCACGTGTGGGACGTTAGCTCCCCAACCAGGGACTGAACCTGTGACTCCCACATTTGGAGCACGGAGTGTTAACCACTGGATCACCAGGGAAGTCCCTGTCTTTCATTTTTGACCATCACACACGATGCTCATGCATCTCTATGGGAACAGAATTCTTCATGTTGAGTTGCTTTCTTGGGATATTAGGCAGTGAACACCCGTGGCAAAGCCTTAACAAATAGGATTAAGCAAAAGCAGAGAGCGCGTGGCAGAATTCAAGTGACCACAATGGTGTGGAATGATGTTTGTGTGGGGAGGGCGCGGGTTCCCCGGGTGCAAATGAAGCTGGTCTTCACCGGGAGGGGCTTGTCTCTCGCCATCCACTTGGTTAAGTAAACCGAGTGAGCCTAAGGGAGCAGGCTACCCCTGGGGGCATTGCTGGTGGCCAGGGGGCTGCCGGAGCTCCACTCTGCCCCTCCTGGTGAGACCCTGAGTCCTGCTGGACACACAGTGGGCATTTGCTAATTCAAATGGAAATGGCTCAGGTGGCTCCTCAGTGGAAGAGAAGTGGGGCAGTAGCGAGGAGCAGAAGGCGGGTGTAGTGGTCAGGGTTACCCTGAGAAATAAGACCGAAAGAATCTGTGCGTATGTATGTTCACCCCCTGTCCCACCGTACAAACGCGCATGCCAGCTAGCAGAGCCAGAGTTTCCGTTCAAGTCCAAAGGCAGGAGAACGCCAGTGTCCCAGCTAAAGGTTGTCAGCAGAGGGCCTCTATCTCTCTGACTCACGGGAGAGTCAGTCCTTCTGTTCTATGCAGGCTGTCAACCGATTGGATGAAGCCCACCCCATTAGAGAGAGCCATCTGCTTTACATGGCTGATGGGTTTAAATGGTAACCATCACAATGGTTTAGATGAAACCCCTTCCATGGGGGCATGTGGTTGAGAAGGAAAAAGCCCGGGGACGAAAACCCAGGACTGCATCAATCATTCATTCATTCTTCTTGGTGGTTGAAAGTGAATGTTAGCAGTGATTCTGCCTGTTGTGTTCACTAAGATACCCACATAGCTGGCGCACAGTAGGTGTTCAGTCAGTGCACGACTGCAGCTCAAAGTGCCCCTGACATTTCATTCCTTCTCTACCTGCTCCCCATACTTGGTGATGCTTCCCCCACAGGCAACAGAAAAACTTCAGCCACCCTCCACGGATCACATAGCCGAGAGCCAGCCGCCCCCTGCCCTCCCTCAGCTGTCAAAGTCTCTGGGAAAGAGCTTTCTCCCTGCTGTCCCTTCAGCCTCTCAGATGAAACCCAGCCTCAGTTTTCACGCAGGCATGTGATCGAAAAAGGACAAGAGCAAGTTGGGTTTCTTCTGCATCTCCGCCCCTCCTCTCAGACGTTTAGAAGGTGTGACGGTCTGGGCTGTTATCGTTGTCTGCTCCTTGGCGTGAGTGAGTTTCAGGTTTTCTTAGGCAGCAGGTCAGCCACAGTCACCGGCTCTTTGAAAAGGTGTATCTGGGGGTGTGCTCAGTTTTGCTGCTGGCCTGCCTGGCGTCCCAGGAGTCTGAGGCAAGGACTCAGTTGTGCACATCTGGCTGATTGCCTTAACTCGGTCTGCACCCCGGGCCCCCGTGGGTTCTCTCCATGCCGGTTTGAGTCCCACCTTCCACGGTGGTTGTTACTACAAAAATAATAAGTACTCATCATGGAAACTTTGGAATATAGATAACATCATAAATAAAGGAGAAACCACTTGTAAACCCCACCACCCAGGAAGGGTCTCTGTAAGATGCCATCCTCATGGGGTACACAGGGGCATGAACGCATGTCCCCTGTTATGGGATGCTGGGATTGTGGCCGGTTTATTGCAGTGTGGGGACAGATTGGTGGATGACAGCCCTCCTCAGAGGGGCCACCAGCTGTTACTGACCTGCCATCAGAGGAGCACGGAAGTCGAGGTCAAGGGTTTAGAAAAGAACACGGCAGCCAGATCCGATGGAACCACAACTTGTCATCAATGGCCTGGATTCTGTCTTTAAGGAATTTTTCATTTAATCTTCCTAGTAAGTTGCTTTTGTTATATTTGCAAAATTCTCAGTCCCATATAGACTGAGAAGCAGATAAGGCAGCTAGTCCTCACCATGGTTGACGGGGAGCACTGGCCTGTATCGCTGCATAACAAGAGCTCACACTTATTGAGCACAGCCTATGTGCTAGGCACTGTATGGAGTCAGCCTGTTTGTCCTCACCGTGATTTCACCAGGAGAGGAACAGTTATCCCCGTGACACTGATGAGGAATCCGAGGTGCAGAGAGGTGGCAGAGATACTGGGGTTCCGATCTGGTGGCTCCTTTAGTTAGGGCCCCAGTCCGGTGGGCCGTGCATCCGCACCTTGGTGGATATCACATCTGGGGGTGCGGAGACGAGCCACAGCCCAGGCGCATCTGAGGGAGGAAGGAGCAGCTGAGTCCCACAGGCCAGTGGACGCCAGGGAGGAGCAGGCGTGTCGCTCCATTTACCATCCTCAACATCCCTGCATATGAATCGGCGCCCATTTCACAGGACGATAAGCACGGAGCCGAGAGGAGGGAGCTCCCAGGTCACACGCTCACCTATGGGGCTCCCCACCCGCTCGGACTCCCACCCTGGGTCAAGCGTGAGGCAGGTCTTTCCTAACCAACCTAAAACGCTTCTGAAAAGATGTCCAGTTCCTCTATGTGAGGAACTCTTTCCACCCTGATTAAGAGCAACTGAATTAACATCTAGAGCAGCTTAGAATTTTGATTACTGAAGCAGAAGTTGCAGATGGGCAGTTCTTGGGCCAACTCCAGCCCAGAGCTGGGAGGACCCTGGCTGATCAGCGAGCACACGGTGAGATAATGTGAAGAATCAGATTGCTTGTCAAAACGCAGAAGCTGGGCTTTCCTTACAAGAGGATCTGCAGTCAAGGGCTCCCTCCTCGCACCTTCAGCAAGGGGGCCGCGGTGTGTGTCCCCAGGCAAGGGACTGCAGATTGAGCTGGTTTTTTTGTTCCTGTGTCTGCAGGCTCTGTGGGCACAGGGAGGACAGTTGGTCTCCATCACTGCTTTGTGCCCGATAATTACAACAGGTTCTCAATAAATAGCAGCAAAATGGACAGATGAATGAATGAGTGAGTGGGGGTACCCGTGAGCAGAGACCTGGGGAAGTGGGCACCTGACTCGATCCTAGGAGAGATCCCTTATCCCCCCACCCCTTCCTTGCTTCTTTCCTGTTTGATGATGACGTCTGATTAAACCGTTCAGTGAACCCAGAGAATCCTCTCACAGCCAAGCCAAGGTCAGCTAAGAGCAAGGAGGGAACAGGAAAAGGAAGGCAGAGTGTGGTTGAGAAGAATAGGGAGGAGCCACAAGCCAGAGGGGAAAATTCCAGAAAGTCTGGAGCTCAGGAGCTCATGGAAAACACAAGCCCTCCCAGAGCTGTGGGAGAGAACCATGAGGTGACTTCAGTGAACAGCCAGCAATAGTGAGTCTGAACACAGTGCGTCAGACGCTCCTTATTTAGTTTATAAGGATTCACCGGGTGGCCCCTGAAAATAATGACATTCTCTCCCCCCCGGCTCACTGTTTAGATGGAAACACACTGCAGTTGCCAGAGGCCAGCTTCCCGTCTCCCAGCGCCACCTGGCAGGGCAGCCCAGGCCCGAGCAGGGCGCCCCTCCTGCCCCGGGACATCCGAGGTCAGTGCTCTCATCTGTCAGAGCATGGGTACCTCAGACATGACCGCTCATCACACACCCTCTCACTGGTGGGGCTGTGACATCACTGCGCCTGAACTTCAGCTGTGACCTGACCTGTCAACACACAGCACTAAGCCGTGAGGGCTGGGACGCTAAGACATTTATACCCAAGACGTGAGCGCTCGCCTCATCCCCTCGCCTGAGGAGGTGGAGGCCATAGCGCACGTGTGCCTCAGACGTAACCTTCTTCCCCTGAGAAGCTGTGGCATCGCAGCTGACCCTCACATGTGACCGCTCGCCACACGTCCCCTCACCTGAAGAGGGTGACAGCACGCACGTGTCCCTCACACGAGACCGCTCGCCCCACACCCCCCATCTGAGGAGGGTGACAGCACGCACATGTCCCTCACACGAGACCGCTTGCCACACGTCCCCTCACCTGAAGAGGGTGACAGCACGCACGTGTCCCTCACACGAGACCGCTCGCCCCACACCCCCCATCTGAGGAGGGTGACAGCACGCACATGTCCCTCACACGAGACCGCTCGCCACACGTCCCCTCACCTGAAGAGGGTGACAGCACGCACGTGTCCCTCACACGAGACCGCTCGCCACACACCCCCCATCTGAGGAGGCTGAGACGAGGGTGCGCACGCACCTCAGCTTCTTCGCCGGAGGAGGCGTGCGAGTGTGCGTGTCCCTCAGGGGTGATCGGTCTCCGTGTCTACCTCAGTCCCGGCCCATACTATACGCCCCCTGGCCAGCGGCGCGGTGACATCGGTACATGGGCACCTCCAACGTGGCAGTTCCCTGACCTCCCTCAGCTGAACTGGCGTGACAGCACGCACGTGTGCCTCACGTGACCGGTAACACACGCAGCTTCAACGCGGGAGGCCGTGAAAGCAGCGCACCTATCTCCTAGGCGTAGCCAGCCGCCTTGTCTCCTGGCTCGAGGAGGCTGTGACAGTGCGCGCGTGTGCCTAAGACGTGAGTGGCCACACACAGCCCGTCGCCAGGAGAGCAGCGGCAGCGTGCGCGAGCACCTCCGCCGTGACAGTTCAGACGAGTCCCCTCAGCTGAGCTGGTGTGACGCCCCGCACCCACCCGTCACACACGACGGATGTGACACGCCCCTTCGCCTGTGAAGGCTGTGACGACAGTGAGTGTGTCCACAGAGGTGGCCACGTGCTAAACGTCCTCTCACCCGAGGAGGCTGTGACAGAGTACAGTGGTAGCTCAGGTGTGGCTGGTGGCACCGGGCCCATCACTTCAGGAGGCCGTGACAGCGTGTATGTGTCCCTCAGAAGTGACCAGGGACCACGGGTCTCATTTCAGAAGGGCTTCGTGGGAACCTCGGGTGTGACTGATAGCAAAAGCTTTCTTCGCCCGAGGAAGCTCAGAGCATCGCACGTGACTCTCAGGCATGGCCAGTCGCCGGCTCCCCTCAGCCCCTCACCTGAGCAGGCTGTAACGGGATTTCCTGAGCAGCTCACGTTTGACGAGTCACAGTGTGTCTCCTGTTTAAGGAGGCTGTGAACAGCATGCACGTTTACCTCAGACAGATGAATATAAAAGCTCATTTCACCTGAGGAGGCTATGACAGCACGCCCACCTTTACTCAGACCTGACCGATATAAAGGGCTTTTCACCTGAGGAGGCTGTGAAGACAGCGCAGATAATCCTCAAGTGTGCCCGGTCACATGCCTCCCTGCTTGAGGAGGCTGTGAACAGCGTGCACGTTTACCCCAGAATTGACGGATTTAAAAATGATGAGACTGTTAGGGCACAGCCCATAATTCTCAGGCATGACCGGTCGCCGTGACTGTCCTCACACGAGGAGGCCGTTACGGCGTTGCACGCGCAGTTGTCATGTGATGAATCGCCAGTGTCTCCTCACTTAAGGGGGTCGTGGCAGCATGCACGCTTTCCCTCAGACCTGACTGATACAGAAAGCTTTTCACCTCAGGAGGCTGTGAGAGCGAGCAGCGCACGTATCTCAGATGTGCCCAGGCACCACGCGTCTCCTCACCTGAGGAGCCTGACAGCATGGACATCTAGGTCACACAAGAGCCACACCAGAGTTCCCCTCACCAGAGGAGGCTATTAATGAGTGGGGCTGTTCCTCAGACAGGACCAGTCACCACACGTCCTCCTCACCTGAGGAGGGTGAGAGAACACAGTCATTAACCTGACTCATGTACAAATGTTCCTCACCTGCTAGGGCTGTGGCAGCATTGCATGTAGCTCCCATGTGACACGACTGAGCAACTTCACTTCACATCATGAAATTACGAGTCTAGCATAATGTTGCATGTTCTGTGTGTCACCCATAAAACACAAGGCGCACACTCGTCCCTGCGCTGGTGGCCCTCCACTTCTTCCGCTCCTCCTTCCTGTATCGCTTTCTCTTTATATCTTGAGCAAGAACAGCCATGTGTCGGGTATCTGATCAATCCCAGTGATGGCTGAAGTCACATTAGCACTCACGTCCATGTCATCCTTGTGCCAGCTTGTGAGGCTGTGTGACCTGAATCCTTTCTGGGAACAGGAAACTCCCTCTGACATCCTGGCACTGTTTCCTCACCACTGACCCAACACACACCACGTTGTCTGTAAGGATGTGTATAAATCAACATTCAGCTTAAAGGCCACCAGGAGCTGCTGGGCCTATGCAGGACGTTCTTCCTTATGGCTAACCCTGGTCCCTCTCACTGTACCTTTATGTTAGTGATTCAGGAAAGATTAACCACCTCTCATTTTATGCCCTTTCTTTTAAGTGTTCTGGGGGAAATGGTGTCAAAGGTATTTACTGGCCACAAACCTGGAGCCAAAAGCTCCCAGACCAGAGCAGGCTGAGTAACAGCCAGTTGTTCACAGTGGATCTAAACGCTTCTTTAAATGTGAGGGACGGGAAATAGTCCCCAAGGATTCCCTTGTCCTAACGGCGTGAGTTCACCGTAGTGGAGAATTTGGCTGAGGAGGCTCTAGGGACAGGCCTGGGTTATGGGAGGAGCGGAGGCCAGGACAGACTCGGAAACAAGGCCCCAGGCCCGGGGGGTGAGGTCCACAGGGCCCAGAGGTTGTCTGGGGTGTGGGCAGGGCTGGCGGGGGAGAGGAGTCCACACGGGTCTTGAGCTGAGCCTGGCAAGAGGCCGGGGCCGGGGCCGGGGCCGGGGCGCCCAGCCCTGGCGGGGGCCGGCCAGCCGCCCGAGCTGGGCTCCGGCTCTGCTCCACGGTCTTCCCACTCCCGACCTTCGTTTCGGGACCTGCGTGCTTACGTGTTTTGGAGCACGTTGTTTCTGCCTGGAGTTTCAAATATAAGACCACAGGCTCTTGACAGTATCGAGAGGTAGAATCTTGCTTGTCACTGCCATTCCTATTCCTTTTCATTTAGAATCAGAATAACGTTGTATTTCAAATAAAAAAAATAATGGAGTCTTCCCCCTTCCCCCACCCAGGGTCTACGGACAGCGGAGGCCGACATCGTAGCTCACTGCCTCCCAGCCACCCCTGCAGGCGCCAGGGCGGCGGCGCCAAGAGGCCAAGAAGACCAAGGTAAAGATGGCGGCAGGCAGAGCAGGTGGAGAGAATGCCTTGGGTCCCGGGGTAACTCTGCCCCGAAGCTGGACTTGAGAGCCGGGGACTCTGCCAGGGACGCTTCAGGGGCAGCCTGCCCCATATACGCTTCCTGCAGCCCTGGGCGTAGGTCTGATGGCTGCCTCACCAACCACCTTCAGAAGAGGGCTGGCTGGGGAGCATCAGATCCCTTCCCAGAGACCTCAAGCCCTTTGGGGCCATTCCCACTCATGGCTGCTCTTCCCTGGGTCACCCCACTCTGTGGTTTTGCTCTGGGAGCACCTTCTGTGGGGGCTGGGACACTAGGGTCTCATCCCCAGGCAGTGACCTCTTACCTGAATAGCTCCTGGCAAGAGGCAGGAAAGAATGTGCCTCCGACACCCGTGTACTAGCTGAGGTTCTCCAGAGAAAGAGAACCAAAGGGGACTGTGCATGTGCACCTGTGAGTGTGTAAGTGTGTGTGTATGGGAGTCTACACAAAACAGGGAGGGAAAGAGAGAGACAGATTTACTGGAAGACATTGGCTCACGTGGTTGTGGGAGCCTGCAAGTCTGCAGGGCTGGCTGGAGACCCGGGGGGGGATAGTCGATGCTTCAGCCTGGAGTGTGAAGGGCATCTGGAGCCGAGTTCCCTCTTCAGAGTTTCCCTCCTGGAACCTCAGTGTTTTTAATCTGTCTGCCTTCAACTGACTGGGCAAGGCCCACCCACATTATTAAGGCGCATCTGCTTTACTCAAAGTCTGCTTACCAATTTAAAAGTGAATCTCGTCTAAAAAATACCTCCCTTGCGATACTGAGATTGGCATTTGACCAGACATCTGGATTCCGTGGGCCAGGCCGGTTTGACGCACAATTAACCGTCTTGCCCCACAGGCCCTGGCCAGCCTCCAGAGTGACGCTGGTCCCTGGAGTCATGGGCTCCCAGGGAAACAGGAATGCGCCCCCACTCCCACGGCCTGCCCATCTCCCACCGTGCTCTCTGGTGCCTCTCGACACCCCAACAATGCAGAGAGGAAAGCACTGCTAACTCTTGGGGAACAAGACAGAATTGTCAGGGTGCATGAAACCAGCCACGTAAACTGGAAATCCAAAAGCTGAGGTTCCATTTGCTTTAGGATTGCATAAGCATCAATCACTCTTCTCATCAAGACAGGAGAAAAAAAAAAACAAAAACGGAACAGCATCCGGCGTGAGCTGGATCATCAGCCCGCCTTCCAGGGACCCCCTGTTTGGAGTCCTGGGGGTTGACCACGCCCCCTGGTGGCAGGAGTCGGTGTGGGTCGGGCATGTGGGGCCTGGAGGTGGAGGTGATGTCATGGTCTCATGGCCCTAGTGGGAGGCGGGGCATCTTTGCCCTTGTGTGTGCCTGGCATGTGCCGGGCACCCCCCAAGTGTTGTGCAAATGGCACACAGCGTGCCGTGGCCTGCCGCCTCCCCGTAGCGCCTGCCATCAAGGAAGACGTGCTAGGGGCTTCCTCAAAGCCATGCTTTCCTGTCTGGAGGGGTGTCGGAGTGTGTGGAGGTGGGGAAGTGGGTCCCCTTTATCCTCAGGGGCCCTGCTACCTGCAGACCTGCTGTGTGGGCCCTGGAAACTTCTCACTTCCCTCGCCTGTGGGGGGAGTGCTGGGGCCACAGTGGGGAGGGACGCCTTCTGCTTTCCTGGCCTGGCCCCAGATCTCCTGGGAAGGGCAAAAATTGCTGACTGCCCCTTTCATCTGCTCTCTTTCTCCCATGATATCAGAACCCAACTGCTAACTGGCCACAGCTCCCAACATACTCTGTTTCCCAGCCTCCTTTGCTGGAATATATGGTTCCGTGACTAACTTCTGACCAACGGGATAAAAGCAGAAGTGGCTGCTCCCACAACTCTTTATCATAAAGGACAATGGGTTTGTCCCTCTTGCCTCTTTTCTTCTTCACTTACTCAGTCATGCTGCCCGGAATTAGAATATGATGGGTGGAACTCTAGCAACCATCTTGGGGGCATGAGGGCCAAGGCCACCACCCTACAGAGGATGGGGGAGGAAGCCAGAAGGAGCCTGAGTCCTTGGGGAGCAGCGCTGTCCCCCAGTGTTGTTCCAGACTTAACCTGAGAGAGAAAGAAACACTGTGGTTGGTGCCTCTCGTTCCAAGTGACACACAAGGGGAAGCTCAGGCAGCTGGCAAGTCACGACTAGAGGAGAACCTGGTGCTTTTGTGGAGTGACAGTGAGGGGTTAGAGATGGGAGCATGGTGGTAGAGGCCTGGGGTTTGGGTACCGCCCCTAACTTGTTCCTGGGGTGGTATGAAAGGACAGCAGAAACTTCCTGTCTTTCAACACCCTGTCTTGTTGGCCAAGAGAGAGAGCTGGTGGATCTCGGGGCGGGTGGGGGGGTCTTCACCGTGAGGCTGTGGAGTGGCCCATGCATTAGAAGCTGCAACTGTGTCTCTCCTAAATTACCAACACATGCAAACCTGGGCTCACCATACATGCATTTTGGAACTGTTAATCCTCTTGACCAAACTTGCGGCATCAAGCTGCCCTTCAACGGCCCCACGCGGAGCCGCCGCCTCCCTCAGCCAGTGCATGGGGGGTGGGGGGTGCCTGGGTGGGCATCCTCCTTGGTGTGGCCACCCTGCTCTGCACCGGGGGCTGTGGCCCAGGCTGCAGCTCCAGAGTCCCTGGTATTGCTCTTGGAGTTTCAGGTTTTTTTCACCTGTACATCAGGGATGTGGTTGAGACTAAGCCCTGCAAGGTAGCAGAGCTGCGTTCCGTGCTTGCCTTACACATAGGACCAAGTCAGGGAGGCTCAACATTACACTTGAGAACCTCTCACGTCACTACACGGCGCCGCACTCATTTTGTTGGAAAGGCTGGCCCTTTGAGAGAATACAGCAAGCGTGACTCGGGAAGGTGGCATGGGGGATGCACCGTTCCAGCAACTTGAAGACAACCAGCAGGGAGGGGCTGGCGCTTGGACCGAGGTTGTGGGAGGACTCTGAATTGCCCCCACCTGCCTGCGGCGTGGACCCTGTCCTGGGACCTCCCCAGCGTGCAGGCATCGCGCACGAGGTACAGACTGAAAGTGCAAACGAGATGGTCACACTGGGAACATCCTATGATTATTACGGTGGTTGTTCTGAGGCTTCGTTGCAGGAGGGGAGGGATGGACAGGAAGAAGCGCCGTTCCGCAAACAGGAGTGGATTAGTGGGGTTTCCTGGGGAGGAGAGGCAGGAAGTCTGTGTGGGCGACCCCAGCTCAGGGAGCAAGCTCCTCAGCCCGGAGGCGAGCAGGCAGGGGGGAGGCCTCTTGCTAAGAGCATCTTGTTGGTGACAGAGGCCACCAGGTGGCAGGAGGTTTGACATCTCACAGGCTCCTTCCAGAGAACAGGCCATCCTAGTTCCACAAGGAGGCGTGTCCTTTCTGATATCGCAGAGATCATCCGGGCTCAGCCAGTGGCCTTCTTCCCAGGGGTCTCCGACCTTCTTTTCTGTATGCCCGGGGTGGCCCTGAGCATGTGGATTTGGGGACCTGGGTTTTGCTCTTGTAGCTTCTCAAGCCAGACCAGTGTCCCCTCTTCCTTCCCTTTGTGGGTCCCTGCTGCCCCCGGAATGAAATGTCACCTCCGTGGGATCTGACCTCTCCTGGTCACTCCAGTGGCCAGGAGGGGTAAAGCAGCAGGCGGCAGAGAGGGCTGCCAGGATTAAGGTGTAGAAGGAGGTGCACGGACTGGGCTGGGCGGACCCCTGGGGTGACAGCACCCACTTACGACGCTTCCAACGCTCACATCTCCAGCCTGCTCCCCTTTCCCTGAGTCCTGGGGGCAAACATACAGCCGCCACTCTGCACACAGAAAGCCAAGTTCACAAAGTTTGGTCCCCAAACTGCTCTCCTCTGCAAGCAGCGGCGCCATCGCCTGCTCAAATGCCAACCTGGAAATCAGGCATCCCCGCGACCCCTCTCTCCCCTTCTCCTGCCATCAGCCCACCCTCTCCGTTCTGTCCACCTGCTCTTAAATCTCTCTCGGTCGTCCTCCTCCTCCCACCATCATCCACTCGGGACCACCGCAGGGCTTCCTAGCTGCTCTCCCAGCAGAAACGCTGCCAGGGGCCAGCACTGGGCACACACCATCTCTCCCTTCACATGTAACCACCATAGCAGGCAGGGGTCATGATGTCAAGCCTCATGCAGATAAGGAAACAAGCTCAGAGAGACTGGGAGACCCGCCATGGGCACACCACTGCTTTGTAATCGCCTCAGCGTCCAGCCGGTTCCGACCACACCTGCATTGTTCCACCGGCCACAAGACATCTGAAACAGAAACAGGGAGGTGAGATTGGGGTGGGGCTGAGGGTGCAGGAGCTCAGATCGTTCAGGGAGGTTCGTGTGTCCGTTCTCCTGAATTTCCTTGTTACCTGCAAAGACGGTGAGTTGAATTTGCAATTCTGATACCTCTATCCTCCCCGCCTCTACCCTCCTGATGTTCATCAGAATTCAGCACCCAGAAGTAGTCAGAATCTCCCAGCTGCTCTAACAGGGGCAGTTGACATTTTCGGGACCAATCCACAGTTAGTTCTATCTTCTTTCTGTTGCAACACAGGTTATGAAAGCAGAAATAGTCATGGTACGGACGACGTGAATAAAACATGGACACTATGGCAAGCCCAAGGATGAACACTAAATCCTCTGCACAGGAGTCCTGAAGGTGGGTCTCAGCCAACGATGTTGCTGTAGGGAAAGGTGATCAGCTGGGGTCCAGCAGCTTGAAGAAGCTCGAGGACCAGAAGACGGGGAGATGAAAGTCTCAATGGACTGGAGCCAGGCATCTCCAGGCCGGAGCTGGTCTGCTCACAGATCCCTCATAGTGGGCGCCCTTCCAGCCAAGAAAGTCAGTGGGGTGCAGTAGAGCTCCGCCTCTGGAGCCCCAAACGTGGCTCCCCATTCCAGCTCTGCCACTTCGGCAGCTTCTGTCCTCGGCGAGTTGGTCGACTTCCCTGAGCCTCTGCTACCCTATGTGTGAATGAGCAGGTAAATATGTGAAGGTGACTGCTGCTCAGTTCAGTTCAGCTCAGTTCAGTCGCTCAGTCGTGTCTGACTCTTTGCGACCCCATGAATCGCAGCACGCCAGGCCTCCCTATCCATCACCAACTCCCGGAGTTCACTCAGACTCACGTCCATCGAGTCGGTGATGCCATCCAGCCATCTCATCCTCTGTCGTCCCCTTCTCCTCCTGCCCCCAATCCCTCCTAGCATCAGAGTCTTTTCCAATGAGTCAACTCTTCACATGAGGTGGCCAAAGTACTGGAGCTTCAGCTTTAGCATCATTCCTTCCAAAGAAATCCCAGGGCTGATCTCCTTCAGAATGGACTGGTTGGATCTCCTGGCAGTCCAAGGGACTCTCAAGAGTCTTCTCCAACACCACAGTTCAAAAGCATCAGTTCTTCAGCGCTCAGCCTTCTTCACAGTCCAACTCTCACATCCATACATGACCACTGGAAAAACCATAGTCTTGACTAGACGGACCTTAGTCGGCAAAGTAATGTCTCTGCTTTTGAATATGCTATCTAGGTTGGTCATAACTTTTCTTCCAAGGAGTAAGCGTCTTTTAATTTCATGGCTGCAATCACCATCTGCAGTGATTTTGGAGCCCCCAAAAATAAAGTCTGACACTATTTCCACTGTCTCCCCATCTATTTCCCATGAAGTGATGGGACCAGATGCCATGATCTTCGTTTTCTGAATGTTGAGCTTTAAGCCAACTTTTTCACTCTCCTCTTTCACTTTCATCAGGAGGCTCTCTAGCTCCTCTTCACTTTCTGCCTGCTCAGTCCTGTCTGACTCCGGAGCCCCGTGGACTGCAGCCCGCCAGGCTCCTCTGTCCGTGGGATTCTCCAGGCAGGAATACTGGAGTGGGCTGCCATGCCCTCCTCCAGGGGATCTTCCTGACCCAGGATGGCACCTGGGTCTCCTGCACTGCAGGCAGATTCTTTACCAGCTGAGCCACGAGGGAAGCCCAGATGAGGAGGTAACATGTAGCTATTTCAGAGAAGGTGAGTAAAAGTGTGGGCTGCTAATGTAAGAACTGGTTTTTCTTGTAACTGAGGTGAACCTATGGAAGATAAAATCACCCTTGTTAAAGGGCACGCTTCTGTGGGGCTCAGCGCATTCACTATTGTGCAACCAGCTCTTCTGTCTGGTTTCAACACCTTCCAGTTCCCCCGAAGGGGGCCTGCTCCCATTCTGAATTTGCTCCTCCTCACAACCCACTAGGAAGGAAGGTCCTAATCTCAGCTCCAGGTCCAGTCAGCCGAGACCCTCGCCCTGCTCCTAAGCCTGAGTCCCTCACACCCACCCAGCAACCATGCTGCTCTGCTCACCATCCCAAGAAGGCTTTATCAGTGTGAGATTCTGGTTCCTGGGCCCCTGAACATCTACTCAGTTCAAACAGACCTTTACCAACACCCCCTGGGACCAAGCCTGGGTAATTCGTGGGGAAATTCTTTACAATTCACAACAGCTTTATCCTGGCAAAGGCTCTGAGAAGTCTGCCTGTAATTAAACATTTAAAACTGTGTCCCATTACTCTCTGACCAGAGACCCTTTAATCTTATCAAAGGGGCACCCAGGCCCTCCCTGTGGGCCCCCATTTCAGGGGATACATTGGGAATCGCTGGCCTTGTGGGAAAACATCAGTTGAGTGCCTACAAATGCAGGTCCTCTGGATAAACTATTTCATCTCCCTCATGCATCACTTCTTCATAACTAGCAAGATCTTGGCTGCAGGGAAATTACGTTTTAAAAGTTTTTTTAATGGAGGTATAATTTATATGTAAGACAAGATGCCTCCTTTCAAGTGTTGAGTTTTGGGAGCTTTAAGAAGTGCATTTGGTCAGGTAACCACCTCCAACACTCGATACAGAACAATTCTAACGCCCCCGGCACTTCCTCACGGCCCCTCGCAGCTGCCGCTCTTCTGACCCCAGACTCCACACAGTGCCTGTCGCCTTAGCCTTGCCTTTTCAGAGTGTCATCTAAATGGACTCACACCGTAGGCTTCTTTTGCTCAGCACGAAGTACCTGAGGTCGTGCGTGTGTCTGTAGACGCGTTGGTCCTTTCATTGCTGACTCACATTCCAGCGTGAGGAACTGAGCCCCAGTTTGTCTGTTCACCTGCCCGTCAAAGGTATGGAGGTCGTTCCCAGTTTGGGGCAATGATGAGTAAAGCCACAAAAAGACACTCGCATACAGTTTTTGGACAAATATAAGCCTTCATTTTTCTTAGGTAAATACCTAGGAGTGGGGTTTGCTGGGTTGTATGGTAGATTCGTGTTTAACTTTTTAAGAAACTGCCAAACTGGTTTTCAAAGCAGTCGAGCCATTTTGCATTCCCACCAGCAACGCAGGGGAGTTCCAGCTGCTCTGCATCCTGGCCAGTATGCAGTACTGTAACATTTAAAAATTTGCTTTAATCACTCTAATAGATACATAACAGGAAGCAGCATTTTAAGCCAGCTTACTCTGTGATTTTTGATAAATTCTGGTACGGGCTAAATTGTGTCCCTCTCACCCACTCCAGTACTCTTGCCTGGAAAATCCCATGGGCGGAGGAGCCTGGTGGGCTGCAGTCCATGGGGTCTCCAAGAGTCGGACATGACTGAGCAACTTCACTTTCACTTTTCACTTTCATGCATTGGAGAAGGAAATGGCAACCCCCTCCAGTGTTCTTGCCTGGAGAATCCCAGGGACGGGGAGTCTGGTGGGCTGCCGTCTATGGGGTCGTACAGAGTTGGACACAACTGAAGCGACTTAGCAGCAGCAGCAGCAACAAAGATACCTAAAAGTCCTAACTAACCCCTCGTATCTAGAAGAAGTCTAGTTAAAATTAAGTCATTAGGGTGGCACTAATTCAATGTGACTGTCCTTATTAAAAGGGGAAATTTAAATGCAGAGACTGACACACACAGAGGGAAGTTAATGTGAAGAGACACAGAGAAGACAGCATCTATAAGGCAAGGAACTCACCCTGTCGACATCTTGATCTCCGACTTCCAGCTTTCAGGCCAAGAGAGATTAAATCTCTGTTTTCTTTTAAGTCGCCCAGTCTGTGGTGCTTTGTTACGGCAACCACAGGAAGCTAACACAGATGAGACAGAGGTGACATCTCTAAGTTTTGAACCCGGTTGATAAAATGACCCGTCACCTCCTGACTGACTGCAGGAATGCAACAGAACCAGGTTCTCTGCATCTCCCCGAGCGCTCCCCGCTTGCCTGGCTGGTGCCTGCCTCCTGGAGGAAACCTTCTTCCAGAGAGTAGGATGAAGGGAAATGGAGGGTGTGCAGAGACCCCTGCTTTGAGAGATGAGCTGAGAAGGGGCTAGCTGCAGGAGTAGAAGTCTCAGTCTGGTTTTTGTTTTTGAAACAGGGCGGGCCTGGGCTTTCCTGGTGGCTCAGTGGTAAAGAATCCTCCTGCCAAAGCAGGAGACACCGGTTCCACCTCCCATCTGGGAAGATCCCACATGCCGCCGAGCCACTAAGCCGGTAAGCCACCACTCAGGGGCTTATAGCCCGTGCTCTAGAGTCCAGGGGCCGCAACTACTGAGCCCACCGTGCTGCACCCACTGAAGTCCTCTCCCCTAGAGCCAGGGCTCCACAGCTCAAGAAGCCACCGCAGTGACAAGCCCACGCACGGCATTGAAGAGTAGCGCCCCCCTCGACCGCGGCCAGGGAAACCCTCACAGCAAGAAGATCCGGCACAGCCAAAAATAAACAAATAAATAATATGTAAATAAGATAACTTCCTGTCTCCTTCACTTCCCTGCCTTCAGGGCCCAGCAGCAGGACCCCCCCGGCCGCGTGACTGAATGAGACATGGCTTCATCAGAAGGCAACTCATTCACCGGAGGAACCATGAACTGACCGCAGAGGTCTTGGGGACAGACAGTGGAAACGGTTGCACGAAATAGCGATGCACTTACTGCCGCGTGGTACACTAAACATGGTTAGAGGCAACATGTCATGTGTATTTCTACCTCAATTAAAAGAAAGCAAAACAGTAAGAAGCACGAGGGGAGTGCAGATGATGCGTCAGGCACCTCGCTCGGCACCATACATCTGAGTCTTGTTAGCTCCCTGCAGGACGAAGTCGCGGCCCTACTGATATACTTGGAGACAATCACAGACAGACGTTCAGTCCCTTGCTCAAGGCCACATGGGGCCTGGCGTAAGCATGCTCTGCAGGCAGTCGCTGCTCGCGAGCCGGCCCCGGAGACAGCAGGTGCTGGCCCGGTGTACCCGAGCGGCTGCAGCTGCGCGCGGGCCTCCAGCGCCCGGCCGCACAGGATTGGCTGCTGGGAAGGGGGCGGGGCTCCCGGCGGCCGGGGGCGGGGTCGCTCCGAGCCGTAAATACTGCGCCACATGGCAGGGGCTGGGGCGGCCCGGGGGCGGTACGGAAGGCGCAGGCGCATTGCGTGGGGGTGCGACTCGGCCTCCCCGGCCCCTCCGCGGCCGTGACTTCTCGCGAGAGGAGGGGCAGGGGGCGGGGCCGGTGGAGGGGCGGCCTCGAGAGGCGCCGCCGGTCGCGAGGCGTTGGAGGCGCGAGCTGCGGCGCGAGGTGAGGTGATGCGAGGGGACGTGAGGGGCGCGCGCGGTGAGGCGCGCGGCGAGATGAGGGGTGCAGGGTGAGGCGAGGCGAGGGGCGCGGGCCCGGGGCGGCGCCGGCGGACCGGGGCTGGTCCTGACCCCTGCGCCGCCGGGGCAGGTCCGGCGCAGCCCCGGGCCGAGCCCCCGCGCCGTCGCTGTGCGACCTTGGCCGGGCTCGCACCGTCTCTGAGTCCCCGTCCTGCGGGCGTGAGGGAGACCTGCACCGGGCGCTGGGGCTCGCGGCCGGGCCGCTCCCGCCGTCGGGGCTGGTCCCCGCCCGTTTTGGCCGCCGGGCATCGAGCCTGCAGGGGGCCGGCGGCGGCGGCGGCGGCGGCCGGGGGGTCTTGGCTTCCCCCTCGGGCTGGTAGGGAGCGTGGAGCGGGAGCAGGCGCTCGGGGCTCCGGCGCGGGCGCACGCGTCCCCCCACCAGCCTCTTGCAGAGGGGCCCCGCCCGGTGCCCTGGGCCGCCCGAGGCCGCGGGCATTCCCCCGTCCCGCTGACCGCCGGCCTGAACTGCAGCCCTGGCCGAGGCGGGCGCGCCCTGGAAGAGCACCACTCAGATGAGCCTTTGCTCCAGAAACAGCGCGAGGAAGCCATGTATGAGTCGCGAACAGTAGGACTTATATCTTCCACTTGGGCTCGCAGCCACCAAGACATCTCCGGCGAGCCTTTGGCTGGAGCCGAGGTTCCGTCTGGCGCGGAGCACAACAAGCCATAGTGTTCCTGTGATTATTGAATTATTTATTTTATGATTCGACGCCGGAGAGACTCGGGAGACCCAGGATGAATGAGAAAGTGGGTTGGGGGAGAGTCGATGCAAGCGCCTCTCTAAGGAGACTGTCCCCTAATGTGTGGGTCCAGGCAGGGGGCAGCTGAGAAACAGCTCAGTTTGTCCTCACCTGCCCCCAAACCAGGACACAGTCTAGCCCTTCTCTGTGAACATCTGGTGTTGGGAATGTGAGACAGGGCTGGTGTCAGGGTGAAAAAGGAGGTACTAGGAAGATTTTCTTAAAACTGAAGTATAATTGATGTAGCATTGTGTAAGTTTAAGATGTGCAGAGTGTTGATTTGATACACTTGTATATTGCAACACTACCACCGAAGTGTCAGCTAACACCTAGGAAATTGTTGCCTGAAGGTAGCACTGCTGAGAATTTAGAGAGTGCCTGCATGGAAATGCATGGGTGTTTCACTTTCGTGCCAGATGGTGCATAAGACTTTGGGTTGGTGTTTTCAGGCCAGCAGTGCTGTTCGCTGTCACTCAGTGCGCACCTATTTCATCATCTGAGCAAACAGTGAGCCTCTCATCCTTTGTAAGATGCCAAGTAGGGCTAGAAGCTAGTAATATGGTTAGCCTGACTATAACACCCTGTGATTAGTGTTGTCATCTAGGTGTTTACAAAGTGCGACGAAAGAGGGAGCAGCTAACCTCGTTGTTAGGTGTTGCAGAAGTTTTCCATAGTGGAGGTGACATGAGTTGGGCCTTGAGAGATGAGTGAAGTTTGGGGAGAACATTCCAGGGTATGTGGAAATGAGAAAGTGAATGGAATGTTTGAGGGGAGGGAGCAGTGCGTCCCTGTGTTGATTGGAGGATGGGGTTTGAGGATTGAAATGCAAGCTAAGGGCAGAAAGAGGTTTCTGATCGAAGGGTCTTGAATGCTTTGCCAGGGAGCTTGGACTTTATCCTCTTGGTGAGGGGTAGTCAAGGTTTGGGGTGGAATGTGAAAGGTGTGTTTTAGAGAGTAATCCTTGTGAGAACAGAGGAATGGGTCCAGGGTATCAGGAGATGGAGACTGAATTGGGTACAGTTATAGGGGGTGTGGGTCAGAACAGTGGCTGAGAAGGAAGGGCATCGGCCTGAAAGAAGCAGGAGAGTCCACAGTGCTACTGCACTCCGGGGGATGTGGTGAGAGGGAAAGGAAAAAGGCGGAAGGAACCAGGATGTCTCATGTGGGTGCTGAGGTGGGCTGGTACCTGAGCGAGGGAGTGCTCGAGCAAATGTAGAGAAGGGAGGGGCTAAGATGCATTTGATTCTTAGAAACTTACAGTATTTGTGGGCCATCCTGGGTGAGAAGTACTCTTGGAGAGAAAGAATGTGCGCTGGGAGGGAATCCTGGGGAATGCCAGCAGGAAAGGGGTCGATGGCAGAAGAGGAGCACGTTGGATGGTTGACAGAGGAAATGTAGCTTCCGGTCATTACTGCATAGTCACTAAGGCTAGTGAGTGGCTCTCATCCAGAAAGGTCTCAGGTTGAAGTGCCATTCCTGGATAAGAGAAACAGGATATTGATAATACTGAAACAAATGCTGCTAGTTTGTACTTTTTTTAAACTAACATCTTCAGTTTCCATTTTTAGATTGTTTCTCTTTTTCTTCAGAGAGGAGTGGCTCTTTTCACAGTACTTAGTGGGAATGTGGCTGCAGCCAAGCTCAGTGTTCACCGGTCATTTGCCAGCAGATGCGCTTAATGATAACTGACTCAGTAACTCAGCACTTCCTGTACTTAACCAAGGTGGTGGTTTCTGTCGCTGCTTAGAGACCTGAGTTTCAGAGAGGAATAGGAAACGCTGGGTGCAGTAGAATGGGGGAGAAGGGGTGGACTGCTGCACAGAACACAAGAGGATGAAGTAAATGGAGCCTGCGTGGCTCCCAGAATACTGTCAATTGGTACTTCTCCAGGCAGGAGAATGGAAGAATCTCGGGGGGAAAGTGCGTAGCCTGAGAAAGGATCTAAACATAATGATGGTAAGGTCCACAGTAAGGAGGCCCAGTCGGATCACTCACTAACGAAGCTCATAGTTAATAATAATAACTCCCTTCTAGAGTCCAAAGCTTCCGGGTTCTTTTAATCCCCTTCCCCTTAAATAGGACTGGGTAACCAGGGACAAGTGACGAAACCTCTGATTGGGAAGATAGCGTAACATACACTTGGAAGCAGTAGAGAGTATGCCGGAAGAAAACTTAAAAAGCATGCTGTCACTGATACACACACGGAGACGGAAAAGATTGCATCAGCAGACACGAACGAGATGCTCTCTTTTTGTGTATCTTATTGGAGTATAGTTGCTTTACAGTGTTGTGTTTCTGCTGTACAGCAAAGTGAGTCAGCCACACTTATACATATATCCCCTCTTTCCTTGGATTTCCTTTCCATTTAGGAAAAGGTCACCACAGAGGATTGAGGATTTTTTTTCTTTTAAAGGAGCATTCAGAAATCCAAAAAGATGACTCATGTGTATAAATACAGTGGAAGAAATAAAAAGCTCAGTAGGTGAAGAAGAAGTTGACAGCTCAGGAAATAGAACAACAACAAAGAGATGGAAAATGAGAGAAAAAAGAAAATTAAATGATCAGATTAGGCAGTTTACATAATGAGAGTTTCAGCAAGAAATAAAATGGGATACAGTCATCCACAGAATTATAAGGTAAATCCTAAAACCAAAGCTTCCTCCTTTGAAGGGGCCCACTGAGTGACCAGCACCACAGATGAGAATGCAGGTATCTGTCACTCACCTCGTCTGTTCAGTTCCCAGTTTGGATATTCAGAGTGTGGGGAGCAAGTTTGTGTAGTGTAATACTGAATTTCTGGTAGTGACTAGTGAGAGTTTGGAAGCAAGGAGTTTATTTGAATGTGCATCCAAAGGTAATGTGTTTCAGAATTTCCATGGTGAGAGTTCACATGGAGAGAGAACCATGCACGCTCTCTCCAAGGCACACTGCTGTGAAATTTCAGAACTCTGGACTAAGAAGATTGTGTTAGCTTCTAGAGAAAGAACAAAGGCCACCAACGGGTTATCACAGCATGGAGCAGAATGGCTTGGGAACCATCTACAGGAGCATTGGAAGCTAGGAGGCAAGAGAGCATTGCTTTTAAAATTCTGAAGGAAAATGTTTTACCTTGAATTCTAAAATCAGGCAAAGAAGGGTAGAATAAAGATATTTTCACACTTGCTCCAAAAAATTGTCTCTCATGACTGGCAAGCGTACTTTCCCAGAATAAGGTGGGAAATCTGGAAAGTCAGAACTAGAAGAGACAGAATTATCCTCAGAGAAAAGGTGAAAAGACTCTGCTGGGTAGGTGGAGAAGCTGGGATGCCAGCCAAACCAGGCACTGGGTAGGGAGGGCAGGTATCTCATGACTTGAGCCTCGATGTTTCCTCAAAGGGGTTTTTCGGGGAAGATGAAAGACAGAGTCCCTGTTGCTCTGAAGCATCTGGAGAGGAGATTTCGACAGTTGGCAGAGTTGGGGCTGTAGCAGTGATGAGTACATAGAAAACAAAGCAAACGAAAGCAGGAGACGATTAACAAGTTCCAGGGAAAATAAGCCGTTGTGCAGGAAAGAAAAATAATTATGGTGTACTGCCAGGCTTTGCTGTGAATAGCCTTTGCGGAACGGTAATAATTTATGTAAACATTGAATATCGCTCTCATTAAAATGATGATATGCCTGTCTGGGGGAGGCGTGGAGATGAGCGTGGCATGGTTGTTTGAAGGGCTGATGGAGGAAAGAAAGACTACATTTCTGCCTGCCGCTTGCCACTATTTGGGGAAATCAGTGGATGATACCCCAGCTGAACTATTCAGTTATCGCCCAGGGCAATTACTTAGAGGCAGGTGGCAACACCGAAAGAGACCGATAAGAATGAGGGAGGGGCTTCCCTGACAGTCCAGTGATTAAGACCCTGTGCTTCCGCTGCAGGGGTACGGGTTTGATCCCTGGCTGAGGAACTGTGATAGCACATGCCACATGGCCAAAAACAAATAAGAATGGGGGAGAAAGAGGGAGACGGGCAACAGGAAAGAGGGACTGGGGGCTGCGTGTATAGTTAACTCTGGCGATGATGTCATCCTTTAACATACATACATAACGTTGATCAAAATAAAGACAAAGCGGTAAGCTTCCTGCTCTAATGAAAGAAGAGGCCAGACGTTTGGTGTTCTGTGTGCAGCTGGATCACTCACCAGGCTCTTTCTTATGGGGAGAGTTTACTTCTTATTTCCTCTCCATTACCGTTACTGTTCTCAGTGTCCTGTCTCTTGGCTGTGGTCACATATCAGAGACTTGGTGCTTTCTTTAGCTTTTTTCTTTTAACTTGTTAAGGAATTTTATTCATGGGGTTCTTGTGGCAAGAATACTGGAGTGGTTTGCCATTCCCTCCTCCAGTGGGTCACGTTTTGGCAGAACTCTTTGCTATCACCTGTCCATCCTGGGTGGACTTGCACAGCATAGCTTGTTGCTTCATTGAGTTATGCAAGCCCCTTCGCCATGACGAGGCTGTGATCCATGAATCTGAGCAAACTCCGGGAGATAGTGAAGGACAGGCAAGCCTGGCATGCTGCAGTCAACAGTCAGATAGCACTTAGCGACTGAAAACAACAAAAGGAATTTAAAATACATCCAGAAGTAGAAATGATAATATTATTAGCTCTTCTTTACTTATCACTGAGTTTCAGAAATTATGAAATCAGGGTCAGTCATGTTTATCTATTTTTGCTAGCATAAGAACTCTTTATTGAGCACCTATTGTATTCCTAGCACTGTTCATAGCCTTGAGGCTACAACTATGACAAACTTTGAAGGCTCAAGTACCTCCCTTTTAAAGTTTATATTCTAGTACAGATAGACAGTAAGCAAAATACTAGTGACTAGTTAACATTCAGTTCAGTTCAGTCCCTCAGTTATGTCCGACTCCTTGTGACCCCATGAATCGCAGCACGCCAGGCCTCCCTGTCCATCACCAACTCCCGGACTCCACCCAGACCCATGTCCATCGAGTCGGTGGTGCCATCCAACCATCTCATCCTCTGTCATCCCCTTCTCCTCCTGCCCTCAATCTTTCCCAGCATCAGGGTCTTCAAATGAGACAGCTCTTCCCATCAGGTGGCCAAAGGATTGGAGTTTCAGCTTCAACATCAGTCCTTCCAATGAACGCCCACGACTGATCTCCTTCAGAATGGACTGGTTGGATCTCCTTCCAGTCCAAGGGACTCTCAAGAGTCTTCTCCAACACCACAGTTCAAAAGCATCAATTCTTCTGTGCTCAGCCTTCTTCACAGTCCAACTCTCACATCCATACATGACCACTGGAAAAAACATAGCCTAGACCAGACAGACCTTTGTTGGCAAAGTAATGTCTCTGCTTTTGAATATGCTATCTAGGTTGGTCATAACTTTCCTTCCAAGAAGTAAGCGTCTTTTAATTTCATGGCTGCAGTCACCATCTGCAGTGATTTTGGAGCCCAAAAAAATAAAGTCAGCCACTGTTTCCACAGTTTCCCCATCTATTTGCCATGAAGTGATGGGACCAGATGCCATGATCTTAGTTTTCTGAATGTTGAACTTTAAGCCAACTTTTTCACTCTCCTCTTTCACTTTCATCAAGAGGCTTTTTAGTTCCTCTTCACTTTCTGCCATAAGGGTAGTGTCATCTGCATATCTGAGGTTATTGATATTTCTCCCAGCAATCTTGATTCCAGCTTGTGCTTCCTCCAGCCCAGCGTTTCTCATGATGTCCTCTGCATATAAGTTAAATAAGCAGGGTGACAATAGACAGCCTTGACATACTCCTTTTCCTATTTGGAACCAGTCTGTTAACAGTTTCATGTCCAGTTGTAACTGTTGCCTCCTGACCTGCATACAGGTTTCTCAAGAGGCAGGTCAGGTGGTCTGGTATGCCGATCTCTTTCAGAATTTTCCACAGTTTATTGTGATCCACACAGTCAAAGGCTTTGGCATAGTCAATAAAGCAGAAATAGATGTTTTCCTGGAACTCTCTTGCTTTTTCCATGATCCAGCGGATGTTGACAATTTGTTCTCTGGTTCCTCTGCCTTTTCTAAAACCAGCTTGAACACCTGGAAGTTCATGGTTCACATATTGCTGAAGCCTGGCTTGGAGAATTTTGAGCATTACTTTTCTAGCATGTGAGATGAGTGCAATTGTGTGGTAGTTTGAGCATTCTTTGGCATTGCCTTTCTTTGGGATTGGAATGAAAACTGACCTTTTCCAGTCCTGTGGCCACTGCTGAGTTTTCCAAATTTGCTGGCATGTTGAGTGCAGCACTTTCACAGCATCGTCTTTCAAGATTTGAAATAGCTCAACTGGAATTCCATCACCTCCACTAGCTTTGTTCGTAGTGATGCTTTCTAAGGCCCACTTGACTTCACATTCCAGGATGTCTATCTCTAGGTGAGTGATCACATCATCATGATTATCTGGGTCGTGAAGATCTTTTTTGTACAGTTGTTCTGTGTATTCTTAATATCATATTAAGAATATCACTTTAATATCACCTCTTCTTAATATCATATTCTTCTGTTAGGTCCCTACCATTTCTGTCCTTTATTGAGCCCATCTTTGCATGAAATGTTACCTTGGTATCTCTAGTTTTCTTGAAGAGATCTCTATAGTCTTTCCCATTCTGTTGTTTTCCTCTATTTCTTTGCATTGATCGCTGAGGAAGGCTTTCTTCTCTCTCCTTGCTCTTCTCTGGAACTCTGCATTCAGATGGGTATATCTTTCCTTTCCCCCTTTGCTTTTTGTTTCCCTTCTTTTCACAGCTATTTGTAAGGCCTCCCCAGACAGCCATTTTGCTTTTTTGGGTTTCTTTTTCTTGGGGATGGTCTTGATCCCTGTCTCCTGTACAGTGTCACGAACCTCATTCTGTAGTTCATCAGGCACTCTGTCTATCAGATCTAGGCCCTTAAATCTATTTCTCACTTGCACTGTATAGTCATAAGGGATTTGATTTAGGTCATACCTGAATGGCCTAGTGGTTTTCTCTACTGTCTTCAATTTCAGTCTGATTTTGGCAATAAGGAGTTCATGATCCGAGCCACAGTCAGCTCCTGGTCTTGTTTTTGCTGACTGTATAGAGCTTCTCCATCTTTGGCTGCAAAGAATATAATCAGTCTGATTTCGGTGTTGACCATCTGGTGATGTCCTTGTGTAGAGTCTTCTCTTGTGTTGTTGCAAGAGGGTGTTTGCTACGACCAGTGCGTTCTCTTGGCAGAACTCTATTAGCCTTTGCCCTGCTTCATTCGGTACTCCAAGGCCAAATTTGCCTGTTACTCCAGGTGTTTCTTGACTTCCTGCTTTTGCATTCCAGTCCCCTATAATGAAAAGGACATCTCTTTTGGGTATTAGTTCTAGAAGGTCTTGTAGGTCTTCATAGAACTGTTCAGCTTCTTCAGCGTTACTGGTCGGGGCATAGACTTGGATTACCGTGATATAGTTTGCCTTGGAAATGAACAGAGATCATATTTAATATTCAGTTCAGTTCAGTCACTCAGTCGTGTCCGACTCTTTGCAACCCCATGAATCGTAGCACGCCAGGCCTCCCTGTCCATCACCAACTCCCAGAGTTCACTCAAACTCATGTCCATCGAGTCGGTGATGCCATCCAGCCATCTCATCCTCTGCGTCCCCTTCTCCTCCTGCCTCTAATCCCTCCCAGCATCAGGGTCTTCGACAATGAGTCAACTCTTTGCATGAAAAGATATTAAGAAGATATTAAGAAGAGGTGGCAAGAATACACAGAACAACTGTACAAAAAAGACCTTCACGACCCAGAGTGGCCAAAGTATTGGAGTTTCAGCTTCAACATCAGTCCTTCCAATGAACGCCCACGACTGATCTCCTTTAGGATGGACTGGTTGGATCTCCTTGCAGTCCAAGGGACTCTCAAGAGTCTTCTCCAGCACCACAGTTCAAAAGCATCAATTCTTCGGCCCTCACCTTTCTTCACAGTCCAACTCTCACATCCATACATGACCCCTGGAAAAACCATAGCCTTGACTAGACGGATCTTTGTTGGCAAAGTAATGTCTCTGCTTTTGAATATGCTATCTAGGTTGGTCATAACTTTCCTTCCAAGGAGTAAGCATCTTCTAATTTCATGTTAGGCGACGACAAATGACAGAGAAGAAGCAGGTATGCAGGACGGGCTGGCAGGGTGGGGAGTGATCAGGGAAGCCCTTGCTGATGAGGTGAGTGCTGAGGTGAGTCACAGGATTCCCGGGTGTGAGCCGTCCAGGCAGTGGGAGCCTGGTTGGTGCCGGTGGTGGACAGCGAGGAGGCCATTGTGGCTCGAGTAGGGCCACTGACGGGGAGTGAAAGGCATGTGAGTGGGAGCCCAGTCCCGTAGGGCTTGTCGTGGGCCTTCGTAAGGACTGGAAACGGGAAGACATTGGGCCCCAGTGATTGAGAGTTTGAGCGGAGCCATGGCGTGGTCTGCCTTTTGGCGGAATAACCATGGCTACATTGTATGAACACGAGAGCAGAGGCGGGGCGACCAGGTCAGAGGCTGTGGCAGTAACGCAGGTGAGAGCTGGCTGAGAAAGGCTAGGGTCTGCGTATATTAAGAAGGTAAAGCCCTTAATCAGGTTTTTCAGCTAATTGTAGTGAAATTTATTATCTGTTTTCCCTTGACATAATTTCTTTGAATTGACTTAGCTCTGGGAAATGAATTATTGTTTGGATTCCAGAGTCCAATACCTTGCAACAAGTATTTGAGTCCTGTGAGGAATACAGAAGAAATAGTAGACATGATGCCCGTCTCCCAAAACCCTGAAATCTAATTTGGGAATATGGGGCCAGAGAGCCTACGTTAATGTCCTGGCTACTTGGGAGGCTCTCCCTGGGCTCAAACACCAGGTGTGAAGACACCATGTCAACAGGCGGCCGTCTGTGTTGTGGCCAGCTCTCTGGGAAGTTTATTTCAAAGGCCAAGTTTGGCTCAGTGTTGGTTCAGGTCTTCCCGGATGAATATCAACCTATGGTTCTCATCAATGTAACCATTTATTACTTATCTTTATTTGGATACACTGTCAGATTTAGTTCTCAGGGTTAACTGAATACAAGTGAAGTAATTTTACAAGCAAATAAACCCCCAGTGCTGGTGGCATGAAGTGAAAATATACCTTTCAGTAGGGTTTTAACCCAGCACGAGAGCATCGGTTGCAGGGCTGGGCGATAGCGGGTGCAGAGGGCAAATGTCGACTTCACTAACACACTTTCCCGATTTCTGTCGACTGCCGTGATGAGAGCCACGGACTTATTCGCCTTATGTAGCGTCTGCAAAGCCGGATAAGAAGTAGATAGTTTCCTGTCTCTTTGTCAGTAGCATAAATAAATAAAATTTGAAACATTGTTGGACTTCTTAATGAAGGTCATGTCATTTGATTTAAGGCCCAGAATTTGGTTATTTGGATAAGGAGAAGCGAATTCTCTCAGAAATAAAGGTAATAAAAATTTGAGTGCCTAGAAAAACCAACCAATTCCACATTAAATATTTCCTGAGAGGCTGGTAGAGTGTAATAGTTGAGAATGTAGGCTCTGAAATCAGTTGTCAAATGTCAACTCTGAGCAGTGGTAGCTGTTCACACTTGGGCAACTTGCCTGGCTATTTTGCCCTAACTCTATCAAAATTGTTGTGAGGATTAAATAACTTAAGATATGCAGACCTTATATCAGCACTTTGGAAAGCGTATTAGCTACTGTTGTTTTTATTATAAAATTAATTAAAATCATTCATTCTTATTTGACTGCTAATAACTGAATATTGATAGATAGCATGACTAATAATAAAAATGTCATATTTGAGAGCCATATGAAACAGAAAGATAAATAGGGCCAGTGGTATAGTCTAAAGAACATGCTTTACTATTTTACAAAACATTTAGCTGATATTTTCTCGTTTTCATCCTCTCAGTAGCTCTGGTTAGCAGAAAGACCTTGATTCTTCTTGTTTTATAGGTAAAGAAGTAAAACTCAGACTTAAAGAAATATTGCAGGCCACTCAGCAGAGACTGGACTGGGCCTCAGAATTCTTGTCCTTTTCTTTCCAATGTCTAATGTGTGTGTGGTACTTCAGTGCTGGTGTTTGTATCCTGTATGGCAGAAGTAAGTGACAGCTGGTTAGTCACAGAGAGTTCATGCTGAAAAGTTTTAACTCTTGGAGATTGAATTAATAAGACTGCTCACATTTTTTCCCCTTGCAGTCAAATGCATTGAGGTATAATTTACGTGCAATAAAGCGCACGCATTTCAAGTGTGAACTCCGTGGCGGATGAGCCTGCGCAAGTACGCTTACAGACAAGGGCGTAGGCCGCTTCCCTCACCCGCATTTGCTGTCCCGTGGCGGTTGGCGAATTCTGTTGCTGATTTCGCCTCTTATAAACTTGGTAGTGAAATCGTGCGGCGCGTGCTCTTTCGTGTCTGAGCTCTCTTGCTTAGTGTAGTATCTGCGGGATCCATCTGGGTGGTCGCGTGTATGGATGTGTGAGTCGGTGGCTCATTCTTTGATCGTTGAGTGGTTTTTCTGCTAAACGAGCACACCAGTTTGTTGATTCATTCACCTGTTGGTGGACCTCGGGGTTGTTTTCAGTTTGTAGTAATTTTGAGGAAAGCCACAGTGAACGTTCTTGTACAGAGCTCTGTGTGGACAGCAATTTCATTCATGGATAGTGTCTTTGGTGTTCTCGAAAAGGCATCGCCGTATGCAAGGTCATTTAAAGGTCCAGGAGCTTTAACCGTGTTGCACTTCACGTTCAGGTCTACTGTCCGTTTTGAGTTAACTTTTGGGAGGGGTGTAAGGTCTGTGTCTGGATTCTTCTTTTTAACGTGTGGACGTCCAGGTGCCCCAGCCCCGTCTGTTGCAGGCCGTCTTTTCCATTGTTCTGCCTTTGCTCCTTTGCTAACAGTGAGTCGACGGTATGGGGCCTGTCTCTGGGTCCCTCCTCTCCCGCTGGCCTAGTTCTCTGCTCTTTGCCGGCACTACCCCGTTCTGATTACTGCAGCTTTGTGGTGAGTCCTGAAGTCTCACAGCATCAGTCTCCCAGCTCTGTTCTTCCCCTTCAGTATTGTGTTGGCTACTTGGGGTCTTTTGCCTCCACGCATAAACTTTAGAAAGAGTTTGTTGATGTCCACAAAGAACTTGCTGGGATTTTGGTTCCGATTAATCTGTCGATGGAGCTGGTAAGAACTGACACCTTGACAATATTGAGTCTCCCTATCCTTAGCAGTTTGCACATGGAATATCTCTTCATTTGTTTAGTTCTGCTGATGATTTCATTCATCAGAATTTTTCAGTTTTCCTCATAGAGATCTTATACATATTAAATTTATACGTAAGTATTCTATTTTGGTTATTTTGGGAAGGTGCTAATAAATGGAATTGTGTTTTTAATTTCAAATTCCACTTGTTCATTGCTGATATATAGGAAAATGGTTAACTTTTGTATATTAACCTTGTGCCCCACAAACTTGCTCTAATCACTTGAGCCCGTAAGATTTTATAATGGAAAAATGATCATCTAAGAGTCATATATCGTATTTTGATGGTCAGTTTGATTCCTCTTTAAACAGAAACCCTAAGCTTTATTCTAGAACATCTGCTGTCATGGATCTTATAGAACCCTCCAGGAAGTGAAAAATCTGCTTGATATTTTTAAATACAATCTTTTGACTTTTTGAATGTCTCAGCATTAAAAAGAAAAAAAAAACTGGTCTGTATGCAAAAAAAGCTGATACCAGTTTTTTTCATAATAACCAAAAAAGAGAACTAACTCCAAAGTTCGTCAGTTGGTAAATGGATAAACAGATAGTGGTTTATCCATATAGCAGGTACTGTTCGGCCGTGACACAAGTAACATCCTAGACAAGTCTCAAAAGCATCTTGTTAAAGGAAGGAAGCCAAGTACAAGCTCTTGCTTCCTGTGTAATTCCATTTCTGTGACATTCTGGAACAGGCAGGGCTACAGGGCAGGTAACAGATTGGCAGCTGCCTGGGGCTGGATGTTGGGGAGGGTGCGGGAACTTTGGGGGATGATGGGAACGTTCTGTGTCTTCAACACAGTGTTCATTTGCCCAGACTAACCAGACTGTGCAGCTTAAAAGAGTGCGTTTTATTGTGTATAAATCACACCTCAGTAAACTTCACTTGGGAAAAAGAGCAGAGGTGCTAATGTGATTTAATCAGGAAAGAACAGTCTTTTAAACAAATGGGGTGCTGGAACAGCAGGATATCTGTCGGGGAGAAAAAGAATCTCAGCTTCTCCCTGTGGAATACTTGTTTTGGGTATTCTGTACTGGCTGAGATTCTCTGCATTTAACATTCCTTTCCACAACAGATCCATTAATTTCCGTTTATTACCACTCACTGTTTAATTCTCACTGGTTTGATCATTTGTATCTATAATATGTAGTAAATACACAAACACACACAGACCCACAAACCCCAGTCCAAATGACAAAATAAACATTCACATATTAGTGAGGGCTCCCCAGAGAAACAGAACCCCAGTAAGCGGTGTGTTTGTGTGTGTCTGCATGTGTATTTATCCCAAGGAGTTGCCTCCGTGAAACTCGGCATGGAGGCTGAGAAGTTTGGATCCAGGGAGCCGCTGGTGGGTCCCAGTCCGAGTCTGAAGACCTGAGAACCAGGAGCCCAGTGGTGTGGGTCCCAGTGCTCGGCTGAGTCTGAAGGCCGGAAACCAGCGCTCCAGCTCAAAGACAGTCGGGTGGAGACAGGGAATACTCTGCCCTTGCCCGTTCGTTCTACTCAGGCTTTCAACAAAGTGGGTGAGGCTCACCTAGGCTGGCGAGGACCCTCTGCTTTCCTCAGCCTACCGATTCGAGCTCGAACCCCATCCAGAATCACCCTCACAGACACGCAGAGTGTGGGACCGACTGCCTGCACAGCCGGAGCTCAGTCAGGTTGACGTGTGAAATTAGCACACACCACTGGCCCTTGCTGCACTGCTCTGCCATTAAATTGTGGGAAATGCCCTTACACGCGGCTGACTGTGGGTCTGGCCACGTGGCCCTCGCTTTCAGTGTGTTGGGGTGACACGCTCCTGAGTGTGAGGGAGGTCGGCCCTCAGCTCTGTGTTACAGACCTCCCCATCTTCCTGGACTCCCGTCTGTCGTTGGCACAACGGCTCCTTCAGACAAGCCGCCGTAGGTGGGCAGCCAGCTTGCCGGGGGTGCTTGCCTCCAGGGGTGGCCACGTCTGCTCTGGCATCATACCCTGCCCCGTGTGAGCAGAAATGCCCCACAGCCCCCCTTGGGCCCAGAAACTCTCTGCCTAGCCACAGTGTTCTGCTTTAGTAGGAAGCCAGCCCTCCAGAGATGAAACCTGTGGCTCGGCCCTGCCGTGGGTTCTGTTGCTGGAGGCAGAAGCTCGGCACTGACGGGGCCTCTCCTCTGTGAAGGCCCTTCTTGCTCTGCTGCTTCAAAACGGGGGGGCGTTTTGCTGACTGCTCTTTGAAATCCTGGGAGATTTGTGTTCAGAAATAATGCCCTTATTTTATGAATCAGAAATTCCTTTATGAGGTCACTGTTGTTCCCTGACATGTTTTTGAAGCAGTCTCTGGTTCTCAGCGGGCTTCCCCAGCAGCTCAGCAAATCCTCCTGTAATGCAGGAGATACAGGAGGTGCGGGTTTGATCCCTGGGTCAGGAAGATGCCCTGGCGGAGGGCATGGCAACCTACTCCAGTATTCTTGCCAGGAGAGTCCCATGGGCAGAAGAGCCTGGCAGACTACAGTCCACGGGGTCACACAGAGTCGGACATGACTGAAGTGTCTGAGCACACACGTTGGTTCTCAGCCTGGTTTTCCCCGTCATTCTGCTCTCTCGCCCAGAGGACGGGGATGTGTTACCTGGGTTATCTGGCTTGAGCCGCCCAGGCTGCTGGGCCAGAAGTTCCCAGATGTCCCGCTGCCTTCCGAGGAACCAAGCTTGCTGCCGCCAGCGCCTTGTGAGCCCCTGCCCTGTTCACACCTTTGCTCTCTCGTCGCGGCTCCGAGACGCTGTGTTCTCGGGCTCCGAGCGTGTGTGAAGGCAGCCACGGTCCTTCCTCCCGGAGCCCTGCTCTCACAGGCCCTTCCGTGCGCGCAGCCCGTCGGGTTTCCCCCGCTCCTGCTCTCGTGGCTTGTTTGAGGTTAGAGATGACAGCAGAGAGGACTGCCCTTGTTCCTTGATGTTAAAAATGGACCGTGGCCTCGGGGTCATGGATCAGCGCTGCCTCTCTTGGTGTGTAGGCACGCGTCCCTGTGGCGTAGAAGGGCTGGAAGGGGCCGTGACGTGGCAGGACACCGGGGCGAGACAAGGCTCCTGGACCAGTCTCCCCAGTGAGTGACCAGATGCAGTGTTTCTGCTGTCCCAAGGGGAAGACCTGTCCTGTTTTTGTGCAGTAACCCCCAATTATAAATTTTTAAAACTTTGGTGTTTTCTTCATAAACAGATTGCAGGTAGAGTCACCTGTGGAGCTTTTGCACAGGTTGTACGGTAACTTGTGGCTCCCGCAGCAGGCTCCGAGGTTAGCCTCTGACAGTTCTCGACCATACTTAGGCCTTGCTTTAGTTTGTACCCACTGTCCGACATTTGCCTTATTCATGCAGCATTGCCTCTTGGAAACTCCTCCCAAGTCGATCGTTACAGCTCTAATTCATTTTTCTTCCTCCAGTGTTTTCTTTGAGGTAAAATATGCATAGCATGAAAGTACCACCTTGGCCACGTTTCAGGGCGCAGTCAGTGGCATGAGCACGCTCACCCTTGGGCATGTTTAAAGGCGCAGTCAGTGGCATGAGCACGCTCACGCTTGGCCACGTTTCAGGGCGCAGTCAGTGGCATGAGCACGCTCACGCTTGGCCACGTTTCAGGGCGCAGTCAGTGGCATGAGCACGCTCACGCTCCCATGCAGCCGTCACCACCATCCGTCGTGAGAACTCATGTCCTCACCCCAGACTCAGACTCTGTACCCACCGAGCACTGACTCGCCACCCCTCCCCAGCCCCTGGCACGGGCTCTTCTGCTTTCTGTCTCTATGAATCTGAGCCCTTTAGGAACCTCATGTTAGTGGAAATAACAGTATTTGTCTTTTTTGTGACTGCGATCGTGTCTTTTCCTGGCGATTATTAATAAAGAGAGTCAGAGTTTGTAAAAGACGCTGTAGACACTGGCATTTATTAATGTACATATACTACTTCTTGGTTGAAAAATAAGGCATTTAGGTCGTCAGGCCAGGTGGCTCTTTGCATCATAAACATGCGGCCTATCTGTGGCCACAAGATGTGACCGTGGCTCCGCATCACCTCTGCTCTGTTTGTTGGTCTTAGTATTAAAAGTGAAAACTGGTCTCTTAAATCACCTGACATCTTAAGTTACTTTTTCCCTTTGCTGCTTTCTCAGCCTGTAGCAAACTTTTTTTTTTTAAATATGGTTTCATCTTCATCTTTATAAACTGTTCACCCTGGCACGTCCTTGGGAAGGGAAGGTCTTGAAATCTTCAGTGACATGGGCACTTGTGATCTAGTTTAAAGTTAGGTTGTAAAAGTGTGTGATTATAACCGTTGCCATTAAAAGGGTATTGAAAGCTATTGCAGCGTGGCTGCTTCTTGTTTCACTCACACCCTCTCGAAGGGAGCCAGCTAAAGTTGCAGCAACGGTTGTGCAAGAGACAGCAGGATATCTCACCGGCAGTCTTGCTTCAGGATTTTTGTGGTGTGCCCATTACCTGTGTAATGTGTAATAATTACATGTTGTTGTTCAGTCGCCAAGTTGTGTCCAACTCTTTGCGACCCCATGGGCTGAAGCACGCCAGGCCCCCCTGCCCTTCGCTGTTTCCCAGAGCTCACTCAAACTCCTGTCCATTGAGTCGGTGATGCCATCCCACCATCTCATCCTGTGTCACCCCCTCCTCCTCCCGCCCTCAGTCTTTCCCAGCATCAGGGTCTTTTCCAGTGAGTCAGTTCTTTGCATCAGGTGCCCAAAGTATTGGAGCTTCAGCTTCAGCATCAGTGCTTCTGATGAATATTCAGGGTTGATTTCCTTTAGGATTGACTGGTTGGATCTCCCTGCTGTCTAAGGGACTCTCGAGAGTCTTTTCCAGCACCGCAGTCTGCCAACGTCTTTACCATGAGTATGTATCACTTTTCCATTAAAAAAAAATAATTAAGGGTAAACAAAAGCTGCAAAGGTGCATAGAGATTGTACTCAAATTTCTGCCTAATGAAAATGTGCTGGATGCCAGGTGCACAGTCTACTAGAGATGTAGACTCAGAGGTGTCCACCAGGAGCTGTCCCAGAGAGTGCCCAGCCCTCTCCTTTGGACTTACCAAGATGAGCTCCGTCCCTCTGCGCCCCGACGTCCGGCTTAGCAAGCAGCCCGTTCTGGGTCCGGGCCCACGTATGGTTATTGGGCACTCCTTCCGTGGGCTTGACTCAGTTTCGGGTTTTCTCTTCTGGAGTTGCCCCCTCTGCCATGCGACAGCCCTCCACAGCGCTGAAGCCCCAGCACTCACGTGTCTTCCCTCCTGAGCAGCCCTGCTCCTGGTGGCCCCAGCGTCCGCCAGTGCTGTGGGGTGAAGGCTGAGCCCCGGCCGGAGCCTGCCCGGGTCACGTGCTCCCTCAGCCCACAGGGCCTGGCTCACGTGTGTGTTTGGATGGTGTGGACGCAGCAGAAGGGGCTTGGGGTGGGGCAGAGGGGGTCACATCACGTGGGGAAGCTGACGCCCGCCCACCAGGCCCCCCACAAAGCTCAGCTCACCGAGGTGAAGAGGTGGAGAAGCAGCCCCTCCTGTCCAGGCTGCAGGCTGGGGGGGAGGGCCTCAGTCGCTCACTTGGCCTCTGTTGTCTTCCAGCTTCCCCAGAGCGCGGCGTCCCACCTCTGCCGGAAGCTGAAGGGAGAGGGCCCAGGGAAAGGCCCCTGCATCCATGGACACGATGACCAAGAGCCGGCTCTTCCGCCTGTGGCTGGTCTTGGGGTCCGCCTTCATGATCCTCCTGATCATCGTGTACTGGGACAACATGGGCCCCGCCCACTTCAACCTGCACACGGCCCTCTCCAGGCCGCACGCGCTGAAGCCCCTCCCCAGCCCCAATTCAGCGCCCGGGGATGTCTTCACCTCCAGCCTTGAGACTTGGGAGAGCTTCGTCAGGGAGAAGCAGGGCCCCCTTTCGGGTAAAAGGGTGGAGCAGCCCTCCCTGCCGGCCTCCAGCAAGCCTGTGCTCGGCAACCTGGAGGAGAGCGTGAGGGGCTACGACTGGTCCAGCCACGCTGCCCAGCAGAGTCCGGACCCGGACGGGCGGCAGGCCGAGCGGAGGAGCGTGCTGAGGGAGTTCTGCGCCAACGCCAGCTTCGTGTTCCCCACCAAGGAGCGCTCCTTCGACGACATCCCCAACTACGAGCTGAACCACCTCATCGTGGACGACCGGCACGGGGTCATCTACTGCTACGTGCCCAAGGTGGCCTGCACCAACTGGAAGCGGGTGATGATCGTCCTGAGCCAGAGCCTCTCGGGCCAGGGCACGCCCTACCGCGACCCCCTGGACATCCCCCGGGAGTACGTGCACAACTCCAGCACCCACCTGACCTTCAACAAGTTCTGGCGTCGCTACGGGAAGTTCTCCAGGCACCTCATGAAGATCAAGCTGAAGAAGTACACCAAGTTCCTGTTCGTGCGCGACCCCTTCGTCCGCCTCATCTCGGCTTTCCGCAGCAAGTTCGAGCTGGAGAACGAAGAGTTCTACCAGAGGTTCGCCGTGCCCATGCTGAAGAGGTACTCCAACCACACCAGCCTGCCCGCCTCCGTCAGCGAGGCCTTCAGCGCCGGCCTCAAGGTGTCCTTCGCCAACTTCATCCAGTACCTGCTGGACCCGCACACTGAGAAGCTGGCGCCCTTCAACGAGCACTGGCGGCAGGCGCACCGCCTCTGCCACCCCTGCCAGATCGACTACGACTTCGTGGGGAAGCTGGAGACCCTGGACCAGGACGCTGCCCAGCTGCTGCGGCTGCTCAAGGTGGACTCGCTGCTGCAGTTCCCCCCAAGCTACCGGAACAGGACTGCCAGCAGCTGGGAGGAAGGCTGGTTTGCCAAAATCCCCCTGGCCTGGAGGCAGCAGCTTTACAAACTGTACGAAGCAGATTTTGTTCTCTTCGGCTACCCCAAGCCCGAAAATCTGCTTAGAGACTGAAGGCACCGGGGGAGAGCCTGAACTCCAAACGGACAAGTGGTTGTGTCGTTCTTTCAACCTGAACGGAGGGCCTGTGGCACCGCGACCGTCTCCCAGAGGATGGAGCGCTGGCCTGCCACATCTGTTTTCACGGCTTTGTCTTTCTCCTGGTGTGATGGGCCGCAGAGTTCCACGGTGCTCTGGTGACGAGCCCGCGGGAAACCCCTGGAACTGATCACACCCACACTCCAGTTTGTAAAATGACCTATGGTTTTGCAGTCTAGACTTACTGTGTACTCCTTCCCTGCATTCGCTGAGTACTGTGTTAATATTGTTTTTTTAAGATTAATATATTTCAGATATTTAATATGGAAAGTGGAGAAGGCAGGGGTGGAGTAAAAGGTGACGCCTGCTCCTGCCGCCTGCTCTCTGGTTCTTCCGCTGGGGCAGCACACTCAGGAGGGGCCCCGAGCAGCGCCGTGGCCCGCGCTTGGGCTTCAGGGCCTCGATTTCAGGAAGGGAGGGCTCCTGGTTGTCGTCAGCAGGAAGGAGGGCCTTGGGTTTAAGGTCAGGCCTCCCTGTGTGTGTGCAAGGGCAGTGCGTCCTCCAGAAGTGAAAGCTGTTTTAGTCGCCCAGTCCAACTCCCTGTGAGCTCACGGACTGTAGCCTGCCAGGCTCCTCTGTCGGGGTTTTCCAGGCAGGAACACTGGAGTGGGTTGCCATTCCCTTCTCCACGGGAGCTTCCCTCCCCAGGGATCAAACCCGGGTCTCCTGCTTGGCGGGTGGGTTCTCTACCACGGAGCCGGTGGGGAAGCGCTCTGATTAGGTGGTCCATGTGCAAAGGGAAGGCTGGGGCGTTTTCTTCGGGGAATTATTTCATCATGCATTGTCCGGAGGTGGTGCTGCTAATGAAGAAGACTGCTGGTTTGCACTCGTCCCTGCCTTTGCCTGGAGTACGTTAGATGAGAACCAGATGTCACCCCTCAGCCCTGCCCGAAACGATCCCACCTGGCTGTCCTGGTCACCACCCGGAGGCGTTTGCTCGCGGTGATGGCACCGGCACGCCGGCGGACCAGGGTCTGCTGGGCGACTGGTCGGTGAGGGGCAAGCACAGCCTGTCTCCCGGCATCTGCACTCGGCACGTCTTGAGCGTGTGAGCCTGCAGTCCTGGTGGGAGGCTGGCAGGACCGCGAGTGCGCGCGCTGTGCCTGAAGAGTATAGCTTAGGTCTCTGGGCCTTCAGCACGGCCCTGCAGCGGTGGGGACTGGGCATACTTCAGCCCAGCACAGGCTTGAGTGGGATGGCGCTCACCTCTGAAGGGAAGAAAGCTCCCTTGGAGGGGCAGGGGCACAGTGCCAGCCCGATGGTCAGCAGTGGTGCCCGGAGCAAAGGGATCTACAGACGGGGAACATGGAGGGTCGGCTTCAGCCGCTTCAAAAACAGGGGAAGAGTGAAGTTCACACCCCGGCCCACACACCTCCACCCTCGCCAGGACGGCCTCTGCGTGGCCCCACGTCCCCTGTACCGCCCCTCACACTCCCTCTCCCTCCTCACCGGGAGCGGGGGCCGTGGAGACGGCAGGGAGGGGAAGGCGCACTCCCCCCAGACCCAGGGCACAGCAGTGTTCACCGGGCCCGTCAGAGAAGGGAGAACGCTGAAGAGGAGTCCAGCGAGAGGTTGGCGGATGGGGAGGTGGGACTTCAGAGCACCCCTCTGCGCAGCCCCCGCCGCGCCCACCTGGCCCCCGCGGTCACGGGCCGCCCGGTGCTTCATGCCCCTTCCTCCAGCTCTGAGGCCGAACAGCGCCCTGGACACCAGAAGGGAAGAGCTGCGGGCTAGCAGAGACACGGGCTGAGCTGTGATTCGGGGATGGATTTTTCCACCCCAGTCGCTGGAGGACAGCAGCAGCAGGCAGCAGATGGCTGGGCAGAGAGTTTGAGAAAGAAGTGTGTGAATCGAGGGATCCAAGACTCCTCCCGAGATCTGGACGCCACCCTGTTTACAGCTCGATGAGCGTCCTTAAGGAACAAGCAAGCACTTCTGTGGGCTCAGTTCAAACGTCTGAGTTTCTTCCCAGGAAAATTCTAGCAGAAACTGGCTTGACGAAACGACTCTTACTTCAAAGCCCTCTACAGAAGTTGGGGGCTCAAAACCAGTCCAGATGCAACAGCTTTGCCATCTCAGTTGGTTTCCTCCCAGAGCATCTTGCTTCCAGGAGGTTTCCAGAATATTTTGGTTTCAAAACTTTGGGGCACAAATTCGAAAAGTGGATTTGAAGTGTCAGGTTTCAAAGTCAGTCAGCTTTGGAAGTGGTCTGGGTTTCTAAAAGGTTTGGTTGAAAAATGTGTGGGTTCTAAATTCTTCCAGAAATGTTTCCCAGAGCACGGAGTTCCCACAGCACTTTGGGAGAAGGGCCGGGGTGTCATGGGGCGTTGGGGCGGGGAGGACCAGCCTGAGCAGGGCCGTCCTGGCCTGGGCAAGGTCTGCTACGCAGCCCGCAGTCGGGCAGGGGAAGGACTTGGGCACACCCGGTCTGCCTCAGGCAGACATGTCTTCAGAAATCCCCTCCTGTGTGTCATTTCTCCTCCAGCCATCCCCACTGGGCACTCTGCTAATGGGTACCGGTCTCTTTGCTGGAGGGCCCCTTTCATTCCTGACCTCAGGTGGTCTGTGGGTGTCATACTCCAAGAAGAAAGCTGCTGTGAGGCTAGACTTTCCAAGGGAGGAGGTCTAATTTGGGAAAAGGCATATTGATGGAAGTGCCAGGGCTTCCTGGAAGGTTCTTATAAAGTTATGGGCTGGACCAGAATCCATAGTCATAGGGATTATTGGCCCCACTTTGCAGATGGGGAAATTGAGACCCAGCAAGGTTGTGATGCCCTGTTCCACCCCCCGCCATTCCTCAGGAACCCAGGTGTTCCGACCCTAACTCCCCGCTGAGCCCCACCCTTCAGCAGAGCGCTTAGGAGCAGCGCCTGCCACCAGACACCTGGCCGGCCCTCCCCAACCTTGGAGGCTTCGGGGTCAGGCCCAGCCTTTGGGAAAAACTTCCCTGAGAGGAGACACTGGCTGGAAGGAAGCAGACAGGCAGGGCCTTGGGATGGCTTGGCCCTCAGGCTGCTGACGATGGAACAGTGGGGAGTTGGCAGGAAGGACACAGCCGATAGCCTGCCGCGGTCCCGGGGTGGAGTGATGTGGGCAACAGTGTTGGCGGGGAGGCCCAGTGCAGGGGGGAGGAGAGGAAAAGGCCCGCAGAGCTGCCCCGCCCTGGGTGTCAGCGCCCGTCTGCAGAGCCAGGAGAGTCTTGCCTTAAATGTGTTAATTAACTTTGGGGCCTCTTCCCGTCCAGTGGAGCTCACACCACGTGGGCAGCAGCCAGGGAGGGCTGGGTGCCCCGCGCTCGGGGCTGCTTCCTCGTCAGCCAAGGTTGCGGGGCGCCCAGGCCGCCTGCTCTCAGCGGCCGTGAGCTCTGCCCAGAGCCAGTTCTGATGCCCCATGAGGGCCATTCTGAGAGCACAATCAGAAGGGCGCCGTTCTAACACAGAGGTATTTGACCAAGAACTTCCTGGTGGCTCACATGATAAAGAATCTGCCTGCAATGCAGGGGACCCAGGTTCCAGCCCTGGGTCAGGAAGATCCCTTGGAGAAGGGAATGGCTACCCACTCCCAGTATTCTTGCCTGGAGAATCCCATGGATATAGGAGCTGGGGTTCTGGTCCATGGAGTTGCAAGGAGTCAGACATGTCTGCGTGACCAACACTCTCACTGTCAACCAGGCACAGAGGCTGCACGCCACCCCCCTAAGGCCTCCTGGGAAGGGGGCGCCCTGCGACAGCTGCTGAGAAGCCAGCCAGCCCTGCTCTCTCTCAGCTGGTACTTCCGGCCTGGCTTATGCCCCCACCTGGAGAGGTAGTTACCTGACAAGGCCTGGAGACGTGCACAGGTGCCAGGTGGAGGCGAGGTGCAAGCCTTGAGTTAGCCTGCTCATATGGCCCAGAGACACGGGTTTTCTGAGCTCCTTGAGGCTGTGGCCATGGTGTTCAGAGAGGGGTCAAGGTGGCCCCATGGGTACCCCACCACAGCCCCGCACGCTGCCTCCCCAGGGCTCCTAGGACCCGGCCGGGCGCCCTCTGCCTTTGCTTTATGCTGGCCTCCAGGGGCGCTGTCCGGATGAGCTGGGCCTGAATGGCAGCGGGGGGCGGCCAGCAGGGAGGCCAGGGACGCTGATTCGGCGCTCTTGGACAGGGGCACTCGTGGGTGTCCCCACCGCCCCAGGCCCTTGTGAGCCTACTCCCACCACGCACAGGGCTGCCAGCGGGCCCCATCTCAGCCGGCGGAGGCCAGGCCCAGGCTCCAGCACCCACCGCGCAAGACAGAGCCTCCTCACAGCCTCCCCTTGGCTGCTCCTGACCCCTCCTGCCCTGGCCGCGGGCCTTCTCCACAGCCCTCCCTCCCTTGTCTCTCCGCCAACAGCCTGTGTCCCCGAGTGGACCCTCTGTGTGCCCGCAGGGAGCCGCATGGGGAGCACGGAGCCTGTTTTGCTGGACTCTCCTTGGAGGCTGTTCCCCCACCTCCCGAATTTGGCTTGTCGAGTAAATAAACACTTCGAACATCTATGCAAGTGAAGGAATTGGCTCCAGAAAACGTTTGAGTGGGAGGAGATCTTGGGGTCATCCCGAACCCATGGCAGGCTCCCTAGCAGATCGGGTCAGCTCTGCCTTGCTCACCTGCCATCACAGGAGGCTCACTACCTCACTGCCCCTGGTGGCTGGGTAACCTCTTCCTAACTCTGAGTCCAGCCTGCCTCTCTCTAGCTCGGAAGCCACACAAGCCTGTGGCCTCTCTCTCATTAGATGGGTTAGATCTCAGAAGACGGCGACTGTGCTCGTCTCCCCAGATTACGGAGAGGCTCGTGTGAAAGCTGGCGAGGGTAGAGGTCGGGACTCCCTGGCTGTCCAGCGGCTAAGGCTCTATCCTCCCAGCGCAGGGGCCCGGTTCCACCCCCTGCCAGGGAGCTGGATCCCGCATGCGGCAACTAAGACTCAGTGCAGCCAAATACATAGTTTTTTTTTTTTTTTTTAAGAGTGATGGTCAGAGCCTGGCCCCAGCCTGTCACTGCTTTGGGGGAATCAGAGATCATAATGCTCAGCTTCTGCCTCTGCTTTCTGAGGACACTTTGAGACAGGCACGCGAAAGATGCTGTAGGCTTTCTGAGGGGCTTCGGGAAACTCCAAACCTCTCAGCTGGTGAAGACGCCAGGATGTGCTCTGCTCAGCAGAGTGGTCACGTGAATGGAAACACGTTCTGTCCTGGCCGAACACCTCGGGTGTTGTGTAAGAACTGGCTGTCGCAGCATCCCCTTTCCCCAGCCTTTCTCCAAGCCCTGTGCACTCGGAGGGTATGAAGGCAGTAGCTGGCATGCAGCCTGGTGCGTACGTGTGTGTGTGTGTGCGTGCATGCGTGCGTGCGTGCATGCGTGAACTCCTGCCAGAGAGGGAGGGTGGTCGGGACCAGCCGGAGTGCAGGAAAATGCAGCAACTGCCGCCTGTACTGGTTGTGATCAAGGGAGCAGGGGGAGGCACGCAGAGCCTTTCCTCGGGCTCGAGGATGGGGCTGGCGGCCGTCCACCAGCGAGTGTGGAGCTTCAGCAGGCACCCCAGGGAACCCTGTGGCTCTAACGACTTCTGGGAGGGGCCTCTATAGGGCGAGGTTGTGTCCACCTCCCCCCGGTGTGGTCAGACTCTTCCCCCTAGCTGGCATCAGCTGCCAAGAGAGTGAGTGACCGAGTGGATACAGGAGGCCACTGCCGAAACCTGCTGCAGGGACGGGCTCTGAGAGCTGCCCTGGCCTTCAAGGTGGCCTCACCTCCTCCTGGAAGCCCCCTGGTTTCTTCCCCTTTTCTGTGATAGCCAGGACCTCGCCTTCCCCGAATCTCCCCACGCTTGACCTCCACTCCTCTCCCGACTTCAGCTGCCACCTGTGGCTTGTCTGCCCCCGTGATGGACAGTCCTGAACTCGCCCGGCCGCGTTCCCTTGGGGCTCGCTCTCTTCCTTTCCGTCTGCGAGGAGGGCCCCTCCCTGCTCTGGGCCCTCCTGGGGAGTCCCAGGAGATGTGTGGCTGTCTCCCCAGCTACTCCTGAGGAATGAATGAAGCAGACAGTTCTCTCTCTTGTTTTTTTACCAGAGTCAGGGCAGCGGGAGGGGGGCTGGACAGGAGGGGCTGTGGGGGCAGCTGTGTGGCCCCTGCTCACGAGGGCGGCATGGCCGCGATCACAGGCCCTACTGACCCATCGGGTAAAAGGAGGCACCTCTTCCTCGGCTGCTGACTTTGATTAAGTTTTGTTTAAAAAAAAAAAAAATTCGTGTTCATGAAAAGCAGCACAAGAATAGAGTTCAGAGTACTGAGTTTTTCAGACAAAACCAAGATTTTGCGGATATTCTTCCTTTTATCGGCCGCTCTCTTCCAGGTGCCCTGGGGGTAAAGAACCCATCTGCCAGTGCAGGAGATGCAAGAGACACAGGTCTGATCTCTGGGTCGGGAAGAGCCCCTGGAGGAGGAAACGGCAGCCCACTCCAGTACTCTTGCCTGGAGAATTCCATGGACAGAGGAGCCTGGCAGGCTGCAGTCCATGGGGTTCCGAAGGAGTCAGACAGGACTGAGTGACTGAGCGCAACTCAGCTGTTCCGGGAGGGACGTACTTGGCCATCATTTATCAAGGTTTCCTTGTCACCCGCCAGGTGCTGTCTCATTGAACCTTTCCAACAACCCTTTGAACCACGGGTTAATTTAAAATTTTCTTATAACTTCCCTAAAAACTAAACTAAAAGAAGTGAAATTAATTTTAGCAGTATATTTGACTCAATATATCCAAAATGTTATTTCAATTTGTGAATCATATAAAAATTATTGTAAGCTATTTTATAGCCTGAGTGTCTAAATTATTTTTTTATACTAAGACTTCCACATCCAGTGTGTATTTTATACTCACAGCATATACCAGTTCAGGCCAGCCACGTTTCAAGTGCTCAGCTCAGTTCAGTCGCTCAGTCGTGTCCGACTCTGCTACCCCATGGACTACAGCACGCCAGGCCTCCCTGTCCATCAGCAACTCCCGGAGTTGACCCAAACTCATGTCCGTTGAGTCAGTGATGCCATTAAGTGCTCAGGCAGCCAGAAGTGGCCAGAGGCCGCCATAATAGACCGTGTAGGTTTGAGGAGTGGGCTCCGTAGCTGTCTCAGTTTCACAGATAAGGAAAGTGAAGCGAGAGAGGGATTTGACCAAGATCGAAGTCCTCCAGGCCGCGGCCCAGCAGCTGCGCCAGGATTTTGGCTCCATTCAGGCAGGAACCTTCCCAGGGGCCAAGCACCAGCCGGCCCTGAAGCCCAGGGCTTTCCCTACCCTTCTCCCGCTGCCATGGGCACAAGCGAGGTCCCCTCTGGGATGGGGGCTCAGCCCCCGCACACACTTGTCCACTTGTGGGGGCCCCGACAGAGGTGGGTCTGTGTGTCTTTTGTCCATCTTCTCACTGACTTTTTTAAATGACCCCAGGGCTTTCCCTACCCTTCTCCCGCTGCCATGGGCACAAGCGAGGTCCCCTCAGGGGAGGTGTGTGTGCTCAGCTGCTTCAGTCGTGCCCGACTCTATGTATGCGAGCCCGACTCTGTGTGTGCGAGCCCGACTCTGTGTGCGAGCCCGACTCTGTGTGTGCGAGCCCGACTCTGTGTGTGCGAGCCTGACTCTGTGCCCGACTGTGTGTGCGAGCCCAACTCTGTGTGTGAGCCCGACTCTGTGCCCGACTCTGTGTGCCAGCCCGACTCTGTGCCCGACTCTGTGTGCGAGCCCGACTTTGTGCCCAACTCTGTGTGCGAGCCCGACTCTGTGTGTGCAAGCCCGACTCTGTGTGTGAGCCCGACGCTGTGTGTGTGAGCCCGACGCTGTGTGTGTGAGCCCGACGCTGTGTGTGCGAGCCCGACGCTGTGTGTGCGAGCCCGACGCTGTGTGTGCGAGCCCAGCTCTGTTTGTGAGCCCGACGCTGTGTGTGCGAGCCCGACGCTGTGTGTGCGAGCCCGACGCTGTGTGTGCGAGCCCAGCTCTGTGTGCGAGCCCGACGCTGTGTGTGCGAGCCCGACTCTGTGTGTGTGAGCCCGACGCTGTGTGTGCGAGCCCGACGCTGTGTGTGCGAGCCCGACGCTGTGTGTGCGAGCCCAGCTCTGTGTGCGAGCCCGACTCTGTGTGTGCAAGCCCGACTCTGTGTGTGAGCCCGACGCTGTGTGTGCGAGCCCGGCTCTGTGTACGAGCCCGACGCTGTGTGTGCGAGCCCGACGCTGTGTGTGCGAGCCCGACGCTGTGTGTGCGAGCCCAGCTCTGTGTGTGAGCCCGACGCTGTGTGTGCGAGCCCGACTCTGTGTGTGTGAGCCCGACGCTGTGTGTGCGAGCCCGACGCTGTGTGTGCGAGCCCGACGCTGTGTGTGCGAGCCCGACGCTGTGTGTGCGAGCCCGGCTCTGTGTGCGAGCCCGACGCTGTGTGTGCGAGCCCGTGGACTGTAGCCCGCCAGGCTCCTCTGCTCATGAGATTCTCTGGGCAAGAGTACTGGAGGGGATAGGCATTTCCTTCTCCGGGGGATCTTCCTGACCCGGGGAGTGAACCCGCGTCTTGCCAGGCGGGTTCTTCACCGCGAGCGCCGCGTGGGACCTCTGGGGAGGGGTCCAGCAGGCGAGGTGACCGGGCCCCTGGGTCGGCTCCGGGCGGGGTTTGCCTGTGTCCCCATGACTCCCGCCAGGGGGCAGCCTCGGGTCAGGAATACCGCCTGCCGGGCAGGGCCTTTGCTGGGAAATCCAAGGGCCTTTCCAAGGGGCTCGGGCAGTTCCCGGGCCTGGTGAAACTCTCCGCAGTGGCGGGCTGGCAGGAGAGGGGCGCCCTCTCATTCAGCTCCATTACTTGCTCTCTGTGGAGGTCACTCCCCACCTCGGGCCCCTGTTGAGGGATCCTGGAGACGTGTGGTTTGGCCTCCCCGGGTCCTGAAGCCCCATGGGCGTGGCCGCAGGACCCCCAGGCCCGAGTTGGTCCTTGGGCCTCCTCTGTTGGGGGTGACCTAGAGTACAGGCGCGTGCACGCGCTCCGGACGGGGCTCAGCCCCCTCACACACTTGTCCAGTTGTGGGGGCCCCGACAGAAGTGGGTCTGGGTGTCTTTTGTCCGTCTTCTCCCTGACTTTTTTTAATGTGGAGTTTCGCGAGTTCTTACAAATCCTGGAAACGAGTCTTTTGTCAGCTGTGAGGTTTGCAAATATTTGCTCCTACTCCGCAAGTGTGCGTCTTTTTGTCCTTTAAGAGGGTCTTTTGCAGAGCAGGAGGTTTTTTAAAACTTTTGATGAGATTCAACTTATTCATTTTGTTTTTAATGGACTATGACTTCCAAGGACTTGCACCAAGTCCTGGGTCCCAAAGCTCCCCTATGCCATCTTCTGTAAGTTTTCTATTATACACTTAAATCCATGATTAATTTGAGTTGATTTTTAAAAATAAATTGTGATGCTTAGATTGAAGTTTGCATTAAAAAAGAAAATTATCTCTTTTAGGCTGTGCTGGGTGGGCTTTCTCAGGTACAGTGAGCAGGGCCTTCTCTTGCACCATGCACAGGCACTGGGCGTGAGACCTTTAGCGGTTGGTTTGAAGGCTTAGTGGCCCCGTGGCCTGTGGGGTCTTCCCCGACCAGGGCCGACCTGGCGCCCCTTGCATGGCGAGGCGGATCCTCGGCCACTGGACCACCAGCGATGCCATGAAGTCCACTGTTTCTGCCTGTGGCTTGTCAGTTGTTCCAGTGTTGTTTACTGAAAAGGCAATCTTGCCTGCACTGAATTGCTTTTGCACTTTCGTGGAGAATCAGCTGGCTGCGCTCACGCAGTGCTCTCCCGAGCTCTCTGTTGCTCCCTCCACCTGCGTGCCTGCCCTCCACCCACGCCTGGCACTGATCTGTCGCCCGTCCAGGAAGGCTTGAAACAGCAGAGTGAGTCTGCTCCTTTTCGTCTTCTTCAGAATTGTTTGAGCTGAGTTCCTTTGTCTTTCCACATAAATTTTAGTGTACTTTTTTCTGTTTCTACAAAAAATATTGCTGGGATCTTTGCAGGAATTGCATTAATCTGTATAGCAACTTAGGGAGAAATGACATCTTTACTATCTTGAGCCTTATATTCCATGAGAAAAATGTGTCTCCCCACTGTTAAGTCTTTTGTCTCTTTCTTTGGTATTTTGTAGTTTGCAGCATAAACGTCCTATACGTATTTTGTTAGATTTGCATCTGTGTGAGTGTGCTACGTCACTTCAGTCGTGTCTGACTCTTTGCAACCCCATGGACTGTAGCCTGCCAGGCACCTCTATCCATGGGATTCTCCAGGCAAGCATACTGAAGTGGGTTGCCATGCCCTCCCCATGGTTTCGACCCAGGGATCAAACCCACAGCTCTTGCGTCTCCCGCACTGGCAGGCGGACTCTTCACCACTAGCGCCACCTGGGAAGCTCTAGACTGGAATCTTGAGCTTTTATTTTTAGTGATTATAAATGGTATTGTATTTTTCACACAGTAAAATAATATAACAAACACAGATACTATAATACCACAAAATAATACACGTTTGTTCCTTTAAAAAAACAGGTTTGTTGACGAGGTAAAATTAACATCACACAAAATGTACCCTTTGGACATGATTTCTAGTAGATTTACAGGATCGTACAACCATAACCATGAGTCAGTTGTAGAACGTTTCCATCACACCAAAAGCTCCTCCAAGCCCGTTTAGCCCGCTCCACGTCTGCTGGCATCCCAGGAAGTCACTGACCTGCTTTCTGTCTCCATCGTCTACCTTCTCTAAGCGTTTGATTTGACGGAATCATGCAGTGTTGGGAGTCCTGTGTGTCTGCTTCACTCAGCCTGTTTCTGTGTTGGGAGTCCTGTGTGTCTGGCTTCATCAGCCTGTTTCTGTGTTGGGAGTCCTGTGTGTCTGGCTTCATCAGCCTGTTTCTGTGTTGGGAGTCCTGTGTGTCTGCTTCACTCAGCCTGTTTCTGTGTTGGGAGTCCTGTGTGTCTGGCTTCATCAGCCTGTTTCTGTGTTGGGAGTCCTGTGTGTCTGCTTCACTCAGCCTGTTTCTGTGTTGGGAGTCCTGTGTGTCTGGCTTCATCAGCCTGTTTCTGTGTTGGGAGTCCTGTGTGTCTGGCTTCACTCAGCCTGTTTCTGTGTTGGGAGTCCTGTGTGTCTGCTTCACTCAGCCTGTTTCTGTGTTGGGAGTCCTGTGTGTCTGGCTTCATCAGCCTGTTTCTGTGTTGGGAGTCCTGTGTGTCTGCTTTGCTCAGCCTGTTTCTGTGTTGGGAGTCCTGTGTGTCTGGCTTCATCAGCCTGTTTCTGTGTTGGGAGTCCTGTGTGTCTGGCTTCATCAGCCTGTTTCTGTGTTGGGAGTCCTGTGTGTCTGGCTTCATCAGCCTGTTTCTGTGTTGGGAGTCCTGTGTGTCTGGCTTCATCAGCCTGTTTCTGTGTTGGGAGTCCTGTGTGTCTGGCTTCGCTCAGCCTGTTTCTGTGTTGGGAGTCCTGTGTGTCTGCTTCACTCAGCCTGTTTCTGTGTTGGGAGTCCTGTGTGTCTGGTTTCATTAGCCTGTTTCTGTGTTGGGAGTCCTGTGTGTCTGGCTTCATTAGCCTGTTTCTGTGTTGGGAGTCCTGTGTGTCTGGCTTCATCAGCCTGTTTCTGTGTTGGGAGTCCTGTGTGTCTGGCTTCATCAGCCTGTTTCTGTGTTGGGAGTCCTGTGTGTCTGGCTTCATTAGCCTGTTTCTGTGTTGGGAGTCCTGTGTGTCTGGCTTCATTAGCCTGTTTCTGTGTTGGGAGTCCTGTGTGTCTGGCTTCATCAGCCTGTTTCTCTGTTGGGAGTCCTGTGTGTCTGGCTTCATCAGCCTGTTTCTCTGTTGGGAGTCCTGTGTGTCTGGCTTCACTCAGCCTGTTTCTGTGTTGGGAGTCCTATGTGTCTGCTTCGTTCAGCCTGTTTCTGTGTTGGGAGTCCTGTGTGTCTGGCTTCATTAGCCTGTTTCTGTGTTGGGAGTCCTATGTGTCTGCTTCGCTCAGCCTGTTTCTGTGTTGGGAGTCCTGTGTGTCTGGCTTCATCAGCCTGTTTCTGTGTTTGGAGTCCTGTGTGTCTGGCTTCACTCAGCCTGTTTCTGTGTTGGGAGTCCTGTGTGTCTGGTTTCATTAGCTTGTTTCCGTGTTGGGAGTCCTGTGTGTCTGGCTTTATCAGCCTGTTTCCGTGTTGGGAGTCCTGTGTGACTGCTTCACTCAGCCTGTTTCTGTGTTGGGAGTCCTATGTGTCTGCTTTGCTCAGCCTGTTTCTGTGTTGGGAGTCCTGTGTGTCTGCTTCACTCAGCCTGTTTCTGTGTTGGGAGTCCTGTGTGTCTGGCTTCATCAGCCTGTTTCTGTGTTGGGAGTCCTGTGTGTCTGCTTCACTCAGCCTGTTTCTGTGTTGGGAGTCCTGTGTGTCTGGCTTCATCAGCCTGTTTCTGTGTTGGGAGTCCTGTGTGTCTGGCTTCACTCAGCCTGTTTCTGTGTTGGGAGTCCTGTGTGTCTGCTTCACTCAGCCTGTTTCTGTGTTGGGAGTCCTGTGTGTCTGGCTTCATCAGCCTGTTTCTGTGTTGGGAGTCCTGTGTGTCTGCTTTGCTCAGCCTGTTTCTGTGTTGGGAGTCCTGTGTGTCTGGCTTCATCAGCCTGTTTCTGTGTTGGGAGTCCTGTGTGTCTGGCTTCATCAGCCTGTTTCTGTGTTGGGAGTCCTGTGTGTCTGGCTTCATCAGCCTGTTTCTGTGTTGGGAGTCCTGTGTGTCTGGCTTCATCAGCCTGTTTCTGTGTTGGGAGTCCTGTGTGTCTGGCTTCGCTCAGCCTGTTTCTGTGTTGGGAGTCCTGTGTGTCTGCTTCACTCAGCCTGTTTCTGTGTTGGGAGTCCTGTGTGTCTGGTTTCATTAGCCTGTTTCTGTGTTGGGAGTCCTGTGTGTCTGGCTTCATTAGCCTGTTTCTGTGTTGGGAGTCCTGTGTGTCTGGCTTCATCAGCCTGTTTCTGTGTTGGGAGTCCTGTGTGTCTGGCTTCATCAGCCTGTTTCTGTGTTGGGAGTCCTGTGTGTCTGGCTTCACTCAGCCTGTTTCTGTGTTGGGAGTCCTATGTGTCTGCTTTGTTCAGCCTGTTTCTGTGTTGGGAGTCCTGTGTGTCTGGCTTCATCAGCCTGTTTCTGTGTTGGGAGTCCTGTGTGTCTGGCTTCATCAGCCTGTTTCTGTGTTGGGAGTCCTGTGTGTCTGGCTTCATCAGCCTGTTTCTGTGTTGGGAGTCCTGTGTGTCTGGCTTCATCAGCCTGTTTCTGTGTTGGGAGTCCTGTGTGTCTGGCTTCATCAGCCTGTTTCTGTGTTGGGAGTCCTGTGTGTCTGGCTTCACTCAGCCTGTTTCTGTGTTGGGAGTCCTATGTGTCTGCTTTGTTCAGCCTGTTTCTGTGTTGGGAGTCCTGTGTGTCTGGCTTCATCAGCCTGTTTCTGTGTTGGGAGTCCTATGTGTCTGCTTCGCTCAGCCTGTTTCTGTGTTGGGAGTCCTGTGTGTCTGGCTTCATCAGCCTGTTTCTGTGTTGGGAGTCCTGTGTGTCTGCTTCACTCAGCCTGTTTCTGTGTTGGGAGTCCTATGTGTCTGCTTCGCTCAGCCTGTTTCTGTGTTGGGAGTCCTGTGTGTCTGGCTTCATTAGCCTGTTTCTGTGTTGGGAGTCCTGTGTGTCTGGCTTCATTAGCCTGTTTCTGTGTTGGGAGTCCTGTGTGTCTGGCTTCATCAGCCTGTTTCTGTGTTGGGAGTCCTGTGTGTCTGGCTTCATCAGCCTGTTTCTGTGTTGGGAGTCCTGTGTGTCTGGCTTCACTCAGCCTGTTTCTGTGTTGGGAGTCCTATGTGTCTGCTTCGTTCAGCCTGTTTCTGTGTTGGGAGTCCTGTGTGTCTGGCTTCATTAGCCTGTTTCTGTGTTGGGAGTCCTATGTGTCTGCTTCGCTCAGCCTGTTTCTGTGTTGGGAGTCCTGTGTGTCTGGCTTCATCAGCCTGTTTCTGTGTTTGGAGTCCTGTGTGTCTGGCTTCACTCAGCCTGTTTCTGTGTTGGGAGTCCTGTGTGTCTGGTTTCATTAGCTTGTTTCCGTGTTGGGAGTCCTGTGTGTCTGGCTTTATCAGCCTGTTTCCGTGTTGGGAGTCCTGTGTGACTGCTTCACTCAGCCTGTTTCTGTGTTGGGAGTCCTATGTGTCTGCTTTGCTCAGCCTGTTTCTGTGTTGGGAGTCCTGTGTGTCTGCTTCACTCAGCCTGTTTCTGTGTTGGGAGTCCTGTGTGTCTGGCTTCATCACCCTTTTCTGTGTTGGGAGTCCTGTGTGTCTGCTTCACTCAGCCTGTTTCTGTGTTGGGAGTCCTGTGTGTCTGGCTTCATCAGCCTGTTTCTGTGTTGGGAGTCCTGTGTGTCTGGCTTCATTAGCCTGTTTCTGTGTTGGGAGTCCTGTGTGTCTGCTTCACTCAGCCTGTTTCTGTGTTGGGAGTCCTGTGTGTCTGGCTTCATCAGCCTGTTTCTGTGTTGGGAGTCCTGTGTGTCTGCTTTGCTCAGCCTGTTTCTGTGTTGGGAGTCCTGTGTGTCTGGCTTCATCAGCCTGTTTCTGTGTTGGGAGTCCTGTGTGTCTGGCTTCATCAGCCTGTTTCTGTGTTGGGAGTCCTGTGTGTCTGGCTTCATCAGCCTGTTTCTGTGTTGGGAGTCCTGTGTGTCTGGCTTCATCAGCCTGTTTCTGTGTTGGGAGTCCTGTGTGTCTGGCTTCGCTCAGCCTGTTTCTGTGTTGGGAGTCCTGTGTGTCTGCTTCACTCAGCCTGTTTCTGTGTTGGGAGTCCTGTGTGTCTGGTTTCATTAGCCTGTTTCTGTGTTGGGAGTCCTGTGTGTCTGGCTTCATTAGCCTGTTTCTGTGTTGGGAGTCCTGTGTGTCTGGCTTCATCAGCCTGTTTCTGTGTTGGGAGTCCTGTGTGTCTGGCTTCATCAGCCTGTTTCTGTGTTGGGAGTCCTGTGTGTCTGGCTTCACTCAGCCTGTTTCTGTGTTGGGAGTCCTATGTGTCTGCTTTGTTCAGCCTGTTTCTGTGTTGGGAGTCCTGTGTGTCTGGCTTCATCAGCCTGTTTCTGTGTTGGGAGTCCTGTGTGTCTGGCTTCATCAGCCTGTTTCTGTGTTGGGAGTCCTGTGTGTCTGGCTTCATCAGCCTGTTTCTGTGTTGGGAGTCCTGTGTGTCTGGCTTCATCAGCCTGTTTCTGTGTTGGGAGTCCTGTGTGTCTGGCTTCATCAGCCTGTTTCTGTGTTGGGAGTCCTGTGTGTCTGGCTTCATCAGCCTGTTTCTGTGTTGGGAGTCCTGTGTGTCTGGCTTCGCTCAGCCTGTTTCTGTGTTGGGAGTCCTGTGTGTCTGCTTCACTCAGCCTGTTTCTGTGTTGGGAGTCCTGTGTGTCTGGTTTCATTAGCCTGTTTCTGTGTTGGGAGTCCTGTGTGTCTGGCTTCATTAGCCTGTTTCTGTGTTGGGAGTCCTGTGTGTCTGGCTTCATCAGCCTGTTTCTGTGTTGGGAGTCCTGTGTGTCTGGCTTCATCAGCCTGTTTCTGTGTTGGGAGTCCTGTGTGTCTGGCTTCACTCAGCCTGTTTCTGTGTTGGGAGTCCTATGTGTCTGCTTTGTTCAGCCTGTTTCTGTGTTGGGAGTCCTGTGTGTCTGGCTTCATCAGCCTGTTTCTGTGTTGGGAGTCCTATGTGTCTGCTTCGCTCAGCCTGTTTCTGTGTTGGGAGTCCTGTGTGTCTGGCTTCATCAGCCTGTTTCTGTGTTGGGAGTCCTGTGTGTCTGCTTCACTCAGCCTGTTTCTGTGTTGGGAGTCCTATGTGTCTGCTTCGCTCAGCCTGTTTCTGTGTTGGGAGTCCTGTGTGTCTGGCTTCATCAGCCTGTTTCTGTGTTGGGAGTCCTGTGTGTCTGGCTTCATCAGCCTGTTTCTGTGTTGGGAGTCCTGTGTGTCTGGCTTCATTAGCCTGTTTCTGTGTTGGGAGTCCTGTGTGTCTGGCTTCATCAGCCTGTTTCTGTGTTGGGAGTCCTGTGTGTCTGGCTTCATCAGCCTGTTTCTGTGTTGGGAGTCCTGTGTGTCTGGCTTCACTCAGCCTGTTTCTGTGTTGGGAGTCCTGTGTGTCTGCTTCGTTCAGCCTGTTTCTGTGTTGGGAGTCCTGTGTGTCTGGCTTCATTAGCCTGTTTCTGTGTTGGGAGTCCTATGTGTCTGCTTCGCTCAGCCTGTTTCTGTGTTGGGAGTCCTGTGTGTCTGGCTTCATCAGCCTGTTTCTGTGTTTGGAGTCCTGTGTGTCTGGCTTCACTCAGCCTGTTTCTGTGTTGGGAGTCCTGTGTGTCTGGTTTCATTAGCTTGTTTCCGTGTTGGGAGTCCTGTGTGTCTGGCTTTATCAGCCTGTTTCCGTGTTGGGAGTCCTGTGTGACTGCTTCACTCAGCCTGTTTCTGTGTTGGGAGTCCTATGTGTCTGCTTTGCTCAGCCTGTTTCTGTGTTGGGAGTCCTGTGTGTCTGGCTTCATCAGCCTGTTTCTGTGTTGGGAGTCCTGTGTGTCTGCTTTGCTCAGCCTGTTTCTGTGTTGGGAGTCCTGTGTGTCTGGCTTCATCAGCCTGTTTCTGTGTTGGGAGTCCTGTGTGTCTGGCTTCATCAACCTGTTTCTGTGTTGGGAGTCCTGTGTGTCTGGCTTCATCAGCCTGTTTCTGTGTTGGGAGTCCTGTGTGTCTGCTTCATCCGCCTGTTTCTGAGAGTCGCACAGCTGTCGCAGGCATCAGTGCTTAACTGTTCAGCTGCTGAATGGCGGCGTGTCGTCTGGATGGACTCCGTCCTGCTCGGCCATTCCTCAGCAGGTGGGCATTTGCGTTGTTTCCGGTCGGGGAGTGCCGTGGAGATAACGCTCTGCGCATTCACGTACTGATACATCTGTGTGTGGACATATGTTTTCAGTTCTCTGGAATAGATTCCTGAGAGTGGAAATTCTCGGTCACATGGAAGTTTAACCTTTTAAAGAAGCTGCAGGCTGTTTTGCAAGGTGGCTGTACCATTTTGCATGTCCGCAGCAGTGCGTGAAGGTTTCAGGTTCCCCAGTCTTCACCACACTTGCTGCTGTCTTTCTGATTCTGGCCATCCCGGTGCTGGTGGTTCAGTCCCTAAGTCACGTCTTGACTCTTGTGACTCCATAACGGTAGCCCACCAGGCTCCTCTGTCTGTGGGATTTCCCAGGCAGGAAGACTGGAGTGGGGTGCCATTTCCTTCTCCAAGGGATCTTCCCGACCCAGGGGTCGACCCACGCTCCCAACGCAGGGGCCTGGGTTTGATCTCTGGTCAGGGAACTGGAACCAGCGTGCGGCAGCTAAGACTCGTTGCAGCCAAATAAACAAATAAAAATCCTTCTTACATGAAATACAGTCGATTTTTGTGTATTGATTTTAGATCCTGCTGCCTTGCTAAACTCATGTGTCGGTTCTAATGGCTTTGGGGGGAGATTCCTTAGGATTCACGTAATACACGCAGGACTGTGTCATCTGTGAGTAGCGATAGTTCTGCTTCTTTCTTTGCAACCGGGATGGCTTTCATTTATTTCTTTTGTTTTATCTTACTTTATTTTTGCTTTTTCCACTGGCTGGAGCCTTCAGTATAATGTTGAATAACAGTGGCAAGAGCAGATATCCTTTTTTTCCCCAACGTTAGGAAAGTGTAGTCTTTCACCATGAGGTGTGGTATTTTCATACTTTTCATAGACTCCTTCATCAGTTTGAGGAAATTCCCTCCATTTCTAGTCTGTTGTGAGTGTTTATCACGAATGGGTATTAGACTCTGTCAGATGCTCTCCCTGCATCTATTGAGGTTATCCTGTGGGTTCCCTCTTCTCTTTTGTCAGCTGGGAATATCACATGAATTGATTTGAGAGTGTTAGACTAACTTTGCATTCCTGGATTAAATCCCACTTGGTCGTGATGTATGATCCTTTTTACATGGCACTGTATTCAGTTTGTAATATTTTGTTAAGGGTTTTTGCTTCCGTGTTCATAAGGATATTGGTCTGTAGTTTTCTTGTGATGTCTTTCTTTTGGTGTCGGGAAATGTCCTCATAGGACGAGTTGGAAAATGTTTCCTCTTTCATTTTGTGAGAGATTTGGTATTATTTTTTCTTCAAATGTTTGGTAGAATTTATCAGTAAGGCCATCTGGGATGGATTTTATTTGTGGGAAGAATTTAAGTTACTAATTCAATTTCCTTGCTACAGGTCTTTTCCAACTGTCAATGTATTCCTAAGCCAATTTTTAAATTCTGAGTCTTTATGGGACTTTATTCATTGCATCTAAGTTGTTTATTTTGCTAACATGAAGCTGTTCACAATATTCCCTTGTAAGCCTTGATTTCTGTAGGGCAAGTGTTCTCACCTCTTTTGTTCCTGAATTTGGTAATTTATACCGTCTGTCCTTTTTTTTTTTGGTCAGTCTAGCTAAAGATTTATTTTTTTTAATTTTTTCACCACACTGCTTGGAAGATTCCCTGGAGAAGGGATAGGTTACCCACTCCAGTATTCATGGGCTTCCCTGGTGGCTCAGACAGACAGTAAAGAATCCACCTACAATGCGGGAAACCTAAGTTCGATCCCTGGGTTCGGAAGATCCTCTGGAGGAGGGCATGGCAGCTCACTCCAGTATTCTTGCCTGGAGAATCCCATGGACAGAGGAGCCTAGTGGGCTACAGTGCACAGGGCTGCAAAGAGTTGGGAACGACTGAGCAACTAAGCGCAGCTCGGCTCAGCCTGTAGGACCTTGGTTTCCCCAGCCAGGAATCGGACCCCAGCCCCCTGCACTGAAAGCATGCAGTCTTAGCCACTAGACAGCCAGGGAAGTCACAGCATTTTTTAAAAAGACGACTTGTGGTTTCACTGATCTTCTCTTTTCCTGCTGCCGTTGATTTCCATGCTAGTCTTTATTATTGCCTTCCTTACGCTTGCTTTCGGTTTAATTTTCTCCTTCTAGCTTTTAAGGTGGAAACTTAGCGATCTGAGACTTTTGATCTAAGTGTTCCGTATAGTTTGCTTCTGAGCACTGCTTTCGTTGCAGAGCTTGTTTTCATTTTCACGTGGGCTTTCCAGGTGGTTCAGTGTTAAAGAATCCACCTGCCAATGCAGGAGACTCAGGAGTCGTGGGTTCAATCCCCGGGTCGGAAAGATCCCCTGGAGGAGGGCATGGCAACCCACTCCAGTATTCTTGCCTGAGAAATCTCATAGACAGAGGAGCCTGGTGGGCTGCAGTCCATATGGGTGCAAAGAGTCAGACGTAACTGAAGCGACTCAGCACGCGTGCATGCATTTTCATTCAGTTTAAAACATTCCCCGTTCTCTCTAGTGATTTCTTCTGTGACTCGTGTTTTCTTGAAACATGTTGTTTCTTTTCCAGATATCTGAGGGTTTCCCGGGTGATTTTCTGCTGTTGGTTCCTGACTTAATTCCACTGCGGCTGGGACACGCTCTGTGCAGCTTCAGTCCTCTTACGCGGCCTGAGGCGTGAGCTGTGGCCGAGCACGCACTCTGTGCCGAGGTGGTTCCAGGCGCGCTCGAGAGGAGTGTGTCTCTGCCCTGCCGGGTGGGGTGTCTGTGCCGAGGTGGTTCCAGGCGCGCTCGAGAGGAGTGTGTCTCTGCCCTGCCGGGTGGGGTGTCTGTGCCGAGGTGGTTCCAGGCGCGCTCGGGAGGAGTGTGTCTCTGCCCTGCCGGGTGGGGTGTCTGTGCCGAGGTGGTTCCAGGCACGCTCGGGAGGAGTGTGTCTCTGCCCTGCTGGGTGGGGTGTCTGTGCATGTCGGGTCTAGCTGGTTGCAGTGTTGTTCACGTCTTCTCTGTCTCTCCTGACTTTCTGACGAGCTGTTCTGTCAGTTATCCAGCATAGGGTATCTCCACCTGCGTTGTTTAATTTTTTCCTTCCAGTTCTGTCGGCTTTTGCTTCCTGTATTTAGAGACTCTTACATTAGAGGCGCATGCTCTTATAAGTGCTGTATCATTGGGAAGTGTCTCTAGGTGTACGGCTTATCTTAGTGTCTGTCTTGTCTCGTGTTAATACAGCCACCTGAGCTGTTCTGTGGCCGGATGTTGGCATGTGTATCTTTTTCTGTCCATTTTCTTTCACCTATTTGTGTCTTTGAATCTAAGGTTTAGACAGTATAGAGTTGAATCTTGATTTTAAAAACTTTTGTCATGCAAAATTTTTGTAATACAGTCTGAAAGCATTGGCCTTTTGATTGGGGTGTTTAGACTCAAATTCACATTTAATGTAATTAATCACATAATTCACAGAAATATTCACAAAAGAGAAGCAGGTTTGATCCTTGTGTTGGGAAGATCCCCCGGAGGAGGGCGTGGCAACCTCTTCCAGTATTTTTGCCTGGAGAATGACGTGGACATTCTCCTCCTCCATGGACAGAGGAGCCCGGCAGGCTGCAGTCCATGAGGTTGCGCAGAGTCAGGCATGATTGAAGTGAACCAGCACGCATGCACGCACACGCCATTTTCGTTTCTCTGGTTTTGTGGGGTTTGTCTGCAACTTGTAGCATGCAGAATCTTAGGGCTCAAACCAGGGATGAAACCTTGGGTCCCCTGCATTGGAAGAGCAGAACCTTAACTTCTGGGTCACCAGGGAAGTCCCTCTGTTGACTTTTTACAACTATATTTCTAATGCTTTTCTTAGCGTCTCCCTTGAGGTTTACATATGCGTCTTATCAGCATCTCCTGAATAATACTGACTTAATTCCAAAACATTCATAACTCCACCTCCCTCCACGGTTTTGTGCTATTATCGTCATACGTGTTATATCTGTGTCTGTCATAAATACAGTGGGAAAATTATTCCTTATATGAAAATACACAGTGTCATCCTTGTTTAGTTACACAATCATCTCTTTTAAAACAGTTAAGAAATCAAAGCATATTTGCCGGGCCTTCCACCTACCGCACATGGTCACCATCCCGGTGCCCCTCGTCTTCTCTGCAGCTTTGAGCCACTGCCTCTCGCCGCTCCCTCCCGCCCGGGAGGGCGTCTGGTCTTTATTGTGAGGCAGCTCTGGCTGCAGTGCTTCTGCTTGGACTTTTTAAACCTGGAGATGTTCTCGGTTCGCCTTCATCCGTGATAGTTTTGCTGGTTGTGGGATTTGGGGCTGACTTCGCTTTCTTTTGCTGCTCTGAGCCTGTCCTCCCACTGGCCTCCCTGATAAGAAGGGAGCCATCCTTCTCCTGTTGTCCTGTGAATACGAGGCTTCTTTTTCTCTTGCTGTTCTCACATCTTTTTTGAAGATTTTTTAGAAACAATTAGACATTGGATTTTATTTTGTTTTTTGACTGTGCCCCACAGCAGGGGGCGGTCTCAGTTCTCCCACCAGGGGTTCAACCCGTGCCCCCTGCAGCAGAAGGTGGAGTCTTAACCACTGGCCACCAGGGAAGGCTGGTTTCATGTTTTCCCTCTGGGTTTGATTTAACCTTGTGGTGTCCATGGGGTGGTGGGTGCAGTCAGTAGACCCATTCTTGTGTCCGTCGTTCAAGACCCAGATCCATCAGACAACCCCAAGTGGCCCGTCCTGGGCTGACCCAGGGGAGGGAGAGGGGTCCAGAAGGAAGACCCTCCAGGTGCCTTCAGCTTCTGAGGGGGATCTTCTTCACCTCAAGACCATGGTGCACAGAGGAAGGACAAGTGTCCAAAGAGAAGCTGGCGTGTGTTTGCAAAGGGGGCGAGTGAAACGGTGTCCCTTCCTGCTCCATGGTGAGGGGTTAAGGGAGGTGACAACTTTTAGGGAAGATCTGTGCCCGGGGACGGAACTGGCTGAAGGGCATGTAGGCAGAGTGGCCGGTGGAGCAGAGGCTTGGAGGCCGGGGGCCGTCTGAGCCGCGCGCGCTCCTGTCAGCCTGGGAGCGGAACTGGTGGGGCGGCCCGCGGCAGCCTGATGTGCTCACGGCCCGCGTCACCGCAGCACTGCCATCTTGCTGACGCTCCCTGCCAAGGTGGGGAACCCCGCTCACCATCTGAACGCCTCAGGCCCTGACTCAGAGCCCCATCCCAAGGCCGACCCTGACTCCCCAGCACGCTTCTTCCCCTGCTTCCCCGGGTGCCAGAGCCGGTGCCTGCTCAGCCCCGCAGGGCGGCTGAGAGCCCGGAGCGTGGGAAAGCCCTCGCCAGTGTGCCGGCCCGGCTCCCGCACGCTCACCACACTCTGACACCCAGACAATGCCAGCCTCTGAGCAGAGCCCTGGGTGGGCTGTAACCATGGCAAGGGCCCTGCCAGGCAGCGGAGCCAAGTGCCCATCCAGGGTCAGCCGGGCCTGCGGCCCTGGTTGCCGCTTTGTCCCGTGGGCTGGAACTGGTCCCAGGCGAGCGGGCTCTGAAAGGCCGGCTGTCGGGGAGGGCAGCACTCACTGCACAGGAACGAGGCTCGGGGCTGGAGGGAGGGCTGGGGCTGGAGGGAGGGTGGCGGGCTGTCTCCAGGGTCCAGCAGGGTCCAGGCGAAGCACAGCCGGGTCAGAGTGCGGCTGGAGGTGCCTCCCTCAGGGGCCGCCACCTCCATCACACACACCCACTGCGTACGCCCCTCCCCGACAAGGCCCAGGGCCTGGCGCTCCCGGAAGGAGGCTGCCCCCTTCTCCAGGTTCCAGGAGGTTCCAGGCAGCTGGCCAGAGTACACAGGGTCCCCTCCAGCCAGCCCCTGGGCTCCCTTGGGGCCTGGATGGGCCACAGCCACTGGCCCTGCCCGCTTCCCACTACCTGCCTGCCCACCCCGATCCCCTCCCAGACCCGCAGGAGTCAGACACGAGTGTGGGCCTGTCAGGGCCAGAGAGACCCACTGCTCCCCAGCTGTGGGGGTCAGAGCGCCGCCCCCAAAATGGTGTTTACAAAACCCATGTTTGCAAGCACAAAGCCTCATTTGAGAAAAAGAAAAGAATAGGAGGGCCTCCCTGGTTGTCCAGTGGTTGAGAAACCGCCTGCCAGTGCAGCAGCATGAGTTTGCTCCCTGGTCCAGGGAGACCCCGTGTGCCGCAGGGCAGCTAAGCCCGTGCGCCATGACCGAGTCCACAGTAGTGGACTGCAAAAGCCCGGGCGCAGAGAGCCGCTGCTCCACGGCCAGAGAAGCCACTGCTGCCCCCTCTCCACACCTGGAGAGAGCCTGCCCGCAGCAGGGAGACCCGGCACGGCCGGAAATAAGTGTAAAACATACTTTTAAAAGGAAGAAAAGCAGTGAAAATACCACTAAGTATATACACACACACACATGTTTTTCCAACAACATCCACACAGATATCCAGAAAGCTCTGGAATCATTGCCTGGGTTCAGATCCCAGCTCTGCCAAGGCCGTGCTGTGTGACCCCAGGCAAACGTCTTCCCCCTCTGTGTCTGAGATCCCTCATCTAAACATCGACAATGGGCCCGACCTCAGAGGGCTCTTGCGAAGATAAGTGAGGTCACCGCTAAGTGTTAGACAGCTTCTCTGCTGAGCCCCTGGGGGCCCCAGGTCCCAGCTGTCACAGCGCTCACATTTTTCACCACTGAGCCCTCTCTTGGCAAGTTCTATCCCCCCAAAGCTGGGCTGCCTTTAACCCCTGAAATCATCGCCAAGACCCCAAGTGGGAACGGACAGTGAGCAGAGAGGAGAGCTGCCCCTCCCCCAGGGAACAGGACCTGACTTTCAGAGGCGCCCCCCCCAAGCTGGGAGAGGGACCCCGCCCTCCTGCAGGGGCCCCAGCGGAGGGGGAGGCTGCTGCCTCTCGCCCACCCCGGTTCCTCCGCTCCCAGCTCTTCTCCCCTCTGCTTGGCAGAACCTTCTCAGCCCGCCACCCAGGGATCCCGGGCTGCCCTTCTCCTTCTGGGGAGGAGGACATGAGCCCAGGCCTCTAGAGGACCAGGTGGCCTGGGGAGGGGACGCTGCTCCTCCCATGTCGCCTCCCTAGCCATGGGACCAAAACGGGCTGGGGGGGAGATGGGGCTTCAGCACAATGAGGCCAGCAGGAACGCCGTCTGCACCTCAGAGGCGCTGCCCCCTAACAAAGCCACAGCCCGACCCAGCGAGGAGGCTCAGCCCACTCTGTGCAGGACCTTGCCCTCCACAGGCCTCCCAGGTGGACGGGTCAGCCCCCAGGCCCCACTGGAGTGGACCACCCCAGCACGGCAGCACCACCTCTGCCTCGCGCAGGAGAGCCTGTCAGGGGAAGACGGGGCTGGGGGCTCAGTGCCAACGGGAGGAGCCCCACCTCCCTGAGTCAGCTGATGTCCATGGGGCATCCCACAGGGAAGGGCCCCTGCTCCTGGGGCTGCGGCAGGGGCTTCTCTTGGCTGGGGCCCTCACCTTCGGGGCTGGGGTCACTGCCTCGGTGCTGAAAAGACAGCTCCGGCCGACAGGTGGGGAGGGGGTAATCAGCAGGGACAAGCCCCCTACTGAAGGTGGCGCTGCGCGGTGACTGAGGGCTCAGGGGCTCCAGCCAGGGTGGGGAGGGGAGCTGGGGCAAATGACATCTGCCCCCCGCCCCCCTCTCCAAGGCCAAGTGTCCAGCTGGAAAGTGAGTGTCAGAGAAGGTGTAATTGGCTCAAGTCCATCATTCAGTGGGGGCTTCCCTGGAATCCCACGGACAGAGGAGCTGTCGGGCTACAGTCCCGGGGGTCACAAAGCGTCGGGCATGAGTGAGTGACTAACTCGCGCGCCCACGTCATTCAGCACAGGGCCAGGGCTGGGGTTCCGCGGTAACGCGGACAGGAAGGGCCCGGCCGCGCCTGGTTCTCCCTGGCTCAGCAGCTGGCCTCAGGCCCAGGCTGTTATTCTGCAGGAGCTCAAACCCTGGGCCCAGCGACTCCCTGTGCGGGCCCTGGAAGTGGGTCCCGGCAACCTGCCACTGGGGTTGAGGCAGACCTGTGTCTGGTGCCTCTGCTGGCCAGTCTGTTCCTCGGGAGGTGGAGAGGCTTTCGGAACATGGAGTCGGGGGCGGGAAGGCACCCGGTAACCCTGTCCCACTGGGGCTGGACAGGCAACAGTGGATTTCAGAGCAGAGGTCCTGAACTGGTCAGCCCAGGGCAGCTTGCAGGTTGATGCCTCGTTCAGTGTACATAGTGGTAAGTATTTGTTAGTAAAAGCAGATATTATTGGACAGCAACTTGGGGTTTTTAAAGTCAGAGCAGCTGCCCACCCTGGCCCACGTTCTCCTGTGCCTGGCTTGAAGGGGTGAGCATAGTAGGGGACCGTCTCGGCTCTGGCTGGCCAGGCAGGGAGAGACAGCTGGCAAACCTGGGAGCAGCTAGATCTGTGAACCAAACTCTGCTCCTTAGGAGCAAGTGCAGCAGTGATGGAGAGTAAACTCGGCCAGGGAGCCTCGCGGTCCCAGCATGGAGGCAGGGAGCAGACGAGGGGCTGGAACAACAGGAAGGGGTCAGCTGGCTGAGCGCAGGGGGAGGGCTTGCAGGGAGGGGCCGGTGCAAAGGCCCTGGGGCAGAGGCGGCGCCTGGCGGGGGAGAGAAGCCAGAAGTGCGAGGCCCTCGGCGCAGAGGGGCGGGGTTGGGCGTGTTCTCAAGCCCCAAGTGTGGGCCCACCTTAAACAGGATGAGGTGGCGGTGGAGGCCTCTGCTGTCCCCTGGTCCCTGTTGGGAGGGTCATCTCTGACTCGTTCAAATCTCTGAGTGGTCTTCCCCAAGTTAGTCATTCACTTATCCGTTCAGCAATGTCCAGAGCTGGACGTGCTCTGGAGCAGCTGGGGCTGGGGGAGGAAGGGGCTGGAGTAAGACCTGGCCCCCGGCCTCCAGAAGAGGCAGTGTGAGGAGGGCAGGAGGTGGAGGGAGCAGAAGTCAGGGAGGGCTTCCCGGGGGAGGTGTCACTGAGCCGAGGGGACAGTGTCAGTTCTGACCACGGGGCTGTGGCGCTGGGCTGGGGCGCAGTTGTAGGCAGGCGGGTACCCCCTGCCCTGTGTGCTGAGAGCAGAGAGGGTCATGGAAGGGTCACCACACGGCACACAGCTCCTGCAGCAGGACTCTCTGAGCCCGTTGCCCCCTGCACCCCACTTCATAGCTGGGGCTCAAGACACAGTGGGCCTGGGGCCCCTGAGGTCTGACTTGCCCCCACAGAAGCGCTGATTCAAAGCGGCCTCAGCTCAGGACCAAATTCGAGGGATGCTGTGTGTGTGTGTGTGTGTGTGTGTGTGTGTGTGAATTCTGTCAGATGGGTTTTTTGGCTCCATCTCTCATCTGCTGAGCAAAAAGTAACCTCTCTGAGCCTGCTTCCCACCTGTAAAAGGAGTGTTCTCTCTATACCCAGCCAAGTTCTTGGGCGATGGTGCAGACCTGGCCCTCGAGTAGAGCCCAGCAGAATCCAAAGTCAGTGTGTCTGCCTCTGAGCCCAGGATGTCCCCAGACTCAGCAGCCCCTGAAACCCGTGTGTTCCCACCCTCCCACCCTGCATCACTCTTGGGGAGGCAGTTTCACCAGGAGGGGAGCCTTTTGCTCACAAGGAGGCCAGGCCCAGAGAGGGCGAGCAGGCAACTTGAGTCGAAGCAGGGAGCCCTGCCGGCGGGCTCGGACCGCCACCCGCACCCTGGCCCCTTCCACCACCCCAGTCCTCCCCAGGGCCTGAGCGGCTACACGTCCACCGGCCCGCCAGCCCCCAACCCCTCCTGGTGGACACAAAAGGCCGGGCCTCCCGCAGGAGGGGGCGGGAAGGGGCTCCTGGGCCAGCTGGGCCATGGACACAGGGAAGTGAGCGGAGACAGGAAGGAAGCGGCTCTGCTGGAGGCTGGGGCCGCCATTGTCCCACCTGGGGGCGGGGGCGCAGCGTCTGCCCTCTGTCCCGGTGCCCGGTGGCTCCTCCGCTCCGGAGGGCCCCAGCCGGGGTGGTCACTGGGCCCTGCCCTCTCTGAGCCCCTCCCTGCTGCCCTCCTCCCCTGCCAGCCTCAGGTTCCCCGTAACCTGGGAGCAGGAGACGCCAGGGCGGATCCTGCCAGGGATTCCTCTCCCGGGCTTCTGCTGAGTCAGCTCCCAAGCCCAGCACGCTCCGTGAGCTGAGGGCTCACCCGGCCCCCAGAGGGCCAGAAGCTCCTGCGATCGCTGACCTGCCTTTGCTCTAAATCACTCACGTGTGCAGGGTGGATGCCTTCATTCTAAACTGTGCTGCCACTGCTTTGATTGAGATGGACAGAGGGGTGGATGGGTGAGCTCCAAAACCAGGGCCAGGGGACCCCCAGCCGTGTGCACTCTCCCCAGACGTGGCCCCCTGGGCTCCCCCGTTCCCCCCACACACCCAGAGGGCACTTCTGTCCAGGTGGGACCCCTTCCCTCCACCCTTCGAGAAGCAGGGTGAGGAGACAGTTTTGGGACTTCCCAAGGGGGCAGAGCTGGAGGGTGTGAGTTCCGGTGTCCTGGCTGAGGACCAGCTGGGACCTTCCTGCCAGGAGCCCTTCCCTCTCCTAATCTCATCACCGCTTCCACGCCCGCCCCCTAGAGGAGGACTCCCCGCTGAAGGCAGGAGGAGAAGGGGGTGACAGAGGATGAGATGGTTGGATGGCATCATCGACTCAGTGGAAAGGAGTTTGAGCAAACTCTGGGAGACAGTGAAGGACAGGGAGGCCTGGCGTGCTGCGACCCACGGGGTCGCAAAGAGTCGGACACGACTGAGCGGCTGAACAGTAACGACAACCCCAAGCCTGTGTCCGTCGCAGCCCCCCAGACCCCTGTGTCCTGGGGATGAGTTAAGTGTCAGCCCATCCCCAAGACACAGGTCTCAGGGACTTCTGGCCCCCGCCCTGCACCGGCCCACCCCCGTCTCACAGTAGCCAAGCTTCTGCAGCCTGCTTAAACTTTATTGGAGGTGGAGCTGAAATAGGGGTCCCAGAACCACAGAGCCCTCTCCCTCCAGCTTCTCCAGGGTGGGCTTCACTGGATGCGAGAGGGTCAACGGCCAAGGCTCGATCCCGGGACTTCGAACACAGCTCAGTAGCCCCCGGCCCTGCAAGCATCGGGCCCCGCCTCAGCTCCAGCCCCGCCCCCCGCCCCCCTGCACGGGCCCACAGACCCCTCCCAGGCGGATGGGATACAGATGCTCTGTGGGCAGAACGTTACCCCCAGCTCAGGCCTTTCCTGGCCAGCTCCACCTGGGCCAGGCGGTGGTCACTCAGCACCTGCACCCTCGTGATGGCGGCCAGCGGCCTGTGGCGGTGGGCGAACTGCAGGACCTTGTGTTCCTGGGCATGGACGTGGAAGTGTTCTGCGTCCGAGCTGACCTCCATCTGGGGGCGGGCAGGCCCGGGGTCCCCTCAGCACACAGGCCTGCCCCCCAGGGATTCAGAGCCCCAGCTGGGGGCCCCTTCCCCTCGCCTCAGAGCCATGGCTGGCAGCCAGGGGCCGCAGCCCCCAGACCCAGCAGGGAGACCGCTGAACTGGCTCTCCCCTGTAAGCATCTGCAATGAGCCCCCCACTCAGCCGGAGCCCCAGCGGGGACAGCAGGGGCAGGACAGACCTCCCTGCCCCACCCCACGGGCCTCCCCCTCCTGCCGCGCGAGTCCCCGCACATCCCAGGGGCTCGTCCCAGCGCCTCACCTCAAAGGGCTCCCCGAGCACCAGTGGGAAGACGCTGGACGCCTCCTCCTGGCCCCAGCGGCCGCCCTGGAAAGCGTTGGCCACCATGGTGGCGCTGGAGAACCGGGGCTTGATGTGGAAGACGATGTCGCCCGTCTCGGACAGGAAGTTGATCTCAAACCTGGGGGGCACCATGAGGTTGGCGAGGGCGGCTGGGCAGTCACCCCACAGAGGCCAAGGAGGGGACCCAGGGAGGGGAGGGCGTGGTCCCTTACTGGTCCTCTCCAGAGTCAGAGTGTCCCTGCACCAGTAGGTTCCAGCCCGGGGCCAGGCCCCCCGCGTGGAAGGCTTCAAACTGCAGACAAAAGGGGTGGCAGAGGCCCTGGGTCCCAGGCCCCCTCTCCTTGGGGTGTCCCCTACCCAGGAGGCCCCACAGCCTGTGGCCCATGCCCAGGCAGCGGCCCCCTGAGCAACGTGCCCACTCGGCCAGGGGGTCTTGGCCTGGGGAGGGGGAGCAAGGCTGGCGGGCCCCCACCGGGCCCTCCTCCCCAAATCCAGGTCTCACCCACCTGCAGGGCCATGTCTCCGGCTTCCGTGGGGAGCAGCGCAGCCTGGGGATATAGCGGCTGGGCTGGGCGGGGGCACGGGGCCCCGCCCCAGGGATGAGGTCACCGGCCTTCCCTGCGCCCTCAGCCTCTCGCCCTCCCCCGCCAGCAGGCCCTCTAGTCCAGCTCCAGGACAGGGTGGCCCCCTCCCCCCCTTCCTCGGGGGCCTGCGTGGCTCTCAGGCTTCACTCCGCTTCCCAGGACCCCCAGGAAAGCACTTCTCCATTCTTGGAGGCAAGGCGTGGCCCAGGCAGCCCCCCAGTCAGCCTCAGCCTCCAGGGTCTCCGGGACCCAGACTCCCCCATCTGGTCAAGAGAGGAGGCCTACCCACCCTGCCCTGGACTTTGGGGCTGTCTGGCCGCCTGGTGACTCAAGCCCCCCAGTCCAGCCCGGCCTCCCCTGGCTGCCCCGCTCCAGGGGCTCAGCCACCCTGCGGGCGGAGCGGGGATTAGGCTGGCCGCTGTGCTCAGCGAATTCCAGGGCGATGGCGGTGGACGGGGTGGGGGCTTTTCCCACACCCCCGTGCCCCTCCTGGCCTGCTCCTGAGCCCTCTCAGCTGACCGTGGAGCAGGCCAGGCTGGGGTCCTTGGAGAGCATGTGGGGGAGACAAGCAGAATCTCCCCAGGCTTTCCGGGTGGCCAAGGGGGCGTCTTGGCCGGACTGTCCAGGGAGCCAAGCCAGAGAGAAGACAGGCTGGACACAGAGCCCCAGGGCTGCTGTGGGGGGTGGGGGCATGCAGTGCGTGGGCAGTGCGTGTGCGAGCAAGTGTGCAGATGTGTGGTGGGTGTGGGACCAGGTGGCTGACGTGCACGCTGGATGTGGGGGTGTGGTGTGCCCACGGTCGTGGGGGTGTGGTGTGTGAGGCTGAGTGTGTGGCTCCTGGCGCCGCTGCTCGTCCCTGCCCAGCCTCGCAGAGGCCGGGGTTTATCTGGTCCCCCAGGGCCCCAGGGGGGCAGGATTGCCAGCCCCCGCCCCGCTCGGTCAGGTCGGTCTTCCCTCCACCCCCTGCTGGGTCCCGCCTGGCCTCCCCCTGCGCCTGTCATTTTGATACGGGGGCATGGTGGGTATGCACCAGCTTCACCCTCCCCTGCAGGCGGGGGGCTGGTCAGAGCCAGCGGGGCCTGCAGGGGGCAGCCCTGGGCAGCGGAGGTGAGGCCGCCCGCTGTGGCCTCCCGGCTCAGACTCGGGCCTGCCCACTCCCACATCCAGGGCCCCACCCAGCTGGGCCATCCTGGGGCCTGCCTCCCCGAGGATCTGAGAGAGGATGAACCCCCTTCCTGCCGCCGTACCTCCCGGTCCTGCCTCTGGTCCCGCCACGAGGCGGGCGCTCAGGGCCTGGGCTCTGGGGACAGCACGGGCCGGGGTGGGCAGAGCATGCACTCAGGGGTCCTGAGTGGGCTTCCAGCATGCCGGGGGGCCCGGAGCTGGTGGCCTCTGGGCACAGTCCTCCCAGCTGCACACCGCCGTCTGTGCCCCCCGCCTCTCCCCCAGGCAGGGAGGGTAGACCGGGGTGGACACTGCGCCCTGGGCTGTTGCCTCCTGGCCTTGAGGTCAGCAGATGGCCTGGCAGCGGGCCCTCGGGACTCACTGGCCTAGAGCCCTGGCTGGGTGAGGAGCCTGAGGACCCCTGATTCAGCAGGCCTGTCCCACTCTGAGCCTCAGCCGCCCCGTATATAGAGGGCTATGCTGCCTGCTGCCCACTGAACCTGGAGCGGGCAGGGTGGAGAGCCTGCCTGTTCACTGCAGCCTGGAGACCTCATAAAGCCCAACTGGGCCCAGGCAGGCTCTGGGCCTCCGCCCACCCCGTGACACCTGTGCCTGGCATGGGCCCACACCTGGACGGGCCTGTGGTCTCACCCCCGCCCCCCGCTGTGGCTTTGGAACCTCTCCACGTAGGGTGGGAGCCAGGAGCGCCGAGCAGCCAGGGGCCATGAAGGCCCCTCGGGGCTGGTGCAGCCCTGCAGGCCACCCCAACATCGTGGAGTCCAGCTCGGACCCCAGCTGTCCTCGGGTACCCGAGGCGGGGGCGCCGGGGGCGGTGCCCCCACCTGGAGTCGCTGGCCAGCCAGGGCTGGGTGCCGTGGCCCTGGGGCCCGGGAGCAAATAGACCTGCCCAGCCCAGTGCTGCCAGACGCTGCCCCTCCCCCTCCCGGATGTGCGGTTTTGCCCCAGGCTGTTGGTTTCCAGAACAGGCAGCAGGATCTCCACCCAGCTCCACAGAGGATATCCACCCAGACAGCAGCCTGGGCTCAGAGGCCCATCTCAACCCTGGGCCCGCCATCGCCAGGTGGCGCCAGGCACGGGCCTGGTGCAGAGGTGCCCAGACGAGAGACCCTGCCCCATGGCACAGCGGCAACCGCCATCTACTTGCAGCTCTGATGGCCCAGCGGGTAAGGAATCCGCCTGCAGAGCAAGAGGCGTAAGAGACGCAGGTTCAGTCCCTGGGTCTGGAAGATCCCCTGGAGGAGGGAACGGCAACCCACTCCAGTATTCTTCCCTGGAGAATCCCATGGACAGAGGAGCCTTGGCAGGCTACAGCCCACAGGGTCACAAACAGTCGGAGACGACTGAAGACACACACCTGAGCACACACACCTTGGAGCTCAGTCTCTCTACAAGCAGCTCCACTGCCCTGGATAGATGGGCAGGCTCCAGCCATGCCACTGGGGACAGCTGGAGGCCAGGCTCGGAAGGGAGGCACGAGAGCGATCCAGGGCGCTCCGCTCGTCTTGGCACGGTCGCGGTCCCGCCTCGGCTGAGCCCCGCTGTGTGCTCAGTGCTTGTCAATCATTCGTCCCTCGGCCGGGTGGGGTACGTCCCGCGTCACAACCAGACGCCCGCTCAGTCGCTCAGCAAACGTCAGCTGACCCCTACTCTGTGCTGGGCCCTGAGCCATGGTTCACAAGACAGACAGACAGACAGACACACAGCCTTTGCCCTCAGGGAACTTCCGGTGTCTGAGGCAGGGGGCAAACACTAAAGGACAGGTCCAGCTTCACATCACTGAATTATGATGATATGAGCTCTGAACAGAAAATATGGTGAGTGATCAGGGTGTCTCGGGGTAGCCTGGACTGATATGAGTTGGTCTGGGCAGACTTCTCGGAGGAGGTGACATTGGAGCTCAGCTTAGAACAGAAGGCACTTGGGGAAGGGTGTTGCTGGAAAAGGGAACAGTGTGTGCAAAGGCCCTGGGGAGGGAAAGGCCAACATGGGAAGAGCCCGCCCCACCCCACCTCTGCTGCCTGGCTGAGATCCAGCCCTCCCTGGCCTTCCCTGCTAGGCACCACCGTCGCCTCCCTCATTTGGGCTGGCATTGTTCCTGGCCAAGCTGCCCACCCAGTGCCAGGCCACTGTCTGTGCCTCCTGCTTTCCGCCCCCGAGTCTCTTATCACCCAGAGAATCAACTCATGTGGGGGCACGCGGCGGGTGAGCAGGTTTTACCCCAGCCAGTGCCAAGCAGGGGCTGCCAGATCTGATGCAGCCTCCTCCCTGGCAGGGGCGGGCCGGTGGCCCAGAAGACACTTGGCGCCAGCCTGGCCTCCCTCTTGTGGGGACCCCGCAGGTCTCACCTCTTGGGGCCACCCTCCTGCCCCACCCACACCTCTCAGTCCATGCATGCGAATGTGCCAAGTCACTTCAGTTGTGTCCGACTCTTTGAGACCCCGTGGACTGTAGCGTGCCAGGCTCCTTGTCCATGGGATTCTCCAGGGAAGAATGCCGGAGTGGGCTGCCTTGCCCTCCTCCAGGGGGTCTTCCTGACCCAGCTATTGAGCCCACACCTCCTGTGGCTTCTGCTCTGCACGCTGGTCCTTTACGGCTGAGCCACCAGGGAAGCCCCACCTTTCCCTCCAGTCCGTCCCTGCAAGCGGAAGCCGGCCCACCTGCCCTTGACCACAGACAGTCCTTGCCCCTCCCTGGGAGTCGGTTCCTCCACCTGAGGTTGCTGAGGGGGACCATGAGCATTGCCCGTGAGCTCAGCTGGGCACGGACGCTAAGCTGGCCTTGATCCAAGGAAGGGACATGGAGGTAGGGCTCTGCATTTGAGCTACGGAGACCCAACGCTGGTGAGGTTAAGGCTGAGGTTTCCCCCCTCCTGTCAGCAAATGGGGGCCCCTGCCCAGACAGGCTTCCCGGAGGGAGTGCAGGCCCACCCCAGTCAGGCCTCAGCCCCCAGGAGGGGGCGCCCGGCCCCCACTCAATTTCACCACCTATTTATGGAGGCAGCAGCCAGGGCTCGGGGAGCCCTCACTGGCCCAGGTTTCTGGGGGAGCTGCTGTTCTCAGTCACAACGCTGCAGAGTGGGGCAGGATTTGGGAGGCAGGACAGCCACCCCCGGCCCAGCTTCCCTCTGTCATTTCCCAGCTCCCACAGCTGCGCTCCTCAGCTGTGTGGGTTACAAGGGCCCCCCTCCTTTGCAGTCCTCCAAGTGAGTTCACGTCTGTTCACAGCCCTGCTAGGCGAGGGCTTCCCTTCCCATTTCACAGATGGAGAGACTGAGGCTGCTGTGGCCTACGTGCACGTGTCCCTGGTGAGGCACGCTAGGAACAACTCTGCCCTGTCGAAGGATGTGCTCGGGAGACCCCCAAAGCCCTTGGCGGAGCTGCTTTGGGGGCCTGGGGCTGAGGGAGGAGGCTCCCTTGGGCAGGGTGGGACGTGGCTGGGACTCCAGGGCCTCTTGGACCTTGACCAGTACTAGCCAGGAGTTATCCCGCGATGGCACCATCTTGCAGGAAGCTCAACCAGCCCAGACGGGCCTGCCAGAAAGGCTGGCTGGGTGTGGCGGCCACTGGCCAGGCACAAAGGCCAAGGTGAGGTTTCTGCAACAGGACAGAGGCTGGGAGCCAGCTGGGCTGGGCAGGGCAGGACAGACCGGCGGACATCTGGCCTGGAGAGGGGACTGTAACGACTCCTCCAGATGAGCTCTGGGCTCCGGGAGCCGCCAGGGAAGCAGGCTGTACCAGGTTTATAAACAGACCCAGCAGCAGCCCCATTTGAAGGCGGAAGAGCTGGGAATCCAATTAGATGAGGAAGTGGCTTGGGGATCCTAGAGCTGCCTAAGATGGGGCTGGGGGCGCCTCGAGGACCCAGAGTCCCCGCCCCCGGCACCAGGGCAGAGGTGGCAGCAGCTCAAGGGGACGCAGGACACGGGGTGTGTGTTCAAGCCCCCGCTCTCTGGAGAGTGACCCTCCGTGAGCTCCTCTGTGGCCCGGGGGCCAGGGCCCTCCCGGGTGAGATGAGTCAGGCCCGTGCAGCCCCCCGTCACTCACTCCCAAACACTCACAGAGCGCCCATTGCATGGCATTGAGGAGAGCACGGCAAATGATGGATAGCTCAGCACACACCTGGAGCCTTCTGGATAGTGATTTGTGCGAGGAGAAAAGTAAGACAGGACAGTAGCATTAAAAAAAAAGATGTGCAGTCCAGTTCCGTAGCCTCTGACTGCACTTAGCCTTTGAACACCGGAAATGTGTGAATTCAGATGTGAGTATTTAAAAAAAAGCACTGTATTTACAAGACTTAGTGCGGAGAAATGGTGTAAAATATCTCATTAATGATTTTAGATCGCTATTCCAAATCCTAAAAGATGATGCTGTTAAAGTGTTGCACTCAATATGCCAGCAAATCTGGAAAACTCAGCAATGGCCACAGAACTGGAAAAGGTCAGTTTTCATTCTAATACCAAAGAATTCTCAAACTACTGCACAATTGCACTCATTTCACATGCTAACCAAGTAATGCTCAAAATTCTCCAAGCCAGGCTTCAACAGTACGTGAATTGTGAACTTCCACATGTTCAAGCTGAATTTAGAAAAGGCAGAGGAACTAGAGATCAAATTGCCAACATCTGTTGGATCATAGAAAAAGCAGGAGAGTTCCAGAAAAACATCTGCTTTATTGAGTACGCCAAAGCCTTTGACTGTGGATCACAACAAACTGTGGAAAATTCTTCAAGAGATGGGAATACCAGACTACCTGACCTGCCTCCTGAGAAATCTGTATGCAGGTCAAGAAGCAACAGTTAGAACTGGACATGGAGCAACAGACCGGTTCCAAATCAGGAAAGGAGTACGTCAAGACTGTATATTGTCACCCTGCTTATTTAACTTCTATGCAGAGTACATCATGCAAAATGCCAGGCTGGATGAAGCACAAGCTGGAATCAAGGTTGCCGGAAGAAATAGCAATAACCTCAGATTTGCAGATGACACCACCTTTATGGCAGACATCGAAGAAGAACTAAAGAGCCTCTTGATGGAGGTGAAAAAAGAGAGTGTAAAAGTTGGCTTAGAACTCAACATTCAGAAAACGAAGATCATGGCATCCAGTCCCATCACTTCATGGCAAATAGATGGGGAAACAATGGAAACAGTGTCAGACTTTATTTTGGGGGGCTCCAAAATCACTGCAGATGGTGATTGCAGCCATGAAATTAAAAGATGCTTACTCCTTGGAAGAAAAGTTATGACCAACCTAGATGGCATATTAAAAAGCAGAGACATTACTTTGCCAACAAAGGTCCGTCTAGTCAAGGCTATGGTTTTTCCAGGGGTCATGTATGGATGTGAGAGTTGGACTGTGAAGAAAGCTGAGTGCCGAAGAATGGATGCTTTTGAACTGTGGTGTTGGAGAAGACTCTTGAGAGTCCCTTGGACTGCAAGGAGATCCAGCCAGTTCATCCTAAAGGAGATCAGTCCTAAATATTCATTGGAAGGACTGATGCTGAAGCTGAAGCTCCAGTCCTTTGGCCATCTGATTTGAAGAATTGACTCATTTGAAAAGACCCTGATGCAGGGAAGTATCGAAGGCGGGAGGAGAAGGGGATGACAGAGGATGAGATGGTTGGATGGCATCACTGACTCGATGGACATGAGTTTGAGTAAACCCTGGGAGTTGGTGATGGACAGGGAAGCCTGGCATGCTGCAGTCCGTGGGGTCATAAAGAGTCAGACACGACTGAGTGACTGAACTGAACTGAACAAAATGATACTGTTTTGTATATATTGGGTTAAATAGGAATGCTTGCCCAATTGTGTCTGACCCTCTGTGACTCCATGGATTGCCATCTGCCAGGCTCCTCTGTCCGTGGAATTCTCCAGGCAAGAATACTGGAGTGGGTTAGCCATTTCGTCCTCCAGGGGATCCTCCCGACCCAGGAATCAAACACGAATGTCCTCTGTCTCCTGCACTGCAGATGGATTCTTTACCGATTGAGCCGCTGGGGAGGCCCTGGGTTAGATATAAGACAATATGAAGATGAATTCTGCCTGAATTTAAAAACCTTTTTTTTTTTAATGTGGTCACTGGAACATTTTAAATTGCCCCTGTGGCTGCGTTCTACGTCTGTGGATGGCACAGGCTGAGGTGGTAGGGTGGAATTCTTGTTCAGTTGCTCAGCTGTGTCTGACTCTTTGTGACCCCATGGACGCCAGGCTCCCCTGTCCTCCACTGTCTCCTGGAGTTTGCTCAGATTCATGTCCACTGAGTCAGTGATGCCATCTAACCATCTCAGCCTCTGCCGCCCCCTTCTCCTTCTGCCTTCCATCTTCCCCAGCATCAGGGTCTTTTTCAATGAGTCGGCTTTTCAGAGGTCAGGGCTGTTTCAGCTGGAGCAGGAAGGGAACTCTCAGGGGAAGTGACTGCTGCCTTGAGACCTCATGCTGAGAAAGGCCCCACTCAGGAGAGGCAGAGGGAATGACCCAGGCAGAGGGAACTGAGATGCAAAGCCCCTGGGCTCAGAGCAGCACGGGGGCTGGCGTGACTGGAGCCTGGGAGCACCGGGGGCTGGGGAGAGAGTGGGGCGACATTTAGAGGTGAGCCGAGGGAGCACCAGGCTGAGCTGCACCACGTGAGGAGCCTCCAGCGGCCCCTAAATGCCGGGGACCGAGCTGGTCTGGGGCTGCCCCCTCCCTAGTGCCCTCTCGGGGCAGCTCTGAGCCTGCACAGCCGGGAAGACCCAGCCAGTGCCCCTGCCTGGGACAGCGGAGGTCGGCGTCTCCACAGCACGCTCCCCGCAGCCCTGCCTGGGCCAGACGCCACGTCCTCGACCTGCTCGGGCTGACCCCCGCGAATGCGCTTGCCAAAACTGTTGGGAAAGGCCCAGGGGAGCCGCCAGCTCCCGAAATAACCTTACACCAGTTCCAGGACATCTGTGGGGGTGTGGAGTCCCAGGACCCCAAGTGGTGACATCGCAAGCCCAGTGCAGGGTGGGGGCTAGGGGGGAGAGAGAGGGGCCGGCAGGGAAGGTGAGGGCAAGGGAAACCCGGGGGCTGACAGAGACCCGCAGAGGGCAGAGGTGGGGGGTGGAGATGGGTATCCTAGACTGGGCAGCCCCGGCCCCTCTAGAGGGCCAGGCCGGGTGGGCCTCCGGAGCAGGAGGGGGCTGTGCCCCTGGGCTGAGGTCCGGCTGGGTGGGCAGCTGAATGGGAGGTGGAGTTGGATGGACGGTCAGTGCCGGGGGAGGGGGCGCCCTGTCTGACCTGGTTAGGCCCCCTAGGGCCTCAGAGGTTGTGAAGGACTCATCTCCTGGACACTCTGTGTTCCCAGGATGGAGACTGAGGCTCAGAGAGGCCGAGTTCCTGCTCTCAGGGGCACAGCAGGTGAGCACGCCTTCCCCTTCACGTCCTTCTCACACTTGGTCCCCACGGCCCCTGCTCGCGGGCTTCCCCTGCCCTGGGTCCCCTGGGGCTTGTCCCCTGAGCAGTGTGGCCAGCACTTGTGACCGCAGCCCCAGTAACAACAGGGAAGGGGAGACCCACAGTGGGCTGGCCCCTGTGAGTTGGGGGGAAACGGAGGCAGTGCCTGCTGCCTGGGGAGCCGGGCCCTCCCCACGCCAGGACCCAGCTGGGAACTCTGAGTGGTGGGAACTGCGGGGTGGTTTTTTTTTTTTTTTAATTAAAGGGTCTTTATTGCAAGACCCCTACTGCGGTCCACACAATCCATCCATCATCATTCAATAAATAATTATTAAACGCTCATCGCGTGCAGGGAGCTGGTGACCGCGACGACGAGGTGAACGATGTAAGCAGAGGTCTAAGACCACCTGGCCACGGTGGGCCCTGTGTGGGCACACGGGGAGGCGGGCACATGGACAGGGCTGGGGTCTGCTCGGTCAGGGTCAGGACCCTGCCGGCTCCGGCGTGTCCCCAGCCCACACATCCCAGAGAAGAGTCGAGGCGTTTTCTACTGGAAACCAAAATTAGCCACTAAACGACCACCTCCCCACCCGGAGCAGGGCTCCATCAAAGTCCCGCTCGCTTTTCTGATGCTCGCTTTTTTTTACAGCGTGTTTCTTGACCCCAGCAAGAAGTGAAGGAAGCGAGTGTCCACCAGGTCCGCACGGGAGCAGCAGCAGGACGTGGGGGGGCAGACGCTGAGGCAGGCGGCCAGCTGGCTGGAGGATGTCTGTGCCCCCGGCCGCAGCGCGTGTTCTGGGCGAGGGCCAGGGTGGGCAGGACTCCGGGCGCAGGACTGAGGACAGGAGAGGGCCCCGGGCAGAGGTGGGGACAGGAGCGCGTGGTCAGCAGGCAGCCGGGCAGAGGTTTCCACGGGCGGCCGACTCCCCGGCGGGGGGTGGGCGGGGCCCTGAGTGGGACTGCAGCTCGGGTGGCAGGAGGCCCGGGGGCGGGCAGAGGGCAGGCAGCGCCAGCGGGTGGGGAGGAAGAGGAGCCTTCCCTGCTCACCTCCTTGCACTTCCTCGGCCTCTGCTCGCCCCAGGCCCTCCCTGCCCCGGACAGAACGGGGCTGGGGGCCAGCCCGCCAGGACCACCCCGCCCCATCCCCGCTCCTACTGCGGCCCCCACTTCCCCAGGCTGGGTCGGGACACGAGATTCTTTCAAAAACATTTCCTTTGCAAAATAATCCTTCGAAATATGTTTTTGGAAACAGGCTCCTGATCAGAACAGGAAGAAGTTAATTACAGTCCCTCCCAAAGGGGCGCGGGGGAGGAAGCCTGGTGGTCAGGAACAGCAGCGAGGGCCAGGACCGCTGCTCTGACGCCGCACCCACGCAGCCGGCCCCCTGCCCGCCCCCCGCCCCCTCAGCCCGCAGACGGGGAGATGCAGGCCCCGGGAGGCCCAGGAAGTGGCTGGGGACACAGGTTCAGGGCTGAGCAGGGCGCCCTTCCTCTGCTGCCACGTGGTGCCCGTGTAGGAGCGTGGGTAGGCGTGTGCATATGTGTGTCCACGTGCCTGTCTGTGTGGGTGTGAAGGCGAGCGTCTGGACTCCCTGAGGACCTGGACAGGCCCCACTCTGGGCTGCCCTCTGGGTGTTTCTACGCCGGTCTCAGGAAGGCCTGAGGCTCATCGCCCGGCTCACGCCTTCCTTACAGGTGCGAGGGCTCTGGTTATGTTTGGGGCGTCCAAACCCTGAACCTTGCTTAGGACCAGCGTCTAACCACCCAGCTCTCAGCGCCAGGGCTGATTTAAGTGTAGGCTCAGCAGTGAGCCTTGGGCCGCCCTTCCACACGCGTGTCCCTCTACTCATCCGTCCACTCACGCACCCGTCCAGCTCGTGTCCTTCAGTCAGCATCAACTTCCTGTTGCTGTCGTAATAAATTGCCTCAAACGCAGTGGCCTAAAACGGCGCGAGTCTATTATCTCACAGCCCGGGGGACAGAGATGGGTCTGGCCGGTGAAAATCGAGGTGTGGCCGGGGCTGCATCCCTTCTGGAGGCCCCGGGAGAGGGTCTGTTTTCTGGGCCTTTCCGGTTTCCAGAAGTGCCTGCATCCCTTGGCTGGAGGCCCTGGCCTCCGTCTCCAGAGCTCGCTGTGATACCACTCAGCCTCTGCTTCCACCTCACAGCTGCTCTGACCCCCTTTTCACCTACAAAAGCCTGCTGGTCACACTGGGCCCCCTGGCAAGGTCCACAGAAACCTCTTCGTCCCGGTCTCAAGATTCTTCACTTATTACATCGTCAAAGACTCACCGCATAAGGCAGGAAACCCTCGGGTGTCAGGGGAAGGACACGGACGCCTTTGGGGGTGGTGGGGGCCACCATTCTGCCGCCTAATCCTTCCGTCTGTATGAGCATCTGGTTGTCCGTCCATTCACCCTCCTGCCGTCTCTCCATCTCTACGCCGTTCATCCACCCGTCTAGCCAGCCGGCCAGCCTAGCATTTTCCCAGCCGTCCTTTGATCCCTCTTGCCATCCGCCCCTCTGTTTTGTCCGCCCCCTCCGTTAATGTGACCACTCACCCTCCAAGCGTCCCTTCATCAGTCCTAACTCCCATCTTTCCTCTCTGTCCCCTGTCCATCCACCCACACATCCGTCCACTCACAGGCTCCTCTGTCCATCTGTCTGTCCAGAGGGGGCAGAGTGCCAGGGGAGCAGAGTCAGAGGCTCAGCAAGGGCACGGTGGGGCCGCGGGCAGAGCCCCACACTCTGCCTGGCTCAGTGTCCTCTCGCTCGGAGCTTCGGTCCTTCCTGGAACCCTCAGTTGTCACCCCACCCCCCAGACGGATGGCTTCCTCTGCCACGCCTACCCGCTCGGGTGGGGGCTCCAGGAAGACAGAGGCCACAGCCGGCCCTCCTGGTCTCTGACCCAGGCCCGAGGAGCTGGAGGGGGTGGGGGCTTGGACCCTCTGTCACGAGCAGGGCAGGCAACCCCCATCCAGGCACAGCCCCAGAGGCCGCAGAGGGGCCCCGCTGCCCGGATGGACCAATAGATGCCCGGAGGAGCAGGTCCTCCCCGGCTCCATGTCCCTCCGCTACCCCACCTCAGGAGCTCAGGGCAGGGGGAGCCCTGGGTTCCAGGAGAGGCTGTGGGAAACGCCCCTCGCAGACCCTTCTCTGGCCTCAGGGCGTCTCACGGGGAAGCGCTGGTCACCCCAGGCTCGGGGAGAGGGCCCTGGACCGGGCCCAGGATGACTTGATGGGGAAAAAATGCCCCCAAGAGGAGAGTCAGGCTCTGACTGCCAAGACACGCCGGCTTATCACAGCCTCATCCCCTTTAACTCCCTGCTGGGACAAAGGAAGGAGGGGCCCTGGGCTCCCTGGCCGCCCGTCCGGGACTCCGGACCAGAGGGGAGGACCCGGCCGACCTCACTCTCCCCTCTGGGTCGTGCTGTCTCTGTGTCTTCATCTCTGACTCTTTCCCAGCCACATCCTTCCTCTGGGGGCCTCTACAGCAGAGCGCCTGCCCTGGAGGCTGGTTGCCGGGGAATCTGCCCTCTTGGCCCTGCCCACCGTGGACCTGGGTCACCTCCCCAGGATGGCCTCTTGGTGGCTGCTAGGAGTGACCTAGAGTGCTGAGCTCCAGGCAGTGACCCTCATGCATGCCCTCCAGGGCCTGCACCCCTGTCTGCTCGCCTGGACGCTGAGGTGTTGCCAGCCTGGGGTCCCGGAACAGGACACTGTGTGGTCAGCGCCTGTGACCCAGCCGGGCCCTGGGTCTGAGGCAGGCAGGCGCTTAAGGCCCTTTGGTAGGAGTGCTGGGTGGGTGATTGGGTGAAGGGTATGTGGCTGGGTGGGCTTGGACAGACAGCTCATCCCCCAGCCCGGCAAAGGCAGTCATCGTCGCCCAGGGCCCGCCTGCCCCGCCAGCCAGCTCAGTGCCCCGAGCTCCCACGTGACCCCCACGTGAGCCCCAGAGGCGCAGGCCTGAGAGGCTGCCACGGGTTCCCGGCGCGTGCCCTCCCGAGAAGCAGGCAGGAACGGGTGTGCCTGCCTCGTGGGCTTGGGCCCCGGGGAGGGGGGCAGGAAGGGAGGCGGGCTGTGCCTGCGGGCATCCCGGAGGTCAGCTGGGGGCCAGGGCTGGCCAGAGCTGCTGGCAGCTCCAGACTCCTCGGTCATCCCAGGCTGCCTCCAGCCTCGCCTGGGTCGCTGGTCCTCCCGGCGTCCTCCCCAGACCCCCTGACCCCACGTCTGGGACCCATCCTGCTCCAGGGGAACCCCTGCAGCCTTGCAGACGCAGTGGGGGAAGGGTCTGGGCTGGGGGGGTACACACATGGAGTCAGGATCTGAACCCCGAGCCAGAGCCTCCCTCCCATCTGCATGACCCAGGGCTTCAGCGTCCCCATCCCCGGGCACAGCCACGTCCCCCAGCCCTCCCCACCCACAGACAGACAGGTTTCCCACCCCCCACAGAGCCTTGTGCAGCTCTGGGCCCAGCCAGGAGCCAGGCTGGCACTGAGGGGCCCCCATGGTACAAGACCTGCAGTCCTGTCACTTGTCACCTCCGTCACCAGGGGAAGCACTGTCTCCCAGACCCCACAGCAGGCCCCCCAGGCAGGAGCCCCAGCGAGGCCCGAGAGGCAGCTGTTTAACGAGGGAGGGGCGGACGCGGCTGTCCCGTGTCAGAGGCCAGCATCCGGCCGCCCCCGGGGGTCGGGGGCCCCTCATCCGGCTCCCGAAGCCCCCAGAGCTGCCCCACGCCCTCTCAGCCCCCATGAAGCTAGGGAGCGGGGGGGCTTGCCAACAGGGCGGAACTGCGCATTTGGGGCAGGGTCCAAGTGGGAGGGGGCTGGGGTTCAGCAAAGGAGGGAGGCTGGTAGGGGGCAGGGGTTGGCAGCGAGGGTTACAGCCCCCTCGCCCCCCACCCCCGTCTCCAGGCTGCTGCTCCTCAGCCCACCCCACACACCTGTCGTGCGCACACACACCTGCTGCGCGCCTCGCGTTGGCGCTGGAGCTGGGCCGGGGGCACACCCTGGGGCCCCTCAGCCACCCCTTTTCCCTGAAGCCCTGGCCCGCTCAGCCACCCGCCGCCTGCTCTCCCTTCCCCAGGCCAACAGAGGGCCTGCCTGGACCTCAGGCTCCCCATCTGGGCAGCGCGCTGGGCTCCTGAGTCTCCAGGGACAGCCTTGCATCTACCATCGAGGTCGGGTTTACAGTCCCATGGCCGCACCCCATTCTCTCTGCAGTGGGGGGTGGGAAGTGGGGGTGTACAGGGCCACGCAGCAGCCCGCCCTCAGGCCAGGCCTCCTCTCGTCCCCTCAGGCCCTGCCGGGGGTGGGGGCTGCGTCCTGTCCGTCTGCATTGTTCCCAGGCGGCCAGGGCCTGACCACCCCGCCCCCACCACAGAGGAGGGGAGCCGGGGTGGGGAGGGAGGCCAGACCTGTTAACAAGCTCCTTCCCAGCCCCCACCCGCCTTAACTCCCCAGGCCCTTCCCAGGCGGAAAATTCAATTAGTTTCGAGCAACTGCTCTGCTGAAGAGCCAGAGAAAGGGGCAGGGGAGAAAGGGGATCCGCCTGGCGGCTGGTGTGTGCGCTGGGAGGGGGGCTGAGAGGCAGAGAGCCTGCTCAAGCCCCTGCGTCTCTGCCGCACCCCCGTCTCGAGTGTCTCTACACGGGACTTTGTGTGCCAGTGTGTGCCCCCAGGTCCCCGTGTGCCCACGTCATTCCCTGCACAAGCACAGCCCCCATCGCCCTCAGCCCCACCGTGTGCACCCCCCGAGAGTCCACTGCAGGCTCTGGGTTCCTGAGGAAGGAAGCCTGGTGGGGGGGCAGCGCACATGGAGGGTGAGACCCCCTGCGAACGGCCTCCCGCTCAGTGCGCGCTGTGCCCCTCCGTCCAGCTCCACGCTGGCTTCTCTCCTGTCCTCAAACACTGCAGGCTCCTGGCCACAGGGCCTTTGCACACACCGTCCCCCCAGGCCTGGTGAGCCACCCCTGCAAGAAGCTTGTTCCAGATTGGCTCAGTCCTTTGCCCTCCCATCATCCCTGGGCTTCAGCGAGCAGCCAGAGTCTCCTCCTGCAGGGCGTGTGGAGCAGTCCTGCCTGGATGTCTCTGTCCCAGTGCTCACTGTGGGGCCTGGGACACAGGAGGCGCTCTAGAAATGCTGACTGAGTGAAGTACCAGGCCCACACAGAACCTTAGAAAACGAGTGTCCTGTCTCTGCCTGGAGAACTCCTATGCACCCTGCTATGGCCCAGTCTCTAGGACCTCTTCTTCAGGATGTCCACAGGATCAATAATGAGCACTGCATTCAGCCCTCAGCCTGGGGTCTGCACTTTCCTCTGGCACCCATTACCCCTCCACCATCTCCCTCTGCCCAGCTAGGTACCCCTTCATGGAAGGCCTCTGTGTCGCCAGAACGCAGGACAGGGCCGGGTCCACACCTGGCCCATCCCCTCACCCTGGCACCCCCGTCCCCACTGCCCAGCCGGCCTCCTTCCTTCTGCCTCTCTCCTTCTCCCCGCTCAGCTCAAGGGCCTTCCTGAGCCCTGAGTGGGGGGTGGAGAGGTGCCCACCCAAGCCGGGCGTACAGGGGACGTGCGGGACACAAAGTTGCCAGGGGACGTGGGTGACATTGCAGGTGGACCCCAGGGCACCGGGGAGGAGGGGCACCCCCCCCAGCACTCCTGAGTGAGGCCCCCCAGACACTGCCAGGGGGTTGGGTGAGGGTCCTGGGGCCTGCTGGGGAAGAAGGAGGTTTGGGAAGGCAGCTGTGGGAAGGGGTGTGTGCAGGAATGCGGGCCAGCCCCGCCTCTTCCCGAGGAGGGACAGAGGCAGATGGCAGCTGGGGGCTGAGAACACGGGGGAGGCTCTGATGGGCGACCCCCTCCTCGGGATCTGGGGGGACACAGCCTTCTCAGGTTCCCAGCCCCCCAGCCTTTGCCAGCTGTGTGCAGCTGGGGCCCTGCCCTGAGAAACCCAACACCATCGTGGGCGGGGGGCCAGGGCTACACAAGGGCTTCCCGGCCCGGGGCCGCGGGCCATTTGTGACAGACTGTGTCTCTCGGCAGGAACACGGGTGCCCTGTGAGCCAAACCCAGGGCCAGGCAGGGCTGAGCCTGGGATCCCTGGGGGGCGTCAAGGCCCTGAGCCTCAGTTTCCCCAAGATCGTACGTCCAGCTCCTGTCTCCGGAGGGAGACACGTCACCTCCCTGCAAAGCCAGGGCTCAGCCCACAACCCCCTCCCCACGCCAGGATGAGGGTCTGAGGCTCGGGGACATGTCCAGTGCCCGGCAAGTGGGCTCTGCTTCCGGAGGCCAGTGCAGAGCAGCCTTCTCCTGAGCCCTCAGGCCCCACCACCCCCGGGCGCCCTTGCCCACCACCACCCCACCTTGCCAACAGGGAAACTGAAACCCCACCCGGGAGCCAGCTGCCAGAGCCACCCTGCAGTGACCCCCGTTCTGCCCGGAGCCCGGGGGGAGGGGGCCAGCCGGGTGGGGAGGGGGCTGCCAGAAGGCTGTAATCCCACGTCAGCAGGGGCTTAGACACCTGCCCGGTCTCCCCCGCCCCTCGCGGGCCTGCCCAGCATTTCTGCACATCTCCCCTTGCAGGGGCTTCCCCGCTGGGGTGGACGGAGGGGCTCTATCCCCACCCAAACCCCACCCCTAGATTCCCTCCTTCCTGAGCCAATGTCTCAGTGCTGGGGAGGGCTGGGGGCTCTGACAGGTCACCTGAGCGCTCGGGGACGGCTCACCTCTGAGCTGGGAGCAGGGTGGGATGGGGGCGGGACCGGGGGTGGGGGTCAGACGGCCCCAGCCCATGCCTGTGTCCACAGCCGTGTCCCGGGTCCCCTCCGGGCCTGAAGTCCAAGACTGAGGGGGCTCAGGCCCACCGTGCCCCACACTGACCCCCGAGCCCCGTGCAGGCCGGCGTCATGGACCACGCGGCCTCCTGCCGCCGCACCGCCCCTGTGGGCCTCCTCCCAGGGCCCACTCTGACCCCCATCACCCAGGGTGTTTGGCCAGGGAACGCTTAGCCCTCCCCAGCCGGGGCGCCCCTGCCAGCACGGTACACGGGCACTCAGCTTCTGGGGGCACGTGGGGCAGGAAGGTGGGACTCAGGCTCGTCCTGGCTGGGCACCTGCCCCCCCAACCCCGCCCGCTGAGGGCCCCCTGCTCCCTGGTTGCCTCCTTTCAGGGTCCGGCAGGCCTTTTCAGGGCTGACTGATGGCAGGCCTGCATTTCCATGTCAATGGGCCGGGCCGGGCTGCCTGGTAAGCTGGTTAACAAGCCCCCAGCCCCATAGGGGAGACTGTGGGGGGTGTTAACACAAGCCCCATTCTCTGGGGCTCTCTGGCCTTGCGGTTGCTATGGCGCCCTGCGTGGCCTCTTGGGCCACGGCTAATCCTTTCCCTGGGCCTTTCATCCTGGCTGTCCCACCCCCAGGCTGGTCGCTGGTGACTCGGGGGTGCCCAACAAGGCCGGTTTCTCTGCTGGGGTCAGAGGAGGCCGTAAATCCAGCCTCCTGGCCCCCAGCCCTTTGTCCCTGAGTCCCCAGCCCTCCTCTGGGAACCTCAGCGGCAGGAAGGGTGCCTTGGCCCGGTGGTCAGCTCCTGCCCTGGGAGTGGAGGGTCTCCAGGCCCACTGCGGGCCCTGTCCTCTGCTCGCCACCCCCTCACCCACGCGCTCACGGCTGTTCCTTCTCCCGCATTCCCGCACCGCAGGCCTAGGCTCCCCGCTGCTCCTGGGATGTGCCAGGCCTGCTCCTGCCCTCTGGTTTCTAGCTGCAGGTTTTCTCCCCAGATGTCTGAGATGCACCCCACCGCCCGCACGATAGGAGCCTTCACTCGAATGTCACCGTCCCCGTGAGGCCACAGGCCCTGCCCTCCCAACTCCAGCACCGGTTCTGTCCTTTCTGAAACCTCGTCTCTTCCCACATGCCCCGCAGAGCTCCGTGTGGTCCTTCTGCCCAGCATGCCAGACCCATGAGCACAGGGCCCCAGCCCCAGGCGTACGCCTGGCTCCTGGTGGGCGGCGGAGGCACTGTGTGAAGGGATGGGGCGCTCTCACCGAGAGGTGGATGAGGTCCCAGGTCTGGGCTGCTCTGACTTCACACCAGAGGCCTTCACTGTCTGGTCCGTCTCCTGGGTGGTCTTTCCACACACTGCTTCCTGCCGCATCCTGTCCCCAGGGAAAGAATCCTGCAGTCCAGCATCCCCGGGATTCGATTAGCCTGGACGCCAGGCCCACGCTTGGCTCCCCACGGCGCCTCTCCTGCCTAGCTTCTGCTCACAAGCCTCCAGCACTGGGGAGCTCGCCACCAGGACGGTGCCGGCAGGAGGACATGCTTCCAGTTCTGGGTTCCAGCTCAGATGTGAAGGGGGCTCACCTTGATTGGAACCTTGCCAGGGGCTCCTGTCTTGGGAGCCTCCTGCTGGGGGCCACGGATGAGTGGCTGTTAGAAGGATTCAGGCCGGATAAGTCATGAGCATCCTCCCTTGAAACTGGCCTGTCTCTCCTCACACTTCCGGGCACCTGCTGACGCTCACCCTTGGCCTCCGTTGCTCTCTGAACCTCTTGGGACTCATGCTAGGCAAGAAGAACAGGACATGGCTCCGTTTCGCAGCTGAGAATACTGAGTCTTAAGTGGAAAGGGCTGGAGCCTCCTGCAGGGAGGCAGAGCCTGACTTCCAACCTGGGCCTCTCCCTAGGTTGCAAGGGGGTGACGGCCCAGTCTTCTCACTGAGGGGCCTTGTGAGACAAGACAGCTTTCTGCCCAGTCCTGAGTGAGAAGCGTGTTACCGAGGCTTGGACCCTCCGCCCACTCCAGCCACCCCAGGGCTCTTAGCTCCCAGGCGCCACGGGATTGACTAGGAGGCTGGCTACCCAGGTAGATTCCTGCTGCCTGGCCTGGCCGGGGGCAGCCACCAAGGAGGCCTGGGACATGCTAAGGGAGGGGGGACAGGCGTGCAAAGATGTAGGTGAGGCGCCGGCTAGCCAGGCCCCCAGGAAGGCGACAGCAGTAAGAGAGGCTGAAGCTCAGAGGGGCGGCCGCCAAGGGGTTCAGTGAGGAGGGGCCCTGAGCGGCTGCGGGGGCCCGCAGAGCCTCTGGCCCCGGGGTGAGGAGCCCGGCCAGCCTCAGCTTCCTCACCCCACGGGGATGGCAGAGGGGAAACCATACTGTCCCCAAAGGTGGGAGGGAGTGTCAGGGGCCCTGAGAGGAGGAGGGGAGGGGAGGAGGCCTCTCTCTGCCGCGTGTAGGCGGGAGCCGAATTCCGGGGCTCCCCGGGGAACCAAGGAAGACCTAGCTTTGCAGCTGCCATCGGCTGAGGCTGCCCCCCACCCCACTTCCTGTTCTCGCTCCTCCCCGAGGCCGTAGGCAGACAGGCTGTGAGGGTCAGCACCTCCTGCTGTGTGGGAGGCATCACTGCGCACCCGGAGAGGACACGAGGCTGAGGCCAGGACCAGGACTGTCCGTAGGACTCCTGGGCGGATGGCGTTTGGCAGGCGCTGGGGGGGCTGCCTGTGGGCGGGCTCAGCCGTGGGGGCAAGCGCTAGCCTTGGTGGCCCTCCGCCCCCCGCCAAGTCCAGCCCTGGGCGGAGGTGGCAGAGCAGCGGCCCTCAGCTGCGGCCACGCTGGACGCCGGTGCTCGGGGGGGGTCACGGGCCCCTCAGGTTGGGGGGCACCCGGATCTGCTGCTGTGTGGGCGCCTGAGGTCTGCAGCGGTGCTGGTCGGCGAGTCTCGGCAGGCCCAGCCACCTGGGAACCCGCCCAGCTTCGTGCCTGCAGGGGCCCGGGGCCCCCACCCCCAACTCGGCTTCTCTCCATCCCCCTAACCCCGGGCCCAGCCCCCCTAGCCCGGACCACCCAGCAGCTCCTTAGCACCAGCCCAAACTGGGGTGCCCCGGATGGGGCTAGCTGCCTTCTAGGCCCCAGTCTCCGCCGCAGCGTGCGGATAACAGCACCGCTGAGCAAGGCCCCGAGAAAGCCCAGGGGGCTTTCAGGCTCGGGGGATGGGGTCTCCCCAGAGAAACAGAAAGAGCAGGGGTGGGGGCCCTGGAGTGAGGCCGACTTGGGTTCATGCTCCAGCTCTGTGTTTAAAGACATTCCCTGACCAGGCTTCTCTGGTGGCTCAGGGGTAAAGAATCCGCCTGCCGATGCAAAAGACACAGGTTCCATCCCCGATCCATGAGGATTCCACGAGCCTCGGAGCAACCAAGCCCATGAGCCAGAACTACAGAGCCTGCACTCTAGAACCTGGGAGCTGCAGCCTCCGCGCCCTCGGGCCGCCAGCCACCAGCCACCAGCCACCAGCCACCGCGCCCCAGGGCCACAGCCACCGCGCCCTCGGGCCACAGCCACCGCACCCCCGGGCCGTCAGCCACCAGCCACCAGCCACCACGCCCCCGGGCCACAGCCACCAGCCACCAGGCACCAGCCACGGCACCCCCGGGCCACAGCTACTGAAGCTTGCATGCCCTACAGCCCGTGCTCAGAGGCGAGAGAAGCCACCGCTATGAGACGCCTGCACTCCACAGCAAAGGAGCGCCTCCGCTCGCCGCAAGTGGACAGAAGCGCGCGCAGCAACGAAGACCCAGCACAGCCGAAAACAACCGCAGTCCCCTATAAAGAGGCGTATCCCCCGGCCCAAACTCTGGCCTGAGCCCAGTGATTCTGCAGCCACCAAGACAAGACCGGGCTCTGAAGCTCGTGCTGCAGCAGGGCGGGCCCGACGATGACCACGGTGACAGGCCAGGGCGTCACCGCTGCCGGCACCGCTGCCGGCACCGCGCGCCAGACCTGCGTGGTCAGCTCACGCGACCCTCACTGCACCCTTTGAAGTAGGTTTCCTAATGGCTCCCATTTCACAGCTGAAGAGACTGAAGCACAGAAAGCTTCTGACTCATCTGAGGTCACCCGGCTAGGGCACGGTCAGCAGAACCAAGATTTCAAGACCAGAGTGTGGCTCTGAGAGACAGACAAGCGGGGTGACCATCCGGCGTACCCCTCAGCCTCAGCTTTCCCAACTCCCTGGCCGAAGATGAGGTCTCTCTGGTCAGAACCAGGGCCGGGCTGGACAGTCAGGAGCAGGAAGTGGCAGGTGGGGTGTCCTGGCCACATGCTTGGATGGCCCTCGGGCTGTGGGACCCCCGCCACACTGAGCCTCCTTTCGATGCCTATAAAATAAGGTCGCAACCATGACCCCTTGCCTCATCCCAAGGAGGACCAGACGGCCAGGGAGTACAGGGCCCTCAACCCGGGAAGCCTTCTAGGCTCCATCTGGCCGTCTGCAGCAGGCAGCCCACCCCACTCGCCTGAGCTGGTGGGCCCCAGATGGGCCCCATGCCCCCTCCCGGGGCAGGCTGGGGCTGCAGAGCCGGCAGCTGGTGAGGACCACACCCTGGGCAGAGGGGGCGGCACAGGGGTCGTGGGAAGGGGCAGAGAGGGGGGTCCCCATGGACACACCTGGATGGCCCAGCCTCCAGAGGGACTTGGAAGATGGCATCAGAGCCGGCCCAGGCCCCTCCCCCACCGAGCCCAGACGGCCACCCCGCCCGCCTGCCTTCCGCACTGCTGTCCCTGGGGACTGACCCGCCCTCTGGCTCCACAGAGGCGAGGATGAGACGAGACAGAGGAACCGGCCGTGCGAGACACCTGAGCCCACTGACCAGCCCTCCCAGGGGGCGGCCGCCCGGGGCTGGGAGGCTGAGACATGGCCCGTTCCCACCGGTGGCCCCCAGAGGGCCTGGGAGGAGGTGGGTCAGCAGGTGGTGGGCCAGCTGGTGCCTCGACCCACTTCTGACGAGCAGGGAGACCAGGCCAGGCCCCTCCTGGCCTCAGCTTCTGTATCTGTGGCCGGGGACACCGTCCCTCGCCTCCTAGGTCCCTGGAAGGCACGCAGATGTGTAGGAGCCTCACCCCACACTACACTCGGGAGGCCGAGCCCGGAGCAGGGCTCACAGAAGACACAGTGGAGCTCCCAGCTCTGCGAGCCGGGGCCGAGGAGGCCACCCTTGGCGTGGGAGCCCTCAGACCCAGCCTCAGTCGCAGCTGCTGAGCTCAGAGCCAAGCGTCCGCTTGTTGTAAAAGGCGCCTCGGAGGAGCAACGGGGCCTGTGTCTGGCACCGTGACTACAGGCGGGAGGCGCCTTCCGCTGGTGGGGCAATCGTGGGGGGAGTCTGGGCCTCACTGGCCCCAGGCCCGGTGGCCACTCGCCCGGCACTCATGCCCAGACCTGAGGCTCATGCCCACAGCCTGCTAGTGGGAGGCCCCTGCAGAGCGCTGGCCGTTGAGGCAGTGTTGGCCCATCGGCACATGCCTTCTGTCCTTACACGGGGCAGGGGCCTGGGGCCCCCAGGACCAGCCAGGGGCACAGGGGCACAGCGCCTGTCTGTCCACCCATCCCGTCCACGTTCCTGGGGGCAGGCCTGGAGCTGCCCGCTCTCCAAGCCGCCACCCCCGCTCCCATCAGCCGGGCTCCCTGCCCCTCCTGATTCACACACGCCAAGGGTGCCTTCCATGGCCCCCAGGCTGCTGTGATGACGTGCAGGGGCTCTGGCGGGCAGCGAGGGCAGACGCACCCTCCCAGACCCTTGGCATTTAAGGGTTGAATGGTGTGTGTGTGGGTGTGTGTGTGCCCAGCCATGTCTGACTCTTTGAGACCCCATGGACCAGAGCCTGCCAGGCTCCTCTGTCCATGGGATTCTCCAGGCAAGAATACTGGAGTGAGTTGCCATTTCCTCCTCCAGGGGATCTTTCCCACCCAGGGATGGAACCCGTGTCTCTTGTGTCTCCTGCATTGGCAGGCAGATGGATTCTTGACTATGTGCCCCCTGGGAGACCCTGGTTTAATGATGGCCTTCCCAAAAAAGATAGGTCCAATTCTTAACCCCCAGAACTTGTGGAGGGGATCTTATTTACAGAGTCTTTGCAGACGTAATTAAGTGAAAGACCTTGGGACGGGGGTCAGCCTGGATTTGCTGTTTTCCAGTTGCTAAGTTGTACCTGACTCTTAGAAGCCCCATGGACTGCAGCAAGCCAGGCTCCTCTGTCCTCTCCTGTCTCCCTGAGTCTGCTCACACTCACGTCCAATGAGTCAATAATGCCATCCAACCATCTCATCCTCTGCCGCCCTCTTCTCCTTTCACCTTCAATCTTCCCCAGCACAGGGTCTTCTCCAGGGAGTCAGGTCATCAGGCGACTAAGGTATTGGAGCCTCAGCTTTCCATCAGCCCTTCGAATGAACATTCAGGGTTCATTTCCTTTAGCATTGACTGGTTTGATCTTGCAGTCCAGGGGACTCTCAAGAGTCTTCTCCAGCACCACAGTTCGAAAGCATGCATTCTTCAGCGCTCAGCCTTCTTTATGGTCCAACATTCACATCTGTACATAACTACTGGAAAAATCATAGCATTGACTATACAGACCTTTGTCAGCAAAGTGATGTCTCTGCTTTTTAATATGCTGTGTAGGTTTGTCATACCTTTCCTTCAAAGAAGCAAGCCTCTTTTAATTTCATGGTTGCAGTCGCTGTCCATAGTAACTTTGGAGCCCCAAAAGTAAAATCTGTCATTACTTCAAGTTTTTTTCCTTCTCTTTGCCATGAAGTGATGGGACTGGATGCCATGATCTTCGTTTTTTGAATGTTGAGTTTCAAGGCAGCTTTTTCATTCTCATCTCACACCCTTAGGCTCTTTAGTTCCTCTTCACTTTCTGGCATTAGAGTGATATCATCTGCATATCTGAGATAGCTGATATTTCTCCTGATAATTTTGATTTCAGCTAGTGATTCATCCAGCCCGGTATTTCACCCAATGTACTCTGTATAGAAGTTAAATAAGCAGGGCAACATTATACAGCCTTGTCATACTCCTTTCCCAATTTGCAGCCAGTCAGTTGTTCCATGTTGGCTTCTAACTGTTGCTTCCTGACCTGCATACAGGTTTCTCAGGAGACAGGTCAGGTAGTCTGGTATTCCCACCTCTTGAAGAATTTTCCACAGTATGTTGCGATCCACGCAGGCAAAAGTTTTAGCGTAATCAATGAAGCAGAAGTAGATATGTTTCTGTAACTCCCTTGCTTTCTCTATGACCCAAAGAATGTTGGCAATTTGGTCTCTGGTTCCTCTGCCTCTTCGAAACCCAGCGTGCGCACCTGCAGGTTCTCAGTGCACGTACTGCGGTAGCCTAGCTGTAAGGATTCTGAGCATCACCTTGCCAGCGTGGGAAATGAGCCTGGATTTGGTGGATCCGAAGTCCGGTGAGAAGTGCCATGCAAAGAGGGACAGAGAGCACGGAGACACGGAGGGGAGACGCGACGCCGGAGGCGGAGGTTGGGGCGATGCGCCCACACGCCCCAGAACGCCGAGGGCCACGGGCACTCCCTGGCAGCTGGGCGAGAGGCCTTGGAGAAGACGCCCCTCTGAGCCTCCAGAGGAAACCGACCACCCCTGCTCACAACTTGATGTCAGACTCCTGGCCTCCAGACTGGAAGACAATAAACACCTGTTGCTTTAAGCCAAGTTCACGGTCACTGCTTACAGCAGCCTGGGGACACTAATATAGGAGCAAGGGGGGGTGGTCTGAAAAGGCTGGTCTCCCAGAAGCTGGGAGGGCAGGGGGTGGGGGACAAGGGCCTGGAGGGTTGCTTGGGCAAGCCCCTGCCCCACACCTTCCCTGCACATGAGGGGCTGCTCACTGGCCCCTGCTCCCCGACGGGGGTTTTCAGCCGTTGGTTCAGGTGCTCTGTAGAATGACCTGGGGTCAGCCGTCGATGCCACAGTCATAAGCGTCCTGAGCTGGGAGAGCCCAGCTGCGTCCTTCCAGAGCTGGCTGTGAGTCCCTAAGCAAGTCCTGCCCACCTTGGGGTCTCCAGCCACTTCTTAGGGCAGTGAGAACTTGGGGAGCATGTCTGCTGGGGTCCCCAGGCAGCGGTTCAGCCAGGAGGTGCTGGGGGACGTTGAGAGGGCCTGGCACCACCAGCTGGCCCTGAGGTGCTGCACTCGGGCCCACGGGCAGAGGCGGGATGCTCCTGCTCGATTCACCCTGCCCTTGGGGCCAGCCCAGGGACAGCAGTGGTCGGGGAGGCTCCTGGAGAAGGAAGAAGCAGAGGGTTCGCGTGAACTCTGGGGGAAGCTGACTCAGCCTCCGGGAGCCCCACTTCTCCCAGCAGCGCCTTCCTGATAGGGCCAACCTTCCGTCCAAAGTCTCTGCCACCGGCCGGACAGGAAGCACGTGGCGCAGGCCACATCCCACCCCAGGCCCCGCCGGCTCGCTGGCCTGGCCCCAGCCTCCCACCTTGGCCTGGCCACCTCTCTGGGGAGCAAGGTTGAGGCCGGCCCGCCCCACCCCTGCTTCCCGAGTCTGCAGCTGCACCAGGGGAGGGGGCGGGTGGGTGGGGGAAGGAGGTGGCTCAAGCTGCAGGGGCCGGCCCTGGGCGTGTGTACACGTGGACACACGTGTCCTCTGAGCTCGGCCACACGCCGGCTGGCTGGCACGTGCAGAGCGGGAGCCACCGTGGCCCCTCCGCCCAGCCAGGGCACACAGGCTCCCCTGCACGTGTGTGAAGGCAGGCACACCTCTGCACACATGCACAGACACACGCGTGTGCTCAGAGGAGGTGAGCTGGGCTCTGTGTGCCAAACTGCACACAGCCCTGAGAGTCAGGGCCCGAGGACCCTGCTGGGAAGGGCGACGGGGACGTGGCCGGCGGCGTTCGGGCAGCTGAGGCATCTCACTCATCCCCACAACAGCCTGCCTGTCCCTGGATGAGACGTGAGTCTTCAGGCCCCGTGGTTGGTACCTGAAGCCCTCGGCCTGTGGCACCCTGCTCCCTCCTCGCCTCCAGCGGACACTGACCTGTGACCAGTCAGCCCGGGACGAGCCCTGCAGCGGGCAGGGGCCCCGGGGAGGACTTCGGGTTAGCAGAGGCTGCAGAAAGCCTCGGGAGGGCTGGGAGGGGCCACCGTGCCCCTGGGGGCGGGTCACGCACTGACCAAGGACAAGCGACTGAGATCCCACCATCACTCTCTGCACACCACGCTCGCTGCAAAGGAGCACCCTTTCCCCAGCATGGCCTGGGGCAGCCGCCAAGACGCCTGGCAGGGTTCTCAGGACCCAGTGTGTACATGGCTCACCCACGGGGTGAGCTTTCCTGAGACCTCACGTCGACAGAGGGCTGCGTGTGCTTGCGGACGTGTGCCAGCCTGTGCCCCATCCCTGGTGGATGCCCCGTCAGCCCCAGGCCAGGTTCCCACGGGCAGGGAGGCGCATCCCTGTCTGGCTGGGATGCTGCGGTTCCCACACTGTCACAATGGCCACACAGCCGGGCTGCCCCCCGGGGACGGAACCTAATCTCAGGCTATTGAAGACGGCAAAGCCGTGGCCCCTGCCCTGAGCCAGCAGACGGCCCCATCCGGGACAGCTGATCCACCACCGCCCTCGCCTCAAAGAGGGACACTGTCCTCCCAGGGTCCCCTGCCCTGCCAGGTTGCTGGGATAGAGTGGCAAGCAGGGGCGGGATAGGGGGGTGCACACCCCCTCCCCCAGGCACAAGCAGCCCCTGAAGCTGCTCCTGGCCTGGAGAAGACCTGCCCCAGGTGAGGGGGCTGGCCTCAGAGCACCATGAGTGGAGGCCAGCCTTCGAGTCTGGAGGATCGCTCGCTGAGAAGGGAGAGACCACCTGCCTGGACCCCTACACCGGGTTGAGGACAGACAGTCCCCAAGGCTGGGGACCCTCCCTCCCCCCACCTAGAGGGGTCCCCCTAGGCCACGGACTGGCTGGGGTGGGGGGCCTGGGTATAGGCTCAGGCAGAGGTGCCGGCCGGGTGGGCAGGAGGATCGTCTGGCTGAACTCGGCCGTGCAGGGAGCAGGCGGAGGATGCGGGGTGTGGGGGGCAGTGGTGGGGAAGCCAGCCCTCCAAGAGGGTGGTGAGGCGGGAGCCAAGGAAGGTGCTGGACCAGGGCACCACTTGCAGGATCGGGGCCCTCCAAGACCATGCGGCCAGCGCCTCACTCTGCTGCAGCTCCTGGCAGGGACTCAAGCATCTTGGGCTTGGAACCGGCCTGGAACTGTGCCCACTTCCCACCACAGGCGGCCAGGGAAACTGCGGCCAGAGAGGTGCCGGAGCACCGCAGCGTGGTCCTGGGCTTCAGCCCTGTGCCCCGAACCTGGGTCCCGTCGAGTCGGGGCCCTGCGAGGAGCCGGGGGCCCCAGGCCTCTGCAGGGCTGACATCGCTGTCAAGGGAAGTGACCCTCCAGAATGATCCCAGAGCCGGCCCGTGGGCGCCCAGTGGGCTTGCCCCTTCCCAGCTTCCTCTGGCTGCAGGGAGGTTTCTGAGTCAGCTGTGCTTGCTTGGCCAATGTTCTCGGTCACTGCAGCCTTCCTCCCCAGGCGCCCCAGGGAGGGGCCGTCAGACAGGAGGTCACCCTGGGCCCTGCTCATCAGACAGTAGTGGTGGACGGCACCGCACCCAAGTGTGTTCTGGAACCGGGCTGAGGGGCACTGGGACAGACCCCCTCCACCGCCACTGTGTGACGCAGGTCAGCTCACTTCCCTCTCTGAGCCTCAGCTTCCTCATTTGCAAAATGAGACTGGAGACACGCCCTACTAAGCCTGTGAGCCTGCAGCCACTCTGTCCCCCACTTTCCTGCGCACCCTCCCACCCCACCAGCTCCAATCCTCCTGGCAGTTGGCAGAGTGGACTGAGGGGCCCTTGGTTCAAGGCCTGGTAGGCATCAAGTGGTGCAGCTTAAGGGCTGGTGGGGGTGGTGGGCGCCCTTGCATTTGAGGGCAGGGTATGTGAGCAGCCCACAGGGGCAGGACCGGGGCCCCAGGAGCTTAACCTGGCAGGCACATCGGCAGTTCCGTCTGCTGCTTCTGTCAATACGAGCCTTCCTGTTTTGGAGATTAAACCTTGGCTGAGCAAACAGCTTGCAAGGAGGCCCCTCCCTGCCACCTCCCTACTCTGGCCAGTCCTGAGGCTGGAATCACCTGGAGGCAGGGGGGTGGGTGCAGGGTAGCAGGCCTGGAGGGAGCCCCCGACCCCTAGCCAAGCCCCCACACCACACCCCAGCCCCTGCCCCAGCCCCCGCTGACCCCCGCTGCGGCCTCCAGCGGAAGTCCCCTGTGTAATCCTTCCGCCTTCCCCGGCGCCCTGCCTGCAGCATCCTCTGCCCTCAGGTGACCTCCTGCAGGAAACGGGGAGCAAGCCGCTGCTGGAGGCCCCGCTGCCAGGCACACGCCCACCTGCTGCGGAGCCCAGGCCTGGCTGGAGGGCCAGCCTTGGGGGCCCCAGGAGCCCCGAGCCTGGAGACAGACCTGTCAGCTCACTGGCGATTCCCCTCAGCCTCCTGGTGTTGGGGGCGGGGAGCTTTCTGTTGTCTGGGGCTCGTCTCATAAGCAGCAGGGCACTGAGCAGTGTCTCCGGCTTCCACCGACCAGACCCACCTGTACTGCCAGATCCCAGAGGCGTGGCCACCAAGAGCGTCTGCAGGGGGCTGCGATGGCCCTTGGTCAAGGACTGGGGTGGGAGGAGGCCCTGCAGACAGTGTGCAGACAACGGAACCGGGGCTGCCGAGGGCAGGCGGAGACCAGAGGCCTAGGCCTCCCTCTGACGCTGGCCTGGCTCAGGCTCTGTCCCATCCCCCCACCCCCTCCCACCAGGGTCCACCCACCTCCAAGCAACATGGCCCTGTCCTCTTCTGAAAACCCTCTGCAGCCACCAAGGAAAGGAGAAGGGCGCACAAGGGCCCAGGTGGCCCCCGTGCCATCCCAGCTTCCTCCTCCGGCCACAAGGACACGAGGCCTGAGGAATGGACGGACAAGCGGGGGGCACAGCCTTGCCTCCTGTGTCTTGGCTGAACCGCGGTTGCTTCTGCCTCTTTGGCAAAGCCACTCAGGACCACGTCCTTCTTGCTCACAAACCCTGTGGCACCCCAGGGCCGCCCGGCCTGGACCTGAGGCTCCGGCTCACCGCTGCAGGCCTGTCTTCCGCCGCTCCTCTCCCCGTGCCCCACCTAGCTGCACACTCTCGCCATCTCCCCGGGCGGCCCCTCCCTGCTCCCGTCCCACTCGCCTCTGCCTGCCCAGACGTCATCTGCAGAGTGGTGTGTGTGTGCCCGGTGGTTCAGTCAGGTCCAGCTCTCTGTGACCCCGTGGACTGTAGCCCGCCAGGCTCCTCTGTCCATGGGATTCTCCAGGCAAGAACACTGGAGTGGGCAGCTGTTTCCTTCTCCAGGGGCTCTTCCCGACCCAGGGATCAAACCTGCATCTCTTATGTCGCCTGCATAGGTAGGCAGGTGCTTTACCCCGAGCGCCACCTGGGAAACTTCGCGTGGTGACGGTCACTATCTTCTACTGGAAGCCTCCTCTGAGGCCTCCTACCCCAGCCCGGGCACAAGGTGGATTCTCCCTTGCCCAGGCCCCTGGCACCCTTGGACCTGACAGACCTTCTAGCCCCTACCACCCTCCGTCTGTCTGGGGAACACCTGGATGCCGGCAGACTCCTCCCTGTGAGACTGTGAGCTCCCTGGGCCCAGGGGCGGGGTCTGGGTCACCTCCTCCCTGCCCTGGAACCAGAGATCTGAACGGAGCAAGGACCCAGGGGTGTCGCTGGTGGTGAGTGGACAGCCGGCCGGCCAGATGGACAGGTGGACAGATGGGTCCCATGGTGGCGGCTCATCCCCCTCATGGTGTGGCCGCCCACTCCTGGGCACGGAACCGCCCCTCTTCCAGGCAGCCCGGAATATCGAAGGATGCCACCTTCCCCCTGCTCCCGTCCCAACTCCAGAGAGCGGGATGGAAGATAACACCCTCTGGTTACGGAGGAGGGGCCTGAGGTCAGGTAGACAAGACAAGCTCAGGACCACACAGGGCAGGAAGCAGGTTCGCTTGGGGCCAAGACAGACCCCAGCTACCTCCATGCGGCCCCCGCCCCTGCTCCCCCGTCCTGGGGTCTGGTCCTACCGCATAGCACAGGGTCAGGACTGGGGCAGGGGATCATGCCTGGAGCCCGGCAGGCAGCAGCACACCCACAGCCCACCCCTGCCCAGCACAAGCCAGCCATTCTTGGCAAGACAAAGGCCGGCCGGGGCAGAGCGGCTCTGGTGTCTCCCTGGTGGGTGTCTGGCCCCTGCAGGACGTCAGCAGTGGGGACTGGCAGTGGGGCTCGGCCACCACCGGGGGCTGCAAATCAGATTAGCCCCGGCCAGCCCCGGCGCGGCCGTCAGGAAGAAGCGCAGCTGCAGGCTCTGGGCCTGCTGCCCTCACCACGGGCACGCACCCTGCTCCCAAGCGTGGGACGGCCCGAGCTCCCTGTGGGGGTGAGGGCAGCCCTTTCCCCTCCCTGGACCCTGTGTCCCACCTGTAAGACCAACGTTCTGAGTGGGACCTTCCAGGCCTCCCCTGGGCAGGTCCCTGGGGAGTGCAGGGCAGCCGCACAGCCCGGGGCCATCGCAGGCGCCCACCTGCCCGGAGGCCCCACCCCAGGGCCGGCCCAGTGCCCACTGCGCAGCCCTGCCCGACCTCCTTACCCTGAGAGCCGCGTCCTCCTGAGTGGGGGGCGGGCACGGGAGCAAGGCGGGCTCTCCTTCCTCTGGACGTCTCTGTGTCCACATGGGTCCATCCGTTTGTCCGTCCATCTGTCCATCTGTCCATCCATTCTCCTTGGGGCCTTGTTCAGCCGGGCTGCTCTGACCACACCAGGCCCCAGGGTTCAAGTCGAGGAGCCAGGCGGCCGGCATGCCCTGGCACCTTACACCTCGCCAGCCCAGGGTTGGCGGGAGGGGTGGGGGCAGCGGGGAAGGGTGGGCACCAGCTACCTTCCCGACGCAGCCTTGAGCAAAACCACGAGGCCCACAGAGAGCAGGGAATGAGACCGCAGAGCGCGGGGCTGAGGGTGAGGGGTCCCCGCGGGCAGGGCCGGGCTGGGGGCTTGTCTGCGTCTCTTCTCCTCACCGGAGTGGGAAGCACCTGTCGGCTGCGCCCCCACCCTCCTGCCATCACGGACTCTGTCCAGAAGCTTCGGGGCGGGGGCCTCCTGGGCCACGGCACTCGCCGCTCTCAGGAAGCCCGCAGGCACCCTGGCTCCTGGGTGCCCACGCTGCCGCTCCTCAAGGGGGACCCTCGTGTGTCGGTGTCAGAGGGGGCACGTGAGCCCCCGAGAGCACGGCGGTGGTCAGCACCTCCCTCCCTCCGTGCTGTCCTTGGGACGCCGAGCAGGACTGCCACGGATGGCTTCCTCCCAGTTAATGGCTCATCCATTATGTCTCTGGGATCTTCCCAGGAAAGAGCCCCTCAGGGAGGCCAGCCCAAGGCTCCGGGGCCCACGGGGAAGGGGCTTCTAGAGCCCTCTGGGACTGACTCTGTTTGCAGGGGGCCCCAGACTGAGCCCCGGCCGGGAAAGGGGGCCTGAGCTTGGATGGGTAGACAGCACGTCCTCCGAGCCTGATGGGGAGACAGAGTAAGGCTGCTCATGCGGGTCCCCTGTCCTCGGCCACCTCTCCACCCAGCCTCACGGACAGGGTCGAGCCATCAGGCCTCCCAGCTGCCCGGGAGCCCCGCGATGGCTGGAGCAGGGGTCAGCCATGCAGGAGGCACCAGGCCCAGGTCCCTGGGCGAGAGGGCCAGGCCGCCGGCGTTCTGACCCATTGCCCATCTGCCATCCTCGTGTTGTGGGTGGGGAAACCGAGGCTCAGAGGAGGAATGTCCCAGGTCCAAGGTCAAAAAGCTGAGAAGTGGCCCCTCTAGGGTTGGAAAGCGGTCAGTCTGGCTCCAGGAGCCCCTGGCCCCAGGGCTGGGTCCACACGCGTGAGCCTGGGGAAGGTCTTGGGACAGCTGTTTCCCCTTCCCCTTCCCATGGGCCCTAAGGCACCCAGGGGCTCCTGGCAAGCAGGCCAGCCCTCCCCACCCCCTCCCTGGCTCCCCATTTCCTGTCCTGGGCCCAGCACCTCCTCCTATCCGCCCCCCCACGGCCCCTCAGAGCTGTTTGGCCCAATGGGTCCCTGGAGGGAGCCTTTGGGTCTAGGTTGAAGGCAGGGAAGGGGAGCGCCGCTGGCTGGAGCCAGCCTGGGGAAGGGGGCAGGGGCGGCTAGGGCGGCCACCCCGTCCAGTTTTCAGACCTCAAGGAGTCACCACGAAATTCCATTCTCCTGACAGCAAAGAGATTGAATCACTCTTGCCAAAGCCCATGGCCCCCACAAGAATGCTGCAGAGCTTTGTCCTGCTGTTCCCAGACAGGCAGTCACACCCAGGTCCCCCCACTCTCACCAAGCCGGGCTGCAGAGAGGTGCGGAAAAGCCCCTGCTGGCCTCTACGCCACGGCCCTGCTAGGCTGGCCACTGCCCCCCTGTCCAGTTGCTCCTCCTCCTGGCTCCCCGACCACAATGCAGCAGGGCTTCTTGAGCCTCCACTTGCTTTCTGTACAATGGGCACATCCCTCCTGCTGCCTGGTGGGCCGAAACCACAGCAGCCAGGACTACGGCGCGTGAGGCCGGGAGCCTGGGTGGGAGAAAGCAAGACACTCAGGGTGCAGAGCAAGGGGTCCCACCCCTGGGGCGGGGCCATGGAGGAGCTGGCTCACAGGACCTCGCCAGGGTCAGGCGGGAGTATGGGTGGCATGGCTGTCCCTCCCCCCTCGCAGAACCCTCAGCACCTAGTGGTACCACTTAATATGGATGCCGATGAAGGACCCCAAGGGCCCCGCACAGCTCATGCAGAGGCTTTGGGGCTTGACGGTTTGGGGGTGTTAGAGACCTGTGAGGCATTGCAGGCAGAGGCACGAAATGGAGCTGGGAGCTAGTTGGGAGGGAGGTGGACACTGGGCCGGGACTTGAACTGGAAAGAGGCCACGCGTGCTAAGTCGCTTCGGCTGTGTCCCGACTCTTTGTGACCCTATGGACCGCAGCCTGCCAGGCTCCTCTGTCCATGGGATTTCCCGGGAAAGAATACTGGAGCGGGTGGTCATTTCCTCCTCCAGGCGATTTTCCCGACCCTGGGATCGCGCCTGCATCTCCTCTGTCTCCTGAATTGGCAGGTGACTCTTTACCACTAGCGCCACCTGGGAAGCCCCCAGAGGCCATGGGGAACCATCAAACGTTTGGACCTGCGTGCACGATTCAGCGTGGAGAGTCAATGCACCAGGAAGACTGGCACGGAGACTGGCACGGAGACTGGCACGGAGGCGGCTCAGGAAGTCCCGGGGAGAGAGAGGCCGTGAGGGACGCCCCCTCTCAAGCTAGCCCAGACCTGGGAGAGCAGTGGCGGTGGGGCGAGGGAAAGTGGGCACAGGGGCCCTTCAGGCAGGACCGCAGCTCTGCTGGGTCCCCGCCGACCCCTGCCCGCTCCCACTTCTGCAGTGAGGAAAGGCTCCCAGGCTGGCTCCCGGCGTAGGTGGGGAGGGGTTTACGGCAGGAGGCGCCTCCATGGGAGTCTTGTCACTTGGGCACAGCCAGCACCATCTGCTCAGGCATCTGCCTGCCTGAGGTGGCGCCTGCTAATTACCTTGGGGGTGGATGCAGGAAGAGGCCTGGGAACTCCAATCCCCCACCGCACCCCATCACAGAGGGGCAGGGGGTAGGGCCCCAGGGCCCCAAGAACAAATGGGCCAGGTGAGAATCACGGGTCGGAGCCAGACATCTACACAGTAAATCTTTTTTTTTCCAGCTGCACTGGGTCTTAGTTGCAGCAAGTGAGATCTAGTTCCCTGACCAGGGAGGGAACCTGTGGCCCTCTGCACTGGGAGCTAGGTGTCCTAGCCAGTGGACCACCAGGGAATTCCCTACACGATACATCTTTATAGGTCACTTACTGTGTTCCAGGCCCTCATCTCTGCAGTTGACATTCAGGGAGAGGGAGAGGGACCACGAAGGGTGCCTTGGAGCAGACGTAAACGTTGAGAAGAAAACGGGCCAGTGGGCAGAGCCAGCGCTAAGACGGGGACCAGTGTAGCCTAGGCGCTCCCCTAGGGCCTCCTGAGGAGGGGATGAGAGAGACTGGGGAGGGAGGGAGAGAAGACGCAGCCAAGCGGAGAGCCGCCCCTGGCCGCGCTTCCGGAAGATGCTATGGGCTGGGGGCTCAGACTCTGATTTCGCCGCGGGGAGCCTTTGGCCACTTCCTCGCCCCTCACCCTCAACGCGGGCTGCCAGCGCGCATTCCTGCCGCCCCTGCTCGTGCGGTGGCCCGGCCCGGCCCGTGGGAAGGGCCGGGGGTGGGGGCCCGCCGTGTGCTGGGGAGGCGGGGCTGGGCCACAGCTGGGCCACCCGTATGTGGCCCGAGCGCAGAGGGACCAAATGGAACAGAAGGCGGCCTTTCGTCCCGCGCAGGGAGGGGCGGCCTCGGCCTCGGATTTCGGGGCACCCACCCTCTCCCCCGCCTCGACGCTGGGCCGAGAGGAGGGAATTCGCTCGGGTCTAGGGATGGAATCTGGTAAGTGTTTTCCCGTTGGAACCTCGTGTCCCTACCTGTGGCTCAGCTGGCTAAGCCCTTCCTCGGTTTTATTAATAAGGGCTGCTTTGGACGGAGCGCTGAGGTCCACCAATCCTTTGACCCAGCCTGCGCCAGCCCTAGCGGAGGAAGCCGGCTCGGGGAGGGGAAGTGCCCAGCGGGGAAGGACCGACGTTCCCCGCGGGACGACTGAGCCCAGAGTGCCTGTCCCGGAATCGCTCTCAGAGCGCTGAGGGCGCGCCCCTCCGCAGGCCAGACTTGGAGGTCCGGCCCCGCGCTGGGCTGGCCTGGGTTTTTCCCCTTCAGGGCCACCGGGGCGGGGCGGGACGGGGCGGGGCGGGCCCAAGTCCCAGCGCCCCCCGGCTGCCCGCGGGGGGCGATCCGGGCGGGACGGGGCGGGGCGTGCACGTGCGGACCGGGGGCGGGCGCGCGGGGAACCGGCTCCTCGGTTCCCAGACCCCCGCCGCGGCCCCACGTGGGCGCTGCCGGGCGTCGGGGGCAATGTGAGAGGCCCCGCCCCCGGGGCCCGGGAGCCAATGAGCTTGCGCCGAAGGCGGGGCATCGCGCGAGGCCTCGCCCTAGGGGCGGGGCCAGGTCGGGGCGGTTTAAGAGCTCGGGCCGCGGGCGGGGCGCCGCTGGACGTGCGGCGGGACCCCGGAGCCTCGGCGCGGCTGAGAGGGGCCGGGCGCTCCGCGCTGCCGCCACCCCACCATGCTCAAGCGCTGCGGCCGCCGCCTGCTGCTGGCGCTGGCGGGCGCGCTGCTTGCCTGCCTGCTGGTGCTCACGGCCGACCCGCCGCCGCCCCCGGTGCCCGCTGAACGCGGTCGGCGCGCGCTGCGCAGCCTGGCGGGCCCCTCGGGGGCGGCCACGGCGCCTGGACTGGAGGCGGCGGCGGCGGTGGCGCCCGGGGCGCCCGTCCGCGAGGTGCACAGTCTGTCCGAATACTTCAGCCTGCTCACCCGGTCTCGCAGAGACGCGGGCCCACCGCCCGGGGGCGCCTCCCGCCCCGCTGACGGCCGTCCGCGGCCCCCGGCCGAGCCGCTGGCCCCACGCGACGTCTTCATCGCGGTGAAGACCACCAAAAAGTTTCACCGCGCGCGTCTCGACTTGCTTCTGGAGACGTGGATCTCGCGCCACGAGGAGATGGTGAGCCCCGTCAGGCTGGGCAAGTGGGCAGGGGAGGAGGTGCCCTCTTGTCCAGCTGGTGGCAGCATCCAGTGGGCGCCAGGCTGCCTGTCTGTACCGCCGCCGGGAATATCGGGCGTAGCGATGCCGGTTCATCCCCTTCCAGCCCAGTGTGCCTGATGTGGAAGCACAGGGCGGGGACTCATTCCCCAAACACCACCGGTCAGTGGCCTGCAGTGAACCTTCACCAGCCAGGTGTTGGCTCCTGGTGATGCTTCTTGCCCTCAAACACTGGAACTCAGCAGCTAGGAATTATTGTCCCCAAGCCTTCCGAAGGCAGATTCAGCGTGGGGCGTCCTCCTGGCCTCATACCCTTCCCCGGGAGGAAGACTCTTTCCTGAGAAGTGGAGTGAAGGGTTAGGACCCCTGGGCACAGGGCCAGACCTGTCCCTCATCCCAGCCTTTGCAATGGGCCGGGGGACAAGTCGCTGTTGAAGCTGGGGGTGGGCGTTGGTGGGGGTCCTGGGGGGGGGTCTATCTCCGAAGAAGAACGAGAGCGCACGGGCTGGGTTTCAGGGTGTATTCTGGGGCCCTCTCTCCACAGTGCAGAAGTCTCTGGAGCCTGGAAACTAGTGCTTAGCACATCCTAGTTGAGCACTGACTTCCTCCACACACATAATAAAGACACACCCCACTTTGAAAAATCTCCCTCCAGGCTGCAGCTGGATGGCTGGGTTGCGGCGAGATGGGGGCAGAGTGTGAGTGCTGCTGGGGAGGGGGTGGGGGAATCCCCTGAACTAGGAGATACAAGGGACTGCCTGGGTATTTGGGATGAGGGTGAAGGACACTTGACGGGTCTAGGGGCTCAGAGAAGACCCCAGCTCTCTTCCTCCCTGTTGAAACCCTCGAGGCCTGGGGGCCTTCTGGCCTGGCTGAGCCCTGTTTTGGGGCAGGGCCCTGACGAGGTCACGATGAGGGTCAGGGGAGCAGGGTCCTCCTGGTCCCAGCGTGGGGAGGGGGCCCTGGGAGCCCACGGCAGCCTCCTGGGAACACGGCGTCCCTTTCCCAGGGGCTCAGCAGGCCGGCAGGAGGGGGCGGCGGGGGCTGCGGGTTTTGTTTGGCTGCTGGGCCGTTAGGATTCCCAGCGCCGGGCGGCTCTCACGCCGGCCGCTCGGGCAAGGTAACAAAGCCCCTTTCTCCAGTGGAGAAAGGCGTCCGGCCTCTTGTGTGCGGCTATGTGCTCCATGGGAACCGCCGCCGGCGCGCTGGCCACTCAGGTTGCCTGGTGATGACGGCCTGCGGGCCCCCCTCCCCAAGTGACAGCACTTGCGGGGCGCTGTCCCCGAGCCAGGCACCACCCCCAGGACCCTGCCTGCCTGCTCTGTGGCCGTTGGCAGTGCTCAGCCCCCTCTGGGCTGCCACCAGCTCTGAGCACCTCTCCTCTCGGACTCTGAGGACTTCCTCCCGCGAAGGGGATATGGTCAGGGAGTCTCGGGGAGCAGTCCCGGCCGAGCTAGGTGACCCTGGGCATGACCAAGGGCCTCTCTGGCCCTCAGTCTGCTCATCTCTGGAATAAGGAAAGCGCTGGCCTCTGGTCGAGGGTTGTGAAAGCGGACGGCCAAAACCTGGAGAGGCAGGGAGAGGCCGCCTTCCCCACTGAAGGTTCCCTCAGGCTCCCCTCTGGCTAGCTGAGCACACCCGGGAGGAGCCGAATCTGGCTCCCAGCAGTCAGGGCGTGTGTCCCGTCTAGCAAGAACCCCTCTCATGGTGTCCTAGGGGTGAGGGGTCCTTGAAACTGTTTCAACGGAGAGACCTCGGCTCCCAACCCTGTGCAGGGTGGTTCAGACCCGGTCTGATGGGGGAGACTCCAGGAAGTCAGGGCTGCATGGGGGAAACCCAAAGAGGCTGTGTGAGCTGAAAGGGGGGCATCTGACCTGGGTTGGGGAGGGAGGGACTTCCTGGAGGAGGTGCCATTTGAGCTAGACGGAGAGTAGGAAATGCCCTGAAAGGGCAACTGGGCACCTTGAACACAACCTGGGGGGCGTGCAAGAGACTTCCAGCCATTGGAGTGGCTCGGGCGGGGGTGGTCAGCAGCAGCCACGTTATGACGGCCCTGGAGGTCCAGGGTGAGGGGCTGGGTCCTTGGCCCGCACTTTGCTCCCCTCTCCCTCCCAGGAGTGGGCTAGGCTGCGCGGCTGCCACCGCAGCGGCCACAATTGTCGGTGGGGGGGGAGAGCTTGGCATCCTGTGTTTCTTTGAATCGCAGCTCCAGGAACAATGCCGCTTCCTGTGGGTGTCCCCCCCGCCCACCCTCCGCCAGCCCTGCCGCCCCGCCGCCTGGCTCTTCCTCCCCCATCCCTGCCGTCGTCAGGGAAGTGGGGAGGGGTCTGTGGGGCACGGCTGGTGGGGACCAGCACCACCTTTGTCCCGGGGCGTGACCGCAGGCCAGGGCCCGCCTCTCTCTGGGGCTCCGTTTCCCCACCTGTACACTCGGGGAGGGATGATGCCCTCCTCCCTGGGCCGTGAGGGAGCTGGAAGAAGAGAAGGAGCTGGGCGCTCTGCTTTGGGCGCGTGAGCTCTGGTTACGCCCATTACACAGAGGGTGGAAACTGAGGCTCGGAGCCACGGGTGAGGCCCATCCCCTCCGCTCCTGACTGCTCTGATGAGGCGAGACTGGAGGCCCGGCACCCTCACACCCCCACAGCCCCACGCCTCCAAGCGCTCCTCTCTGAACAAAGGTGACTTTAATCTCTGTAGCCTTGGGCTGGGTTTTTAGGGCATCACCAAAGCGCGGGAGAACAGACCTCGCTTGATCTCATTAAGAAAGCATTTTCCTTTTAATCCAGTGGCAGCAACGGCGCGTCTGCACGGGCGGCCTCGGCCTCCCACGGCATTCCTGGGCCGAGATGCCGGCGAGCAGGCAGGGGGCGGGATGCGAGTCCGTGCGTGCGGGCCCCTGGGGTGTCTGCTCGGGAGGAGGGGTGCGTGCCTGCAGCGGGCAGGAGGGGCCCACCCTACCCCCCTCCCCCAGTCCCTTCTAGGCCCACCCAGCTGGTGGCCTCACCTGAGCCTGTGGCCCGGGTTCAGGCTCAGACTGGACCGGGAGCCCGGGCTACCAGGAGAGGGTGGGCACCCCAGGTGGGACCCCCAGCCCCTGAGTACACATCGCATCAGGCCTGCACACTCTGGCCCCTCCCTTGTGCTCATTTGTACCCAGGATGAAACCAGGGCCTGGTGGCCACGGAGGTGGGGGGGCTGTCTCCTGCTGCCCGGGCTCATAGCACCCTCCGCCGGGCTGGGCTCTGCACTCGGCACGCCTGGGTGCGCTGGGCGGCACGCGCTGGGCGGGCGGCAGAGGAAGGAACATTCCTCCCCGTGTGCCGACGGGCCCAGGCGGGCGCCGGCAGCGCCTGGCCCCTCCCCGTCGGGCCCCCCCTTCTTCCGTAGAGCGATCCTGGCAGGGGTGGAGGAGCCAGGTTGGCATAGCCAGAGCTTTGATGCGGCCTCGGGCAAGGCCCGTCTGTGAGCCGAAGCCGTGGCCGGGGGTGCTGGGCCGCGTGGGCGCAGGGAGCGCTGATTCCTGTGCGGGGCCTGTGCGGTTTCCCGGCCCAGCCCCGCAGACTTGTCAGCGTCTCCGGAGAACCCTGGAGGCTGCTTTGGCTCAGGGAAGGCGACTGGCTTGGCGGGCTGACCACACGGCCAGTGGTGCGAAGGGCCCTGTCCTGAGGGCCCAGCCTGGGGGACCGCGGGGCTGTGGCCACACCCCTGCCCGCCGGACCTTGTGCCCAGCCCGGCCCAGTTAACCAGGCCAGCTGTATGGTAATGGGCCGTGTGGCCACTCCCGCTTAACGCGGCCGAGTTCCCCTCGCAGCGCGGCCCGGGACAAAGCTGGCGGACAATGCCTGGTGACTCACCCTCCCTGCGGGCCCTTTGTCCGCCAGCGCCTGGCAGCCGCCCAGCAGAGGCCTTTGTCCCCGACTGATGGAGATTTGGCTTCCCGAAGCCGACCTCCTCCGCCTGTGCCCTGCCCCTCCCGCAGGCCGGGCACTGTGTCAATAAGGGTGTGTGCCCGCCAGGTGCGCAGGGCGGGCCGAGAGCGGTTACCTGGCGGGTGGGCGGGGCACCGCACCTGGCTCGTGCCGGCAGCTGCCTCCCGGTGACCTTGGGCGCAGCTGTCACGGTGGTCGGGGGTGGGGTGGGGGTCCTTCCCGAGCCCCCACCGTCCCCTTGCTCTCATGGTAGGCTCCGGAGCCCCGCTCTGCACGGGGGGGGGAAATGGAGGCTCAAAGATGCGGCATGGGCACGAGGGGTCCCAGCCCTGGGCCCTGCGGTGGCCGGGGGGGCCCCCCACCCCGAGCTGCCCGTTCAAGGCCGCATTTCTCCCTGCAGACGTTCATTTTCACGGATGGGGAAGACGAGGCGCTGGCCAGGCGCATGGGTGAGCCCTGGACGTGGGAAGGCGAGGGGGGGTCCTGCCTGGAGGAAACTGTCCCCTTGGGAGAGGTTGCCGGGCCGAGGACCTGGGAGGGCAGTTTACTCAACGGGTTTGCTCAGCGCCCCGCCCCACCACTCACCCACCCCCCCAATTCTCATGCAAATGAGGCCCTTTCAGCTCCTGGGCCCTTTGAGCTGATGTGGCGGCAACAGGTGGCTGGTGCTGGGAAAAAGCCGCCTGAATGGGCAGGGGCGGGGTGGGGCGGGGCGCCCAACGAGGTGGTGCTGGGGGGTGGGGTCTGCAGGCCGGTGTCCGGCTCAGGGGAGGGCTTGAGTAGGGTGGCTGGTGCAGGCACTGCTTGGACCCGGGGCGCCCCGGGACAGATTACCACCCCCACACCCCTTCCTGCTCTGCTTGCCCCGGGCCTGCTGTGTGACCCCAGGTCAGGCTGCCCTCTCTGACTGGCTTTGGACCCACTCACAGCCCCTCCCCTTGTCCGCAGGCCACGTGGTCAACACGAACTGCTCGGCCGCCCACAGCCGCCAGGCGCTGTCCTGCAAGATGGCCGTGGAGTATGACCGCTTCATCGAGTCAGGGAGGAAGTGAGTGCCGGCCTCTGGCAGGGCCCTGGGAGCGTGCCCTGGTGGGGCTCTGGCCCTGGCAGTTCCACCCGCGTGATGCCCCCCTGATGGCCCTGCCCCCGCCAGGTGGTTCTGCCACGTGGATGACGATAACTACGTGAACGTGCGTGCCCTGCTGAGGCTGCTGGGCAGTTACCCGCACACGCAGGACGTCTACCTGGGCAAGCCCAGCCTGGACAGGCCCATCCAGGCCACAGAGCGGGTCAGCGAAAACACGGTGGTGAGTGCCCCCCCCACACCAGCCTGCACCGCCGCACGGGGAGGGGGCTGGGGTGCCCGGCAGCGGGGCTCTGGGAGTCTCACCACGGCCCTCCGTGCCCGCAGCGTCCTGTCCACTTCTGGTTCGCCACTGGCGGGGCTGGCTTCTGCATCAGCCGAGGGCTGGCCCTGAAGATGAGCCCCTGGGCCAGGTGAGTGCCCTGGGGTGCAGGTGAGGCTGCCTCTGATCTCCCAGGGTCCCCCCATGGCCGGCCTGGCACGGCTCGTCTTCCCAGCCCAAGTGTCCCCAAACCTCACGTCCACCGGCAGGGTGAGTCGTCCCCACCTCCGCCTGCCAGCCACCAGGGGGGTGAGGACCCCTTCCTGCATCTGGTAACCCCCCACTCCACACACACGGAGTCCTCAGGCTTGTATGGAGGAGGGGGCTTTCCCGGAGGAAAGGGAGGCTGGGAGCCGCTTGCGTGGGAGCCCCGTCAGGGATGCCCACCGGGCGCGTCCACCTCTTGCCTGAGCCCGGCCGGCTGAGCGGCACGCTGCCCCCTCGGCTCACTGCGGCCCTCGGCCCTTCCCTCCCGCAGCGGAGGCCACTTCATGAGCACGGCCGAGCGGATCCGGCTGCCTGACGACTGCACCATCGGCTACATCGTGGAGGCGCTGCTGGGCGTGCCCCTCGTGCGCTGTGGGCTCTTCCACTCCCACCTGGAGAATCTGCAGCAAGTGCCTGCCTCCGAGCTCCACGAGCAGGTGCGTGCACCAGGGCCGTGGGTTTCCCTGAGCAGGTGCGCGCGCCAGGGCCGCGGGGCTCCCCGAGCAGGTGCGCGCGCCAGGGCCGCGGGACTCCCCGAGCGGGTGCGCGCGCAAGGGCCGCAGGCCGGAGGAGAGCGTCCGGGAGAGCAGGGGAGGGGCAGACAGGAGGGAGGGAGGAAGTGGGGAGGGGGCTGCAGAGGGGCCACGGCTTTGAATAGGTCACCAGAGGCCCGGCTGTGCATTGCCACCCAGGCACCCAGATCTGCCCAGCAGCACTCCCGTGGTTCGTCCATCTTGCCTCTTGTCTTCAGCGGGACACCTACTCTGAGCCTTTCGGGTCTTCCCTGTACCTGTAAACATTCCTCGCCGTGGCTGGCGAGGCCGCCGTCCCAGCTAAAGCCCCCTTGGGCTTTACTCCTGGGGGTGCAGCGTGGACCTGGCTTCTCAGCCCCGAGGTGGGCAGAAGGCCAGGCTGTCCCTTCGGGCAGAGTCGCACCCATGCCCGCCTTGGGCAGAGCCAGGGTAGGCTGGCCTTGGCACCACGGCCCCCCACGACCACCCTTTCTGTCTCCCTGCAGGTGACCCTGAGCTACGGCATGTTTGAAAACAAGCGGAACGCCGTCCACATTAAGGGGCCCTTCTCAGTGGAGGCTGACCCGTCGAGGTGAGGAAAGGGACTAGAGAGGGCGGGCTCACTGAGGTCCCTTAGGGTCTGCTGCAGCTCAACGGCCCCCAGGAGTCTGCTCGGGTGGAGGCGGGCCCCCAGCCCGCACGGACAAGCGCCCACTCTGTCCCCACAGGTTCCGCTCCGTCCACTGCCATCTGTACCCGGACACACCCTGGTGCCCCCGCACTGCCATCTTCTAGTGGCCGTGGCTGAAACCCCGTCCTCGGGCGCCCCTGGTATCCAAAGGGCCTGAGGACCCCTGTCGTGCCACCCCGGTCTGGGCCTTCGAGGCCACCCCGGGGCTGCGCCTGTGTGTGTGCGGTGTGTCCATCCCTGTAGCAGACTGCTGGGCAGCTCTGCTCTGCCAAGGGGCAGGCAAAGTCCCGCCTGCCTGTCTGTCTGTCCGTGTTCCGCCCCGGAAGGATTTGTGTGGGAGGTCACTCTGAGGACAGTTCTGTTACCCTTTCGGGGTCTCTGGGCAGCGTGGGGCCCAGGGGCTGCTCTTCAGGGACGTGTGGGCGCCGCTCCGTCCTGCTGAGCACAGGCCCGTCTCTGTGGGCACCTGCCCCCCCGGGACTCTGGCTCCCCACTCAGAGCCCCCAGGACAGCTCCCTGTGTTCCGCGTGAGGAAGCTGGGTTTGGGGGAGTGCCCCTCGCCCCCTCGCGCTGAGCTCTGGCCTGGGTACGACAGCTCCGAGTGACAGCAGCCCCAGCGACCTTGCCGCCGGGTGAAGCGTCCCGGGCAGGGGTCTCCCCTGCTCTCTCAGCCAGCTTCCCTTTGTGACGGGGAGCCAGCTGAGCTTTTAACTCCTCTCCAAAGTAGAGAGAAAGTCGCCCATAGTGGGTGTGTCTGTAAATACTGTGACAGTGTTTTTTACTGTGACTGTTTTGTTGAAAGAGGGTGGGTAAAAAGTAGGGTGTTTTTGTCTGTGTTTTCAGGGGCTTGGGGAAGGTGTTATCTTTTCTGTGGATCAGAAAAAGCAGAAGCCAAACTTGGGATAATCTCTGTTGTTAAAGCTGATGGAAATGTCTAACACTCTATTTATGTGTCATGGTGTCTGGCCTCTCCCTGCCTGCCTCCTTCACAGAGCCTGTCTCCCAGCCCAGCTCAGCGCACCTGGCCAGTGAGGTGCGTTTTGCTTTCTGTTTTTCTTTCTGCAAGACATAGCTAGGAAAGTGAACGGTAAGAGAAAAGTTCTCAGGGAATTGAGGTGTGTTGCTATGGTGATGTCCTTTGCTGTGAATAAAGATGCTCTTTGGGGCAACCTGGGGGTCCTGGTCTTGGCTGGACGTTGCACCCGAGATGCAGGTTCATGGAAGCTGGCGCTGGGGGCTCGTTGGCACTCAAGTGGGGAAGGTATGAGAGATCCCCCCAAGCCAACTATCGTAGCATGGGAACTTGGGCTCAGAACAGCAACTTGCATGTTCCTGAGAAGCCCAGGAACTCGAGTGGCCAGCCCAGGGCACCCTCAGGTGTAGGGGGAGATCTCATGTGATCAGACACGCTGCTCTCACACTCCGCAGCCCTGGGCTGTGCAGACCCGGGCCCGGGCCAGCTGCCATGGAGGCCAGTCCTCCCTTGAGAGTGACAGGTGCTCGCCGTGGTTTGGCCTGGGACCGCCTTACCCAGCTTCGTCCCTGTCACAAACCATCCAGGCCACCTTCTTGCCCCCATTGTGCAGATGGGAAGACTGAGGCTCAGAGCAGGTGACATCCAAGGCCAGGCAGCTGGGCTGGTGGAGAAGAGCTCCAGGTCCAAGGTCGGGCTGGCCTGGATCCTGGCCTCACCCCCTCGGCCCGCCCATCCCTGCTGTGGCGATGTTTTCTACCGAAGGCAGATCCTCAGGCCCTTCCTCAAATCAGCCTATGTAATGTGGGGTGGGGAGGGCCTGCTTTGGCCTCTGGGGGAGTCCCCTCCCCTGACTCTCCCCGGGGCCCTCACTTCCTCTTCCTCAAACAGCCCAGACAGGCTGCTCCCGGCCTGACCGCAGCCCCCAGCCCCCAGCCCTGCCCCGCGGGCCCTCGCTGGGATCTGGGGCCCCCACCGCCGCCTCTGCTCCCTGCTGCCCGCCGTGCACCCTGTCAGCTCATCAGAAACCAGGCTGAGGGTGGAAGAGCGACTCTCCTCCCACCCCTGATGTGGGGGCAGAAGCTCCCCCAACCCGGCAGACTCCTCTGCTCAGCGCCCCCACCGGGCTGGGGAGGGCACCACTTCTGCACGCCCTGCCGGTGCCCACTCTGGCCCAGGGAGCAGCCGGCTGGCGCCTGACCCCACCTGGGCCTTCCGCAGCCCTGAGTCAGCGTGTGGTTTGCCCAGCAGCTGCCCTGGGGGTGCGGCAGGGACAGTGCAGGGAGAGACAGCCCCTTGCTGTCACACGGCCTGACCCTGTCTGGGGGACGCCCCCAGAGCACGCTGTGCCAGGCTGGGCGGGGGTGGGGCAGTCACAGCGGAACTTGCTGCTGTGGGCAGAGGCTGCGGGTCTCTTTCCGGCCAGCGTGAGTCAGAGGAGCCTCTGCCCGGAGCGGAACTGTGGCCTGGCGCCCCAGCCCTGGTGGGTGGCATCGCCTCCCCACAGAGTGGTGGGGCCCTGGGGCCCAGGGGTGGGCATCAAGGATCACAGCTGGTCCGGGCTGTCCCGGCGGCAGAGCAGGGAGCCCAGGGTGGGGGTGGGGGGAGCCTCCACCTCCATGAGGGAAACGGGGGTCAATGTGAGGCGGCTGAGTGCCTGGCCTCCAGGTGGGGTTGCGGAGGGGCATACCTGGAGCACCCCGGCCCATTCCTCCTCAACACGAAGCTGGGCTCCGTCCTCAGAAGGGGAAGCGGTCCAGGAGGCCTTACAGGAACGGGCATCCGCCGCCTGGGGGTGCAGGAGGCGGCCCTCCCCCAGTGAGTCACAGAGTAGAGAGGTGCCCGCCCTCCTCCTGTGGGCACGACTGGGGGCACCACGCCCCACCCCTGGTGGCATCGGTGCGCCTCCCTGCGCACTGGTCTGAGGGATGGTTGGAGAGGGTCCTGGCAGGCTGAAGGGGCTCCGTGTCCCCCAGCCTGGCCCTCCTAAACGGCGGGTCACTGTGGGCTTTCAGAAACGAAAAGCACAGCCCCGGGGGCCGCTGGGCGCCCCAACCCCGCCCTGCCCCTGGCTCCCCAGCTGCCCACAAGCAGAGGCTGAGCCACGTTTTGGAGGGGCTGAGACGGGTGCCAGGGTGCCAGGGCGGGGCCCTGCTCTGTTCCGTTGAAACGAGCTCCTTCCGCTGGGCCATCACGGTTAGCTGCCCTGAAGAGGCCCAGCTGGGCTGGAGCAGGAAGGCTCTGCCGAGGGCAGTGGCAGAGGAAGACACTCCAGGCCTCGACACAGCCTGGACAAGGGGCGGAGGTGGGGCTCGTGAGGATGTCTGGAGACAGGGTGGTCTCCACGGCCCTCGCCACCTGGCGCATGGCTGCCCACGAGTCTCCATCCACGCTTCTGGAGACCAGACCCTGCTGCAGCTTCAGCCAGCCCTGCCCTCTCTGGGCCTGGGGTCCCGGCGGGGACCAGAGCCGGCTCCGTGTTTTCTGTCAGACCAAAGTCCAGTCATGGCGCCGCCCCAGCCCTGACCTCACCAGATGCTCCTGAAGGTGACCTCTGCCCCAAGTCCAGCCCGAGGGCACGTGGTCCATCATCACTAGGAGGGGACCAAGGGGCCCGGAGGGCTTCTCATCTTGGCCCCTGGCGGTTGCCCAGATCATGTCGCCATGCTGAGTTTGGGGGCTCAGAGCTGTGGCTGCTTCCCCCGCCGCACACCCCTACTCCCCCTGCCCGGGCAGCGGGCAGCCCCTTGCATAGCCCGCTGCGGTCCTTGGGCGCCCCCTGCTGGCCATAGTTGGTGGTTTCTCTCCCAACCCGAATCCACCTTCCCCAGGACCCTCTTTTTGGGCTCCAAAATCACTGCAGATGGTGACTGCAGCCATGAAATTATAAGACGCTTGCTCCTTGGAAGAAAAGCCATGACCAACCTAGACGGCATATTAAAAATCAGAGACATCACTTTACTAACAAAAGTCTGTCTAGTCAAAGCTATGGTTTTTCCAGTAGTCATGTATGGATGTGAGAGTTGGCTATAAAGAAAGCTGAGCGCAGACAAACTGACGTTTCTGAACTGTGTGTGGTGTGGGAGGAGACTCTTGAGAGTCCCTTGGACTGCAAGGAGCTCCAATCAGCCCATCCTAAAGGAGATCAGTTCTGAATATTCATTGGAAGGACTGATGGTGAAGCTGAAACTCCAATACTTTGGCCACCTGGTGCGAAAAACTGACTCATTGGAAAAGACCCTGATGCTGGGAAAGACTGAAGGCAGGAGGAGAAGGGGACGACAGAGGATGAGATGGTTGGATGGCATCACCGACTCAATGGACATGAGTTTCAGCAAGCTCCGGGAGTTGGTGAAGGACAGGGAGGCCTGGCATGCTGCTGTCCATGGGGTCGCAAAGAGTCGGGCATGACTGAGAGACTGAACTGAACGGAACCTGATCGAGAGGTGCAGCCTGAGTGGGAGGGAAGACCATCTCTGCATCCCCTTGCTTGCTCTTAAAAGTTCACATCATGAATCTTTGGTTATTATCAATATTTGGTATATTACCAGTATTTGGAATCTACTAGTTATCACCAGTATCTGCTTTCTGAAGTACATGTGCTGTCAAGAGGCAAGCTGGAGCCTTCTGCTGCAGGCCACCCAGGCCACTGCCCTGCCCCCTGGCTCTGGTGCATGGCTGGTTGCTGCATCTCCTTATGGCCCATCCTGGTGGAATCCCCAGATCCTTGCCAAGTGACCCCTCATTTCCTTTTTGAATGTGGTGGTCACAGCTGAGCCCCAGTCACTGGGAACTTGGTGGGAATGCAGATTCCCCGCGCGGGCTCCTCCAACAGTCTGTCCCGCCCTTGTCCTTCATCCTCCGAGTACTCGGCGCCCCCTGCTGGACATCTGCTGTCCTCACACCTCACTCCTGACGATGCTCTTGTAGCCACTAGCCCATGCCCCTGCTCCAAACAGGGTCACAACCTCTGCTGCCCCCTCCCCGATGTGGGTATCCACAGACCCCCTCATCCTGGGGCGATCTGGACTCCTATTTCATGGCCACACTCTCCCGCACTGCTCCTGCGGACTTGGTGTCAGTGACCCTTCCCGTATCCTTGGCATCTCCTCCCCCAACGACCAGCAGGCAGCCACACCCCCACCCCGTCTTGGCTGCCACTCCACCCAGACCTTACCTACCCCGTGGCCGCAGCATCCTACGTTGCCTCCACCTGTTGTCTGTCCAGCTCCCATTTCCTGACCCCAGGGGACCCCAGGTTCCTCACCCCTGGAGGGTTTGTCTTCTCCTGGCTGAAATCTCCAGGTTCAGCCACGCCCTTGAAGTCACCTTCACCTCCCTTGGCCTCTCTTGCTTCCACATCTTCTCTTGGCCACATCTGCAGCCTCTGACCTGTTGCCTCCGGCCTGCTGCCCGCTCACTACCCACACCTGGGTATCTGGAGGGGCTGCCTTCCAGCCTGGTGAGTCTCACCTGAGTTCCAGACCAAGCGCCTCAGGGGCCTTTGGGAGGCTCGCTGCCCCTCACACCGCACTCCCACTTCCTCTCCAGCCTCCTCCACCTCTTCAGACGTTCTGCACCCCAGCCCGAAGCCACCCACATGCTCTTGGCCCCGCAGGAGGGACCACACTCCCATCTCCAGCCAGGCCCTCACTGAGACCGAGGTCCCAGCCCCTCTTGGTAACTCAGGAACATCACTCCTCCAAAGAACTTTTTCCTTTTCCCAGGTGCAGCCATCTCCTCTGCCTACGAGATCATCACCATCAGAGCATTTCCCCATCTTCAAACACGCATGCACGCGCGCGCGCGCGCACACACACACACACACACACACACACACACACACACACTTCTCTGGGCCATGCCCCCTCTAGCTATAGCAGGATTTTTCTGCCTTGCAGCTAAACTCAAGAGGAGAATCAATTCCCGTTGTCCCCACGTGGCACTGCAGAAGCGCAGAGCCTGAGATGTGTTCCCTCACCTTTAAGAGCTTATGTAACCTGGGCCTCTTTCCCCAGGAATCAGGCAAACCGGAAAACCGCCGGACTAGGCTGCTGATGTGTGGTGGAGACAGAGGCTCCGCCCAGTGGCCCTGCCAGTCCAGGCACCCACGGGGGTGAGAGCCAGAACCTAGGTGTCTTCCATGGAGCCTCGGGGCTCCCTTTGCCCACCGGTGCACCCGGCATGGGAGACAAGACTCTCTCCTGGGCAAATGTGCCTCCCCCAATTCCACAGGCCCTGAGGGTCTTCCTGTGAGGTGGGAGTGTGTCTTGCCACCCTGGGTCATGTGCCCTTGGACAGCACCGCGCCTTCCCGGGCCAGCTTCGCAGATGAGAACAAGAATGATCCTTCCTACCTCGGAGGGCGGGGGTTGGGTCCCTGCTCAGGCCGCTGATAAGGACTCTGGGGAGGCGCCTCAGGAACCGGAACCCCGCCTCGGGTTACACCAGGGGACTCAGGAGATGCTCCTGCGGACACACCATTTGGCCTCTGCCCTCCTCCAACCCTGCCCAGAGCCAGGTCTGTCACCTCTCCTGGTGACCAGAGACGGGGGCCCTCCGCACAGCAATCCTAGTCTCCTCAAGTCCTCTCCAGCGCAAGATGTACAAATAGGTCTTTCATCTAGAAACCACCGCTCCCTGCGCCAGCAGCTCCGCCCACCCGTGTCACGCCCCGCCCAACAGGCCCCCCTCCCAAGGGGCCCCGCCCCATCAGACCCTTCTCCCCGCCCACCAGACACGCCTCTCCGCGAGGCCCCGCCCACCAACACCGGCTCCACCCTTCTCACGAGGCCCCGCCCACCAGGCTCCACCCTGTCCAGCCCTCCTCACCGCCCGCCAGGCACGCCTCTCCGCGAGGCCCCGCCCACCAGGGTCCCCCAGGCCCTAGCGGCTCCCGCAAGTGGCCACCCGGCCCACAGACCTGGGAAGGCCTGTTTTTTAAAATTTGTTTATTTTAAAACATGAAACCCAAGCTGAATAGAAACCACAGAAATTACATTGACGAGAGTTTTAGTATTTGCCAAGAAAAATAAAACCCCCAGCGAAATAAAAATCAAATCCCAAACCCAGTTTTACACAAAAAAAAAAAGCTAAAAAAAAAACCCCACACACACCCAGAAACACAGCGACATCACATACAGCCATGGCCCTATGGAAGTTTGGAGAATGCCAAGCGGTCCAGGCCTCGATCCCCGCTCAGGATGCTAAATCAATCTTGGGTGGTGGGGGCGGGGACCTTGGAGGGGGAGTCTTAACAAAATAACTTGGGAGAGATATATGTAACAAATATAACGTGGTGTGGCACACAACCATTATGGTTAAAAAAAAAAAAAATCCCGCACAAGAGGCCCCAGTCCCTGCTCGTCTTTGGGACCACCACCCACCCACCCGCACCCCGCTGGGCAGGGGTCCTGGGACGGGGAGAGATTGGCGCTTGGAGTGGGATTGCATAGTGAGATGGGGTGGACGTGGAGGGGACATCCGATCAGGCCAGGGGACCTTGGGACTGGGAACGTGCGCCTGCCCGCGGAGCCCCATCAGGGAGGGACGGGCCTGGAAGCCCTTCTACCCGCGGAGCCCTCGCCTTCTCATCCACGCGGTCGGGAACCACCGCCCGAGAAGCTGCAGGGCCTGCGGCCGGGCGAGGACCGCAGGTGCGGGATGTGGAGGCCCTGGGCCTGGACTGGTTAGAAGGGCCTGAAAACTGAGCAGGAGGAAAACCAAGGGCGGGAGGGCCCCCACCCGCTCAGGACCGAGGCTTGGTCTTGCGGCCCTTTCGACGTCCGCGTCTTCCTTTCTGCACCCTCGGTGACTGGGAGGAGCTGGGCGGGGACGCGGGCGGACAGGCACGCGCACTCGCAGAGCTGCTCCCGCACGTCCGCCCCCGGCCCTCAAGCGTCTACATTCACATTTCGGCGGCCTCGCGGCCTTTGTGCTTCTGAGCCGCGCCCGGGGCAGCACAGCTGGCGCTCCCTCGGGCTGAGGCAGAGGCAGGGAGGCTCCGCCTGGGCAGGGGCGCCCAGAGGAAAACCGGGCAGTTGGGCTGTGCCTCTGGCCTGTGGGGGGCCCAGGACAGGGCACTGGGAGGCCCTCGGTGAGGTCTGGCCATACGCCAGGGCTCAGATGCGCGGCTGGGGGCCCGCAGGCCACTGTGGTCTAGCTCTGGGCCCACCCATCCTTTTGGTCCCAGACACCAGCACACTGAAGAGACCCTGGAGGAAGCGGAGGCAGCTTCTCTGTGGGCCACCTTGGGGAAGGGGCGCTGCCCTGCTGCTCCGGGAGGAGCCCCCTACAATGTCTGTAAACTGCCCGGCCTCGTGGGCCCTGGCCTGTGCCCCAGAGGGGCGGCCCCGTGGCTCTCTGCTGCCTCTGGGGGGACACAGGCCAGAGCCGCATCTGGCCTCTCGGTGGCCAGCTGGCTGGGCCGCGCAGGCATCTCCCCACCTTGACTTGGGGACGGCCCCGCCCTCTGCGGTAGGAAAGCGCAGCGAACACTGTACACGAAGCCGAAAGCACCTTAGGGAAGCCTCGTTCCCGCTTCACAGGTAGGAGGCGGAGGCCACAGGGGCCTCAGTTCTCCAGCCGAAGGGACATTCATTCCTGAGGACACGGTCCCCTGGGGGCAACACCTGCCCAGGGAGGGGTCTCCAGGCCCTCGGGCTGCCTCTTGGTCTTGACCCCCCCCCCAGCAGCGCCCCGAGAAGAAATGCCTTCTCCACCCCAAAACCCAGCCGGCTCTCTGGGGCTTCATCTCCGGCCTGGACTTGGCCTCACTCTCGTGGACCGTGGGGTGCCCAGGGCGATCTCTCTCTCGGAGGCTGGAGTGAGGTTAGTGGTTAGTCCAAAGTGGGGCGGCGGGGGCCAAGGGCACCGTCTCAGCCGGCTCGGGTGCAGCTCCCAGGCTGGCCTGTCCTGGATGCAAAGGGAACCGGAAAGGGGGTGCCAGCCGGCCTGCAGCCCGCCCGCCCTAGAGATGACAGGTGTGATTAGTGCAAAGAGCAAACCGGGTGGAGCCGCCGAGTCTCCGGGGGTGGGCGGGAGGGGGTTTGGCACCAGGAGGGCGGCCAGTACTGGATGAGCAGCCTGGGCCCGGCAGGCACCTGTCTCCTGCCACCACGGACGGCCGGATGCCACAGATGGGGGCTGCTGCGGGGAGAGAAGCAGAGAAGGGGGGACCCCCCCAGGAGGCTTCTGGCAACTGAGGCGGAGGAGCCTGGGGTGGGGGGCGAGAGAAGGAAGGACGACAGATGCTGCAGGTGTGCAAGGGCGCCGCGGGGGTCTCTGCACGCAGGAGACAAGCAGGCGGGCACACACGCCATCGCTCGAGACGCCCGGCACCAACGGGGGCACCGAGGGGGGCACCATGCCCAGCAGCCTGTGGAAGGAGAGGGGGCAGACGCAGCCCAGCTGTGGGGGCGGGGGGCGTCAGCACATCTGGCCCCAGTGGGGCAGAGGCGTGTCGGGGCTGGGGGGCCCAGGCAGCGTGAGCAGCACCCCAGGGGTCCAGGCTTGTGACCGAGGAGAGGGTGTTGGCCCAGAGCCCCTGTGTTGCCCCGGGAGGCAGGCCAGGTGTCTGTCTCCGCACCCCTGCAGGAAGGGAGGGCAGGGCCGAGTGGCCGCAGAGGCACCCACGGCAGGCCCGGCGTACGCGGGGAGGGTCCGGCAGGTGGCCACGGGTGCAAGCAGGGAGGCTGGCACGGGAAGGAGTGGGGCGATTGGCACGTGGGGCGGGTGGCGGCCGGGCGTCTAGTGCCCGCTGCTGCTGGACTCGGGGCGAGGCTGGCTCGTGGCGAGGTACTTGGCTCTCATGCTGGAAGTGTACTGGAGGGAGAGAAGGGGAGGCCGCTGGTCAGCGGGCGCTGGGTGCGGCTGGGCAGGGCCTTGTGGGCTGGGCCGGCCGGCTGGCAAAGAAGCAGAGCAGACAGCCCCACGGGACGCAGCTCTGGGGAGCCCGCTGGTCCAGGCACGGCAGGCATCTGGAGCCCTGTTCCCCAGGCCCAGGAGGAGGACCAGCCCCTCTCCCAGCGAGGGGAACCCATCAGCCCCCGACCCCCGTCTCAGGCATGGAGCCAGAGCACGGAAGTGCCCCCTGCATCCTGCACGCCCAGGACCTGAAGGCCCCACAGCACAGCTGGGCGGCCGGGAGGAGTGTGTCAGCAAAGGTGGGGCCAGGCTGTGTCCAAGGGAGGGTGGGACAGTCCCCAAGGACCCAGACTGCCAGCGTCAGTGTCGCAGGAATGAGGCGGCCCCGAAGCCGCTCTGCCCTGGCCCCCAGGGAAGGACCCGGAAAGCCATAAAGGCCCCCTGGGGCCCAGGTGACACTGCCACCCGCTCAGGTGGGAACCAGACTGTGGGCCCCTGGCGGGTCACAGGCACGGACGGAGGCCGCTGGGCGCGGGGACAGCCCGCCCGTCTCGGCCACTCTGGTCCAGCCCGAAGTGCGAAGGGCTCGCTCGCTACACACACGTGTGCACACATGTGCTCAGGATGAACACATGTGGAAGAGATGTGTGCTCAGGGCAGGCGATGTGCAAAGGGCCACACGCCCATTGCAGGGACAAAAGCCAGGGTGTGTGCCGAGGCCGCCAGCAGGAGGGAGCCAGCCCCGTGGCCATGCGCCCTGGATGCCCACCGCGCGGGCGTCAGGACGGACCCTGGGCCCGGGGAGCCCTCCCACACGGAGGCGAGCTGGAGGAGGGAGGGGCAGCAGGCACTGGGGGCCATGTCGTCATTCCAGGGACAGGCAGCATGGGTCGGGGGGCGGCTCAGAGCGTGGGAGGAACCGTGGCGGGCGCCAGCGCTGGGCGAGGGTGGCTGCAGCCGTTGGCACGCACGCTTCTGCACAGGCGCGGTGACCCCTCGAGGGCCAGGTCTGCTGCCCCGCCTGGGGCTCCAGCGCTCAGCCTCCCAAGCCCAGGCACCCAGCGCCGACGAGCACATGCTCCTGGTCCCAGGGAGACGGTCTCCTCCCCACGGGGGATGGGATGGGCGGCGGCCACCTGCAGCCGGACCAGATGTGAAGAGGAGCTCTGTGGGGGGCTCGCTGCCTCTGGAGTGAGGGTGATGGCCCAGGGCCAGGGTCCCTGAGGCCCACGCACCTGCACTGGCCCTGCGCTGGCCCCGGGGCCTGCCGGAGCAGGTGGCAGTGAGGAGTGGGCACAAGATGCAGAGGTGTGGGCGAGCAGACAGCACGGGGCGGGGGGCCCAGCTGGGTCAGTACCTGTCACTCTGAGGACACGGCCACCACAGCCTTCAGGCATTGTTCAGGGGCTTAAACTGCCAGCCCGTGTGGCCGCCAGAGTCCAGGGCGGCCAGATAGCGCTAGGAGGGTGCGGGGCGGGAGGAGTGCAGGAAAGAGAGAGAGAGAGGGCAGCCTCAACGCCAGGCGAGGACCGGTTTAGCCTAGAGCGCCGCTGGGGGATCCGCCGGGAGCACGCGCAGCCTGGGGCCAGGGCGGGCCCGAGGTCAGCGCTGAGCCGCAGGGCCCAGCGGGACCGCTGCAGCGGCGGGCGCGTGTTTCTGAAGCCAGATGGCCCTTAGCTTCTCGGGCCTGCTCCTGGAGGCCCGCCACCTCCAGGAAGCCCTGCAGGACCCGTGGCCTCTGTAAGCTGCTTTCTTTGGCACCAAACCATCCTATCCCCCTTTTCATGTCTCATTCCCAAGACCAGAAGTGAAGCTAGAAGAGCCCAAGGCCAGGCCCACCCGGAAGAGCCTGGGGGAGACCTGGGTCGAGTTCAGGAAGCTGAGGAAGACGCTGCAGGGCTCAGGTGGGCGGAGGCGCCCCGGCCTCCTGGGAGAGCTCAGGCGCACAGGCCAGTGGCCCGCCCGAGGGCCCTGGCTGGGGCTCCCCCTGCAGCCCCGCACCGAAGGCTCAGGGCAGCCTGTGGGGCCTGTGCCGCCCGGGAAGCCACCGCGGGCACGAAGCGGCGGGGCGGAGCCCCCACCCGGGCCTCAGACCCCCCGCTCCAGCCTCTGCCCCGAGACTTACTGAAGGCGGCGGGGACTCGCGCCCAATGAGGGGGGTGTTCTCACAGCGAGGGTTCTGGAAATTGGCATTCTGGCTCCTGAGGTGAGAGGAGAGGGCCCTGGGTCAGTGGGCCCACCTGGGAACCAGGCAGACCCCATCCCACAGACAGCCCGCTAGCGAGTGCCTGAGGTCCCAGGAGCCCAGCAGAGAGGGGCTGCGAGCAGGCCCATGGCTAACACTGCCGCCCCAGCCCACCACGTGGCCAGGCCTGGGGCCCTTGGCCACAGGACCCCATGTGCTGACCAGACGCTCCGTCTGACAGTGGTCCCCTGTGGCCTCCACCCAGGGCTGTGGCAGCAGCTAGCACTCAGAGCCCGGGAGCTGCCCCGCGTGCAGGGCCCCCTCCACCCCCGCTCCGCGCCTCGCTCAGGCACCCCAGGGCAGCGGCTGCACCCAGAGCAGCCTACCCAGCGCCCGGCGCCCCGTGCGCACCCAACTCACATGTACTCAGTGACTGGGGCATTGCTGACGGTGTGGGCCGCAGCTGGGATGCTGGCCTCGCTGCCGTAGCTGCTGCCACAGCTGTACAGACTGGGCATGTGGACACGGTAGAGACTGTCGTGCGCCTGCCGAGGCCCCGGGGCAGCCTCCTCCTCCCCGTCCTCGTCGGGGCCTCTGCAGGAGGGACACCGGCGCGGGGTCAGGCCTGATGCTGGCATGGGGCCGCAGGCCAGAGGCCAGCTCTGGGGCAGACATGCCTGCTTGCAGTCCTGGGTCCGCAGGGCTGTGGGTAAGGCTCCCGGGGACACAGGGACGCTGCCTGCGGGCAGCCCCAGCCTGCAGGACAGGGCTCAGGCGGGGACCCCACCCCTGCCAGCTGCTCGCTCGCCCGTCTCCCAGGCTGGGGGCCCCTCTAGGCCGGTCGTGAAGCAGGAGCGCCCACCTCAGACCCACAGGCCTCGTGGTGGCTGCAGAGCCCTGGGAGCTCCAAGGGGCGGGGGATACACCGCGGGGCATCCTGGAGGCACGGCCCCAGGCGCCGCGCGGCCCCCAGGCGGGTCCCAGGACCCCTCACCTCTTTTGCTGCCAGGTGTGCGGGACACTGCAGACGATGGAGCTGAACATGAGGGCCGTGACGAAGGAGAAGAGGGCCAGGTAGATGAGGCCCTCGACGCCGTCGTAGCAGAAGCCCGTGAGGGCCTGCACGTAGTCCTGGGGCCGGGCATGGAAGCGAGGGCGGGAGACGCACAGGGTGAGATGGAGCGCGCGGGCCTGAACCATGCCAGACCCAAGGCAGGCAGAGGCCCCGTGACCCGCCCCGCCCCCGCTGCCCCCCTCCCGCCCCTCCCCCAGCCGCTCCCCCTCCTCCCCCAGCTGTTCCCCTCCTCCCACCCCTCCCAAGCCACTCCCCTTCCTGCCCCTCCCCCAGCCACTCCCCCTCCTCCCCCAGCTGCCCCCTCCTCCTTCCCCTTCCCAAGCCACTCCCCTCTTCCTGCCCCTCCCCCAGCCACTCCCCACCTCCCCAGCCGCTCCCCTCCTCCCGCCCTTCCCCTAGCTGCTCCCCTCCTCCTGCCCCCCCTCCTCCCCAGCCGCTCCCCTCCTCCCGCCCTTCCCCCAGCCGCTCCCCCTCCCCCGACCCTTCCCCTAGCTGCTCCCCTCCTCCTGCCCCGCCTCCTCCCCAGCCGCTTCCCCTCCTCCCCACCCCTCCCCCAGCTGCTCCCCACACGGGCCGACGGCTCCGGGAGGCTCTCACCAGGTGCAGGCTGCGGCAGTCCACCAGGGCAGTGAGGTGCTGCAGGTTCACCTCTGTGCCGTTCAGCACCTCCTGGACACGGAGCAGGGGGTCCTGGGGGGTGGGCACCACGCGAGGTCAGCACAGTGCTCAGGAAAGGGTGGCGAGCCAGTCAAGGCCTCCCTCCATCCCTCACCTGCCAGCAGGAATCCCTCCTTGACTGGACCCCCAGTCTTGGCACAGGCCCTGAGGACCCTGGGCTTTGAGCAAAGGTGACCCCCAAATCTGTGCCCTGACCTTGGGGGGCAGATGAAGGTGTGAGGACAGCGGGGCGCATGGGGCCACACTGCCGCCGCAGGCCTGCACTGTAACGGGAGCAAACACGTGTACAGCTCCCGACACGGCCCTTGCTACTGTTTCAAGGGAGATTTTCACAGTATCTTAAAGGACAAAACGTTATCCAGAAGACTCTGAGCAGCATGACCCTGGTGCTATAGTGTGTGTGTGTGAGCATCACTAAACCTACCCAAGTCCTTGGGGGCATGAAGGCAAGGATGGAAGGAGGGGAGGGCCAGACCCCCCGCAGAGTCCCCCAGGAAGCAGCCTGAGCAGTGGCTGCGCCCGCCTCCCTCTCAAGGTGACAAGAGGGAGCTTGTGGGCTCCAGAGCTGGCCCCCAGCCCCTCACCTTGGTGGCAGGGTACTCCCACGAGACAGTCTTCAGGAGCTCAGCCACCACGTCCTGCATCTCCACCAGCGCCTTGTGGCTGCCTGACAGCTTCTGCTCCACAGAGAGGCTGCTGAGTCCCGGGCGGGTGGGGCGGCCCGTCTCCCTCCCCGAGGTCCCCAAGCCCCCACGGGGCGGGCTGGCTCCAGTGCCAGCAGCTCCTGCCAGCCCCAGGGCCGTCCAGCCCGTGGGGCCCCGAGCTCCTGGGGTGGGACGGCTGTGCCCAGCAGGCTGCTCTGTGCGACACCTTTTCTTGGCCCCCAGGATGAGCACACAGAGGCAATACAGACCACGGAAAATACAGCATCTTTAAAGGAGATACGCAGTCTGGAGGACCCAGAGGGCTGCGTGGGGACGTGGGGTGACGGGCAGTGGGCCATGTGGTTTCCCTTCAAATTCCACATCGGCCCAGTTACTCCACACAGTGGACACAGGACCCCTCTGCCATGGGACACCCCCAGGCTCCTGCTTTGTCAGGGAGGCATCCGGGTCTGTTGTAAAGGGCAGCCCAGGAGATGCCAGGCGCCCAGGGACTTGGGGGCATTGAGCAGGCCACCCTGAAAGGCTTGTTCTGAGGGCACCAGGGTGGGGACCCCAGGGGCCTGACGAGGTGGGGGGGGCCTCGCAGTCAGCGGGCATCTGGGGGTGGGGGCCAGGGCACCAGACGCTCTGCAGGGGCAGGGCTTAACTCTCACCTGCTGGAAGGGGTTGGCGGCGTGAGGTGAGCAGGCCAGGTAGTACTCCAGGATGTCTGCGGAGAGAGGTGCAGCTCAGTGACCCCGGCTGTCCGCATGCGCTGTGCCACACGCGCGTCACACATCTGCGTGTATGCTGAATGTACGTGTGTTTGCTTGTATGTATCTTTACATGCACGCGTGTGTATGCATGCACGTGCCTGTGTGCACGTCTGAGTAGAGGTGTACCTACACTCAGATGCTTGTGTCTGTACACACGGATGTCTACGTGTGCACGACTGTATACGTGTACTGGAGGTACTTGTGCATGTGTCTGTGTCTGTGTGTGAGCGTGCAGGTGTGAGGGGGAAGTGGTCTCCAGGGATCCTGGGGACAGGGCCCAAACCCTTCTGCCCTGAGCCGTATTCCTGCAACGGGCACAGTTCTCTTGGAGGGCTGCCTCATCCCTCCCGTCCTGGTGAGCAGCAGACAGGTCACGGTGGGAGGCGGGGGGCACGGAGTCAGAGGCCAGCTGGGCAGGCATCTGCTCACAGACCAGCTGGGCAGAACAGTTCTTAGGCCAGAATGTCGCCCCAAAGTGGGTGCAGGTGGCCTGCCTGCTCGTCCCCATTAAAACAGGCATCCATCGTGTCCAACACTCAAAGATGGGGGTTCACGCACAATTCTGATTTTGCAAACCTAGGGGTGCTGAGCCCAGCCAGAGCTGAAGGAGAAAATCTGTACCCCAACTGCCTAACCCTGGCACTGCCCCACCCTGTGCCCTCTAGCCCGTTTGGAGGGCTTTCTGGGGTCCAGTGCAGGGTGGGGGCTGGGAGCAAAGCCTAGCAGAGCCCAGGGCAGCCTCTTCACAGCGCATCTGTACTCGGCACTGAGGTCTGGGCTCCTACGGAGCTTATGTTGGAAAACAGGATAAAGCGCCCACTTGGCGTGAGCCACCTGTCCAGGGAGCCAGCACGCGGCCTGACCAGATGGCCTGTGGCTCGCGGACAGGAGCGGGCACTCGCGAGTGGCTGGGACTCGACCACAGACTCACCCCCGCTCAGCACAGAGTGCTCCTCCACCATCCGGGTCACGTAGGTGTCGGGGTCCACGCAGAAGTCACTGGAGCCCTGGGGTGGGGGCAGGCAAGGAGGATGGGCTACCAAGCGGGGGCCCCGAGCCCTCAGTTCTCAGGGGTGGAGCCTGGCCCCCCAGCATCTGCGTGTGGCTCAGGAAGGTGGTGCGGCTCTCTGGGACCGGGGGTGGGGACTGACTCGCTGTGTGCGTGTGACAGGTCCCCTGCCTCTCAGGTCCTCGGTGTCCCGCGGAGGAGGGCAGGGAGGTGAATGTGGCATCCCCACCCCGTCCCCATGCCCCGCCAGCAGACGGGCACCCCCGGCCCTCCGTCACCTACCACAGACACGGCCAGTTCCAGGCCCAGGGCGCCCCAGCTGATGATCAGGGCCAGCACCCCCAGCAGGCAGACCCTTGGGGCAGAGAGAGTCAGTTGGCACTCTCCAGGCTGGGGTGAGGGCTGCGCCCCACGCCAGGCTAGACCCGAAGATGGGGGAGGGCAGGTCAGGGCTGACTCGGGAGATGGGTGCTGCAGGTGCCTCAGCCCTCCCCCGCCCCAAGGGCCCTCAGACTCACCCTACCAGGATCCCCTTGGAGCTGCGGATGAGGCCGACCAGCACCAGGAGGCAGATGGCCACGTCGAGCAGCAGCAGGCCCAGGTAGCCCAGCCACCTGCAGGGACACGGCACGCCTGGGCTGGGCACGGGGCCAGTCCCAGGGTAGGAGCAGGGGGTGCTGGGCAGAGCTGGGCCCAGAGGAGCGTCCACAGGCATTCTGGGTACAGAGATTGGCCTCTGACCTTGTAACAGACGTCCCCATGGGGGACTCCTGCTGGTGACCACCAGTGACCCCAGCCCCTCCCCCAACAAGACCTCAGGCACTGGGAGCTGGAAGCGGACTGACCCAGAGAGAGGAGCAGGGACCAGCGGGGGCAGGCAGGAGAGGGGGACGCACCTGTACCAGTCGTAGAGATCCACCTGCTCGGCCAGCGCCTCCAGCGACACGGCTGGGTTCCTCCAGAAAGGGATGGCCGCCGTGTAGCCCAACAGTGTCTGCAGCAGGCCCTGTAGCCGCTGGACCGCCCGCAGGGGCTCCGGCCTCGCGGCCAGCTGCCGCTCCAGGCTCTGCAGGCTGGGCTCCGCCGTGCGGTTCAGGGCGGCTGCCGTGTCCCACACCTGCTCCAGGTTGGAGGAGGCAATGAGCCAGGGCACAGAAGCCGCCCGCACACGCCCACGTCTCACTCTCACACACATGCACACACACGGGTGTAGGAGCAGGAAGAGACCCCCCCCCCCCCCACCCATCCATGCGGCCACTCACGCGGTCCTGGACCCCTGCCACAGTACGGTTGGCGTGGCGGAGAGAGTAGGTGGCCCGATGGATGCCGTCACTGGTCTCCCCATTGCCATAGAACCCCACGGCGATACCGGCGCTGCGACAGGACGCGGCCGCGTGAGGTCGCAGGCCTGGAGGCCCCCCACGGGACTCGGCCTGCCCGGCCCCTCCCAACCTGGCCCCGCCCTGCCCCGCCCCTCCCAATCGGCCCACGCCCCGGGGCCCCGCCCCGCCCCGCGCGCTCACCTGCAGACCAGCGCGGCGATGATGGCGCACCAAGCGGTGCGGCAGCAGTCTGCGTCCAGGTGCTCCCCGCTCTTGCGCCGCCGGCAGCACAGCCAGAAGGAGTACAAGAGCAGGAAGAGGAGGTCCAGGGCGAGGCAGGCCAGCGCGGCGGCCCCCAGCAGCAGCAGCGCCTGGGGGCGGTGGGGAAGCAGTGTTGGAGCAGGGGGTCCCAGGCTGACTCTGCACCAACCCCAGGAGCGGCCAATCCCACCGGTGCCCCCGGCCCAGGGGCCACGGGTCCCCAGCACCTGAGTGACGTGCCTGTGCACACCCAGAGCTGGGACCCCAGACTCAACGTCTTCGTTCCTAGACATCTGGGCACTGTCCAAGCCCCACTTGCAGGGGCCAGGTGGCCAAGACCATGGGGTCACCTCTCCTAACCCCTCCCAGGCCTTCTCTGGACACCCCTTGGCCGCCCTTGCTGCAGAGACAACCAGCCCTCAGGGGGGCCTGGAAACACCTTCCTCACATCTTAACTCAGCGGTGTGGCCGTAAGCCGGGGCAGCCATTGTGGGGTGGAATGCCCCAGGCCTACCCACCCCTGCAAGGCCCCCTTGGGACCAGAAGCTCAGCCAGAGGCCCTGGGACTGCTGGATCACAGCCCTGGCACCCAGCGACTGTCTCCCGGGAGACGGTTGCCAGGCAGCAGATGGAGGATGGCACTCCCTACCCTTCCAGGAGCCAGCTGGCCCCAGAGGCCTCCTGCCCGGCCCAGCACCCCGGCTGACCCTCACACCCCAGGGAGGGCTCTCCCCTGCACCCCCGGCCATAGTCCCTGGGAGCTGCTCTGCTGTTTGGGGGCCTCTGTCCTCTCTAAGAAGTACAGGATGGGCACCTTCTTGGGAGAGGCCAGGGCATCGGTGAGGCTGCAGCGTGGGTGGGCCTGACAGGACCTGACCACCCTGCTCACGGGGTGGGCGGCGCAGGGAGCAGCCCGTGTGCTGGCTCCAGAGGGGCCATCACTCATCATGGTCCCAGGGGCTCACGTTAGAGGGACTCTGAGGCCAGGCGGGCAGGGGTGTTCAAGGTCACACGGGGACACCAGCCAGGCCACAGCAGGGAGCCTCTGGTGGCCATCAAGGGCCTGCCAGAGAGACAGGTGCCAATCATGGGGGTGAGTGCTCATCTTAAGGTGCCTAGCATCAGCTGCAACCCCCACCCCGCCCAACGCTGCCCACAGCAAACAAAAGGGTGCTTGGAAAAGCAGTTTCGCGGGTGGGCTCTGCCCACGCACGCACAAGCTGGGCACCAGGCACAGGGGCCACGGATCCTGCAGGCCCCTTCCTCACGGGTCAGAGGGATCACTGCCCCCATACTGCCTGCAGGCTCCTCCCCTAAACCCTCAACCAGAACCCACTGGCAGTGAGCTCCCAACCCCACGCCCTGCCTGCCCCCACTCCCAGGATTCTGCAGGCCCCGATGTTCAGCCCTGCGTTGGCAGCAGCCACCACCCCCTCCTCCCCCAGCAGGAGGCTACCCTCTGGTCCCCAGCAGTCCCCTGGCCAGCTTTCCGCTCCACCGACCTCACAGCCCCTCCTCTCCTGCCTGACCCCACCCTCACCCCCAATAAGTGCACCTACACACGTCCTCTGGAGGAAATCCTTCCGGGGGCGAGGAAGCCAGGGATTGGGGTGCAGGGCAAGGGGCGCCCAAGCTGGGGCCCTGAGACCACCCAGCCTGGCAGCGAGCGAGGCCTGGGCCTACAGGCTCGTCAGGACTCATCAAGGCCTTGACCACAGCTCAGACGGAGCAAGGGCCACCCACTCCCGTCCGTCCTGTGATAAGCGTGACTGGCCAGGCAAGACCTCGGCACCTGGGGCGAGGCTGGGGCGGGGCTAGGGTCGGGGGGGGGGGGCCCACTCCTGTGGGAAACGTGGTAGGTGCCAGGGCCTGGCAGGCCCCCAGCAGACACAGCCCCTGTCTGGAGGAAGCAGGCGCTGAGGCCTGCAGGGTGTGAGCCAGGGGCTGTGGAAACCCCAGGAAGCAGGCCCAGCGGGAGCAGGAGTGCAGGTCTGGGCGGGTGCAGCCCAGTCCAGCAGGTCAGGGAAGCGCGCTCCGGGCAGAGGCCGCCGCAGCTGACCGCCCAGAGGGCACCATGCCAGGCCCGGTGCTCGGCAGGCGCTCCGGGATCTCCTGTGGCTTTGATTTTTTTTGGTTACTGGTTTTCTTTCTTTCCTTTTTTGATTTTCCTTTTTAAACCACGAACCGTACTACCTTTATAATTACAACACAAACCCAGAAACGTGTTAGTAGCTCTTTTCAGCCAGGCGTGGGAGGCGCCTGGCCCGCACCCAGCTCTGCCGCGTGAGCCCCAGTGCGCCTCCCTCCTGCAGGCCCGCTTCCCCTCCTGGGGACCGAGGTGCCCGCGCCCTCCCTGGCCGCCACGTGACCGCGGGAGGGGCGCGGTGTGCGGCGGAGCTGCAGTGCCCCAGAGCAGAGGCTGAGGGGAGGGACGCCCTGGGTGTCAGCACCAGGAGGCCGAGGACTGCCTGCTGCTGGACGGGGTGGAGGGCTCCTGCCCAGCCCAGCGGGCGGGCAAGCTGGAGGGGCCCCGAGTGTTGGGGTCAAATGCTGCTCCACCTGGTGCCAGGAGCTGACCTAGTCAATGCCCCCATGCCTCAGTTTCCCCGTGAGTAAAACAGAGGCAGGACCGCACCGAGGAGGTCGTGAGCTCACAGGTGTAAAGGCTGAGAGCAGCGCCTCCACCGGGGAGCCCCCCAGGGTGCCACGCCCATGCCAACTCCGCCCAGGGGGCTGGATCCCCGCTGCCAGAGAGGAGTCCAGGCCACTCGTGGACAAGGTGAGTGCGTGCCTCCTCATGCCCACACACGCACGTTTACGCCCGTACATGGCCACACAGGTGCACGCGTTCCCTCATGCCCACACACGCACACTCACCCAGGCGCATGCATGTGAAGGCGTCGTCCTGAGCCCCAGCAGCAGCAGGCGCAGCAGCCCACGCTGGAAGCTCTGTGAGCGTGGACGGGCCCGGACACCTATCACAGGCCCAGTCCTGCCGTGGGCCCTGCAAGCCACAGCCCTGGGGGAGCAGTCGCTTCCCGCCCCCACCAGCCCCACCTCACGGGGCGGAGCCCACCTCCAGCGCCTTGACCTCCAGAGACTTCCCTGGGGACAGCAGAGACCCCAGGGGCCACAGTCTCCCCCTTAGCCCAGCACAAGGAAGCTGACCCCTGCCCTCCTATCTGTCTGCCCAGCTCCAGAAGGCCCTTCCTGGGTGAGGGCGCTCTGCCACTTCTGCGCTGGGCCTGTCTGCCCACAGCCCCCTGCCCCCACCATGGGTGCTGGAAAAGCCTCGCTAAGCTCATCAACCTGGCTGGGGCGTTGCCCCCTCGGGGCCTGAGGCCTGGCCTACAGTGAACACTTAGAAACATGAGGCCCCTGCCCCCCACCTCAAGCTTGGACAGGACAGTTTCCCCTTGGATGCGGCTCGCCTTAAACCATGACCCCCGCCGGGCTGCTGGTGGGGCCCCCCGCACGGCCCCAGGAGGTAGGCTGCAGGGGCCGAGGTCAGGACAGCCCCCCTCAGTCCCCACAAGGAGGTGACGGCATCCTCCAGTTGACACGGGGTGGGGCTGGCCCTCAGGGCTCAGGGTCCCAGCCCCCTGACGCAAATAAGCCAAGCCCACGTGAGTGCGAGGGCCAGGGCAAGGCAGGGGCGCTTGGCCCCGGGCAGCAGCCTCCCCCGGCCCAGGGACCCGGCTTGCCCTCTGCCCTCGTCCTGAGGCCGGATTCCCAGAGAGCGGTCTTCCACTGGACCCCTGCGGGTGCCCCTCCCCTCCAAACCGCTCGGGGTCCCTGCTGAATGGGAAATGTCTGGTCAGCATCTGGGCTCTGACCAAATGGAATTTTCCGTCTGCGATGGAAGTGACGTCAGCACACGGCCAGGCACTGCGGCTCCTGTCCTGACCGCGGGCCACAGGGCTGGGGTCAGCGCCTGGGGCGTCGCAGGCTCGCTGCGAGGCCTCGCCTGGACACACGTGCACCCACCCCTCCAGGCCCTGAAGCTGCCGTTTCTCAACCCTGGACCACCTGGCCCCTCCCAAGGCCCTGCAGCCCCTGCCATGGGGCGTGTCCACCAAGGAGGCCCAGGCCAGGCCCTGTGCCCACACATTCCGCGGGCTGGGGGCCCCCAAGCCCCCACCCGCTCTGGAGACGCTCGACGAATTGGCGCTTGGGGTCTGAACTCACTCCATCCAGGGCGGGCCCAGGCCCATGTCTGAGGCCTATTGGGCGAACCAATGAAGCCTCCACCTCCAACAAGTCCTCCCAGGCAGCAAGGGGAGCAGGGCCAGGGGCCCCAGGGAGCGGTGGGCTCCGTGTGCAGGTGGGTGGTCCCAGCAGGGTGCGGGGAGCCCCAGCTCAGCCTCAGGCCGGCTGGCTGCAAGCGGGGGACCCCAGCCAGGCCTCTGAGGGGAGGGCCACGCTGTGCCACCAGATGTTAGTAAAAGAAGCCCCCGGCATGGTGCTCAGCTCCACTGCAGATGGGAGAGCACGAGGCTGCGAGCCTGTCCCGGCCACCACCTGCTGCTGGCCTGCTCCTTCGGCACAGCCTGGGCACAGGCGGCCACCACCCGCTGCTGGCCTGCTCCTTCGGCACAGCCTGGGCACAGGCGGCCACCACCCGCTGCTGGCCTGCTCCTTCGGCACAGCCTGGGCACAGGCGGCCACCACCCGCTGCTGGCCTGCTCCTTCGGCACAGCCTGGGCACAGGCGGCCACCACCTGCTGCTGGCCTGCTTCTTCGGCACAGCCTGGGCACAGGCGGCCACCACCCGCTGCTGGCCTGCTCCTTCGGCACAGCCTGGGCACAGGCGGCCAGCCTGTGCCACTCCCAGCGCCAGCCCAGCTGCACTGAGGCGCCCCAGGCCAGCAGGCTGGGAGGGCCAGCGTGCGACCCTGGGGCAGCCCTTCCGTGTGCCGCCACACAAGGCGGATCCAGCTGGGCGTCCTGGCAGCACGTGGCCTGGAGGCCTGCGAGGGGGTGTGCCCCACGTGGTGAGCTCGGCGGAACCGCGGACAAACTGCCTGCGAAACACCCGGTCCTCCCACCACACAGCCGCTGTGCCACCCGGCAGCTGACCCTGAGGGCTGGCCGGCCCACTCAGCCCCTCTGCAGCCCGCCATGGCTGGGAGACCCTCCCAGGCACGGCAAGGGAGAGTTGCGGCCAGCAGTCCAGGGGAGGCCGGGCGGGCTCTGGAGGTCCTCCAGGTCATGGGGCTAGTGGGCGGGGCAGGGGGTATGACTGCAGCCTGAGGCCTCACCGCTGCTGGGTCAGGGGCTCTCCCATGGCCAGAGTCCCCGAGAAGGCCACAGCCAACCGGCCTGCCTCCTGCCGCATGAACCCTGCCCCACCTCATGCCAACACTCTCTGGAAGGCAACCTGGCCAGCTGGTAATGGGCAAGGCTCCCAAGAGGCGGCGAGTCCAAATTCCACACTGCGAGCTCACGGGTCCACGCGCTGGCCACACCTGCCTCCCTGGGGCAGGGAGGCTGGACTCAGCACACACGGGGCCCTCGGCCCAGAGCCGGCTCCCAGACACTAGCACACAGTATCCACACTCAGCACCGGGCCTGGCCCTGGGCACTGGGGGCGTGGGACCCCCAGACACAGCTTCTGCTGGGCTGGGCAGGCGTCTGCCTGGACCCCCGCGGTGCAGGAAGGGCAGAGGCTGTGGGAGCCAGACAGAGCAGGGGAGGGGCACAGAGGCTTCAGGGGGTGTCCCCTCAGCCGCCATCGTGGGGGCGGCGGGTGCCAGCAGAGCACACTGAGGCCTGAGCACTCCCAGGGAAGGACAGTGAGTGAGGGCTGACCAAGGTCCAAGCTGCAAACCTGCATCCAGGAGGCCCCTGGCAGCTGGGACCAGGTAGGGGGTCAGGCTGAGCCCGATCCCTGACAGCGGAGCGAGGGCTCTGCAGGACGAGGTCGGGGCATGCGGGTGGAGTGGGGGGAGCCACGGGCCTCTCCAGCGCCTCCAGGGTTGTCCTCCCCGGCCCCGCGGCTGCCAAAGGCCCTTCTCCAGCGGAAGAGGCCAGGCAGGGGCGTCCAGGAGGCCGGCCGGACCCCACACCCGGGCGCCATCTGGGAACCCATCCAAGTCCTGGCTAGAGCCCTGGCCTGGGGAGGACGGAGGGGGTCTCCCGCTGGGAAGGCCGCACGCCACCTGGCACTGCCCGCTCCCCCAGGGTCTGGGCCTGAGCGCCCTGGCAGCCCAGCAGTATCCATGGCCTTGTGGGTCCCCAGACCACCTGGGGCAGAGGTGGCCCATCCTCCAGGCCAGGGGCCTGGGGCCAGTAGGACCCCCAGGGCCCCCCGCACTGACATAACGGAGGCAGGGCCAGAGCCAGCCCAGGCCTCCTGGGGAAAGTTCTGGAAAAGGCCCCCCTCACCTCCTGGGCCGGGCTGGGTGGGAGCTGAGCTGCCTGTGCGGCAACCCCACCCCCAGCACGCTCGCTGAGGCTCCCACACGCTGGCCAGAAATTAAAAACAGATTTTCCACCAGACCAGGCTTGGGTTTCACAAATTCCAGGATGGTGAGCTCGTGGCCGTGCCGGGAGCGCGGGAGGGGCCCAGCTTTCGGCCCAAGCCCTGAGACCCGGTCCGAAGTCCAGGCTGCCAGCGGCACCTCCCCTCCTCACCGCACGGCCTGCGCCTGGTTACCGGCAGGAGGAGGTCCGGCTTGGGCTGAAGCCGCGGAAAGACGCCCAGCCCAGGACCCCGCCTGCGCCCCCCAGGCCTGGGGCCACGTGCAGGGAGGCCGAGGCCCCGCCCTCGCCCTGCCTGCTCTCGGAGGAGACACCGAAGAACCTGGCTGGCGGCGCTGCTGCCCTCGGGGCCTCGGAGCCATGAGCCAGTCTATTTCGGTCCGGGTGCCCTAACGCATCTCCCAGCGTGACACCCAGAGACTCCGCGCTCTGCGCCAGCCGGCCTGTGGGCGCTGGCCTCAGACGCGGCCAGGAGCTTCCGGACGGGCGGGCGGCCCTGCCAGGGAGACGCGGCCCTGGGCGCCCCGCCCCACCCCGGGCCCGTCAGCCCCCAGGGGCGCCCGCGGTGGTCAGGACCCAGGTCAGGGGGAGCGCAGAAAGAGCAGGGGAGCCTGAGGGTGGCCCCGCGGCTGGCACTCAGAGGCAGACAGAAGGGGTCACGTGGGCTTTGGGCAGCCTGGCCTCACCCCGCACCCTCAGCAGACAGGGGACATGCCTAGCCACGAGGGGGCCCGCGGACAAAACCAAGCCCCGTGAGGCATCTGCCCTCCGGAGCCCACCGGCCCCAGCAAGGGGACCCAGGAAGGGCTGGGGCACATGGGCGGGCACGCAGAGCCCAGGCCTCGAGTAGGGTGGGTGCAACGGGGCCAGGGGCCCCACCCAGCCCATCCGTTCCCCCAGGCCTGGCCCAGGGGGTCACTCCGCCCTCCCCTCGCCCTGTTCCCTGAGGGCACACCTCACCCCGGCCGCTTGCCCGGCTCTGGGCAAGGACTAGAGCGGCCTCATGGGCAGCTGGCACCAGACACAGGCCTGGTCCTGCCTCGGACTCTGGGCTGGAGGCCGGGAGGCCCGCTGCAGCCTTCGCAGCTGTGTCCACAGCACGAGGGACACCCGCTGCCTTGGCAGAGGTCCACTGTGCCTGGGCCCTCGGGAGTCCTGCTGGGCAGGCCGCAGACGCAGATCTGGGGGGCGTTTGCCGTTCCCATCTGCAGCAGGGACCCCGGGGCAGGCCAGGGCCCTCGGTTCAGGGGTGTCCTCCAGCAGTGAGGGGCTCCCCGCGCTGGGCACCAGTGCCTGGGGTGCGTCATCCGAGCCTCGCCGCGCTGGGCAGGAGCCCTACTGTGTGTCTGTCCCCACCCCCCAGCACCCGGGGAAGCCCCCGAGGGCCATGGGTGCGTCCCCGCGCAGCACAGGGCTGGGGCAGGCTCCCCGCAAACCCGGGAGACGGCACGGGCGCAGCTGGGCTCTCCCAGGGTCCTGCTGTTCCCACCCCTGCCCTCGGTCACGTGCCCCCATTCCTCGGGGGCCACACGGGGTGCTTTCCACATCTGTCACCCAGGCCCTGGGCTACAGCTTCGGCTCCTCTTCCCCAGCCATGGGCTCGGCAGAGCTCCTGTGGCCTGTGGGGGTCTGGTCCCATCCGCCTGAGTCCTCCTGAACTGGCATCAGTGGAGGGACCCAGGGAGCCGCCCGACCAGCCTCGGACTCACACACGGGGCTGTGTCCACAGGCATGGGGGACTGTGGGGCTGGAGTGCTGGGCTGGAGCCGGAGGCTGCCTGTGGTTCCCTGCTTCTGATGCCGGCTGGCCAGCAGCCTCAGTTTCACTTCTTCAGGGGGAATGGGGTCCACCCCCAGGGAGGACTTGTGGCTTCCCAGAAACATGCTTACAACAGACAGCCTGAGCCTCCGGACACCTGGCCAGAGCCTGACCCAGCGCCCCTGGTCAGAGCCAAGACGGCTGCCCGCCCTCCCTCCACGTCCCTGAGGCCGAGCAGCACAGTGCTGGGGACAGAACCAGGAGCCCCGAAAGGCCCAAAGATGGGGCCCGGCGGTGCAGACCCTAACCCTGACCCACACAACACCAGGCCCCTCAGCAGGCGCAGATCTGGGCAGAGGCAGCCGCCCTCCCAGCACCGTGACCCTGGCCAAGAGGCACCCAGCCAGAGTCGGTTTCACCCAGCAGGGCTTTCTCGGCTCCCCCACAATGCATGGGCCCTGCACGCCCAAAGCCCAGCGCACAGACGCTGTCCACACAGGGGGCACTCAGCTTCCACACCGCCCCTCGGCGCTGTTCCTTTGGGGATGTTTCTGGCACTTGCAGCCTCAGAACCCTGACCTGAGAGGTGCATGGCATGCCGGGCAAGCTAAGAACCCAGGACCAAGGATGTGGTCCCCAGGCTCGATGTTTAAAAGCAGGTGACGACTTCTAGTCTCAGGCGGCACCCGCCCCGGGTTTACGGCAGGGACAGACTCCAGAGGCAGGGACTTCTTCCCTGTCTCCACACTCTTTCCTAGTCTCCAAATATTCCACGAAGGTGTCTCGCTTTCCTACACTAGAAGAGAGGCGAGAGACGCAGGCTCTAACCAAAGCGAATCCCCTTCTGAGCGTGGGGACGATGCAGAGGGCCAGCGCACCTGTGGGCACACGCAGACCCCGCCTGAGTCAGGAACGAGGCCAAGGGGCTGCGGTCTGCGAGAGGAGATCGCCAGCCCCAGTGTGGCCCCCAAGTGGTCCTCAGGCTGGGCTCACCGTCCCACCACCACCCCGGGCACAGAGAACTCCCAGCTCCGGGGCAGCACCTTCAGACCGGTGGGACTCCCTTGTTCTGGGCTGAGGCCCAGGCTTCTCTCTGCTTCGGGGCCTTTGCGTGTGCCTAGGACACTCCTCCCCAAGGTCTCAGCCACCTCAGGCTTATCTTCAGGGTCTCAATAGGAACATCCAGGCACTCAGGGCTTTAATAGGTAAACGGGCCCCACACACCGGGCTGCCCTGGTAGGTGAGCTGGTGTGCCCACTGCATACCACACTCCAGGTGAGTCCTCACCCTCTGGGCATTCCAGGAGAGGGAGCGCCTCCTTCAGGAAGCCTTCCCTGACTGCCGGGCTTCTGCGGGCCTAGTCGACCTGATCACAGTGCCACCACACCAGGCTGCACGGTTCTCCAGCTCACAGGTTCGAGCCTCTCCTGAACTAGCAGAGGCAGTGAGCAAGAATGAGAGGGACAGAGGGCAGAGAGTGGGCTTGAACTCGACCTCAGGACACAGCGGGTATGGGAGGCTTGGGAGGGAGGGGTTGGGAAGGGCTGGTAGGAGTTAAGGGGGCAGTTCCCCCAAGTGGAACCCAGAAAGAAAGAAAGAAGAAAGTTAAGTCGCTCAGTCGTGTCCGACTCTGCGACCCCATGGACTGTAGCCTACCAGGCTCCTCCATCCATGGGATTCTCTAGGGAAGAGTACTGGAGTGGGTTGCCATTTCCTTCTCCAGGGGATCTTCCCAACCCAGGGACTGAACAGGTCTCCCGGATTGTAGGCAGACGCTTTACCGTCTGAGCCACCAAGGGGAGCCCAGAGAAGTGGTTAAACCCACCCAAGTGGGTCCACCTTCACACAGGTGGGAAGCTACAGAGCTGCAGCCCAGGCCTGGCGCCCTCAGCCAGGCACCCCGACTCTAGTCTGCAGAGAAGGCAGGCTCTTGAGATCACCACCCCCGCCCCCGCCTGCAGCCCTGGCCTTCACTGTGGACTCCAGATTGGCCTCAGGCCACTCTAGGTCACAGGCTGTGCAACTCCCAGGAGGCTTCCTCCCTCCTCAGGGTGGAGTCCTCCCCCTGCACCCCAGCTGCCCCGGGGTTTGGGGGGTTATGGCACCCTGGCAATAGCCCAGCCCCCAGGGAGTCAGAACAGCAGCCAGGCAGGCAGGGCGTGTGGGGTGGAGCAGCACAGAGCAGACCCCGGAGTCCCTCCCGCCCACTCCCAGCGCCTGCCAGCCCACCTGTCCCAACAGTCCCCAGAGAACCCACCCTCCTGCAGTCTGTCCACTCGGCAAACATCATGAGCCCCCAAGAGGCAGATGGACGGGCCAGGGAGTCCCTCCTCTCTGGGATGGAGGCCTTGGGAACACAGGAGCCCAAGACCCTCAGTCCCCAAAGTAACTGCAAGATTTTAGGGTGCAAAATCCGATCCATGGTGTTACAGAGGGTCCAAGCCCCCAGCATAAGGCCAATCGGGGCTCTGAGAGCGCCCACAACAGCTCTCATCAGCTTTTCATCCCTCAGTCACATCCGCCGCAGGGCCAGCCGTGGGGGACTCAGGAAGCCCCCGCCCCACAAGGCTGATTCTGGCTCCTCGAGGGGCAGGAACAAGAGGCCCGAGGAAGGATTCTGGTCTACCGCCCACTCACCACTCACAAGAGCTGACTCATCAGAAAAGACCCTGATGCTGGGAAAGGCTGAGGGCAGGGGGAGAAGAGGGCGACAGAGGACGAGATAGTTGGATGGCATCACTGACTCACTGGACGTGAGTGTGAGCAAACTCCAGGAGATGGGAAGGACGGGGAAGCCTGGCGTGCTGCAGTCCATGGGGTCACAAAGAGTCAGACACGACTGAGCAACTGGACAACAACCTGCTCACTGTGTGATTCCGGGCCAATCTCCTCTTTAAGCCTCAGTTTGTTAATCCTCACAGTGGAACAGTTATGCTCACCTTCCAGGCTTGTATGAGAAAAGGCCAGTGATAGCCCAGTGAGCACCGCCACACAGGGTTTGGCCCCTGGGGTTTCCAGCGGATTTCACCGGGCTCCGAGCAGTGGATGGCTGTCAGAGGAAACAGCAGAGCACAAAGGCTGGCCTCCCCAGGCCTCCCCACCCCTGCTCCTGCCTCAGGCCCCACCTTCCCCTGGATGGCCTCAGCAGCAGAGGCCCCCTCTCTGCACAGCGGGAAGAGGACGCCAGGCCCCTGCAGCCCAGGTGGGCGCCAGGCACAGACGGGCCCCCAGGCTGAGTGGGGTGCCCCAAGTCAGGAGGATGAGGGTGCCCCGTCCACCAGTGGGACGAGGGCAGCTGTCCCCACACAGCTAGGGGTGCTCCACCAGGGGAGGCCGGGGAGGCCCCAGGCGGTGGCCCTCGCCAGACCATCACCCGCCTGCCCAGGAGGGGAGCTCCGTGGGTGGCACAGCTGGCACAGAGCGGGAGCGTGGGGCCCTCGCATCCCTCCCAACCCTGCAAAGGAGGCGCCCCCGCCCGGATCTCAGGATGGCATGGGAGGGCAGGGGCAGGCCGCACGCCCAGGCCCAGCTCACTCCACAGCCCCGAGCCGGTGGTGGAGGTGGCGGGGGATGGAGACAGGCTGGTTTCCACACCGTGAATTATTCAGTGGTTAATTCTGCTCCTCGCAGAGGAGGCGGGAGAGAGAGTGAGTCAGAGCCCTCCCACAGCGGGGCAGGAACAGCGCTTTCTGAGGAGGCCGGGGCACCAGCCGTGATCCTCTCAGGGGCAAAGGGTCCTGCAGGAGGTCAGGCTCAGTGGGGGTCGGGGGGGCCCGGCCACCAAGTGGACGCCTCCACTGGCCAGAGGCATCGGCCTCTCGCTCACTTCCCATTGCAGGTCCAGGCAACTCAGGGGGCACTCCTAGGAGGGATGGCAGCCAGGTCAGCCAGGGTTGGCAGCATGTGCAGGCAGCAGCCCACGGGCCAGCGGGAAAGCTGTGTGGGTCACAGACACCCCAGGTGCCCCTGGAGCTTCAGGACTGGCAAACGGCCGAGAACTTCCTAAAGTAAGGTACGCTGTCCTGCTTGGCGGCAGCAGAGCCTCAGGGACAGGTGTGGCAGTCACTCCAGGGGAAGCTCCGGGGGTGTGCAGGAGTGGCGTCACCCCCACCCTGGTCAGCCCCCCCGGGCTGGCCTTCTACAACATGGGCGTCCAGTTTTGTAAGAATCCTGCTGCCTTGGACATGCCTAGGCCAATCCCTCGCCCCCTTTCTAATCTGCTTAGAAACAGATCGGCAGGGCTGGGGAGCCAAGCCCCAGGTAAGCGCTGCGTGTGGGGCGGCAGGCCCCCTGCAGAGCTGGGGTGCTTCTGATTCTCCTCCTCAGGGCAAGGGAGGCTGTGAGGACAGAGCTGGACGCCCGGGCTGTCTTGCGAGCAAAGCCGCTCCCCCCCCACTCACCCTAGGGCTCTGCATTCATCACCAAAGAGGAACTCAGACATGCTCTGGGCGACCAGGCACCCAGTCACTGGGCCTGTGGAATCCGGATCCCCAGGCAGGAAGGAAGTGTCCACAGCCTGGTGCCCTGGCCCGCACTCAATGGCAGTGGCATAGTGGTGGGGGTGGCAGTGGGGCTTGGCACGACCCCAGACTTAGGGCTCCACTGGTAGAGCCTGGTTCCTCAGGGAGAGGGCTGAAAAGGGTCCGTGCCCACCCCCACCCCACAAGGTCTGCCCAGACTCAGCCCCTTTCCAGCCTCCCACACTGAGGCCCATCTTTTGTCCCTGTGGCCAGGCCTCCCCCCATCCCTCCCTCAGGGCTACAGGCAGTCGGATCTCCGGGATGGCACTGTGTGTACACTCCATAGCTTGGTCCAGGCAGGGGGTCGTTACCAGCCAGGGAGGACTGGCATCCACGCAGACCACTCACCCACCGAAATCTTGGCAGTGAGTGGCCTTTCCCGGCTGGGGCTGAGGGGGCCGGACTCCCCTCCCGGCTGCACCACTGCTCTCGGGCATGGATGTGGCCTCGGAGCCCTGGGTCCTCTGGGTCGGGGGCTCTGCGGGCAACACCCACCAACTGCCCCTGCTCAGGGGCCTGGGCACACACTGACAGCAGGCAGAGGGATCTCCATGGAGGGGAGGGAGTCAGCTCCTCCTACCCCAGCAAGGAGGGAGGGTCTTAGCGACTCCAAACGAGAAGGCTAGAATCGGCAGGAGGGCTGTGGACCCTCCATGTGGGCTGGTGGGTGGTCCCCTTAGATTCTCCAGCAGGGGAACTCCGTGACCAGGAGGAGACTCTCTAGAAGAACGGGGTGCTGTGCCCCACAAGGAGGTGTGGGCCATAATCCTGGATGCAGGGTCGGGGGGAGCCTTTAGACCCTAAAGGAGGTGGGGACCATGACCCTCGAGGGGGAAGGGGGCCCAGGGTCCGCGGAGGAGGAAGGGGCCGTGACCGCCGGTAGGTGACAGGAAGCCTTTAGACCTTGCAGAAGGCGAGGGCCGAGACCCTGGGAAGGGGGATCGTGACCCGCGGGGAGGGGGGCCGGGACCCTCGGAATTGAGGGGCCGTGACCCGGGACCGGACCCCGCGACCCAGGGAGCCCGCGTCACCTGCTGGTAGTCGGTGTCCTCGGGCCGGAACTGGCTGCTGGTGGCCTCCCAGTGCAGGTCGAAGTGGGGCAGCCGGTGCAGGAGGCTCACCCACCAGGGCGCCGCGTAGCTGACCCCGGCCATGGCGGGCCGGCCGCGGGGGCGCGCGGCCGTCGCGGGGCTTCCTGGCTGGCGTGGGGAACGGCGATCAGGGGCCCGCCGACCCCGGCCTGGCCGCCCGCATCGCCCGCGCGCTCCTGGGCCCGGCCCGGCCCGGCTCGGCCCGGCTCGGCCCGGCTCGGCTGCGCTCGGCTCCGCTCGGCCGCCCGCGCCCGCCGCCTCTTTGTTCGCCGCCGCGGCCGCCGCCGCCGCCGCCTCCGCGCGCCCCCGCCCACCGCCCGCCCGGGCCCGCCCCCGCACCGCCATTGGCCCGTCGCCCGCCGGCCACGCCTCCCGCTAGCCCCGCTGCGCGCCCCGCCCCCGGGCTGCCATTGGCCGTTTGGGCGAGGCCCCGCCCACTCGGTACTCCCTCCCCACCCGCCGCGGGGCCCCGGACGGGGAAGGCGGTCTGGACAAGCAATCCCGCCCGCGGTCCCTCCGTCTGTCGCACGTGGAGCGGCACCTCGCCCGGGCGCGCGCCCGTTGGTGGGACCAGTGCACGTTCATACGCCGGCTGCGACGCCGGGCAGGGGGCCCGGGGGCCTGTCTGCGTGGTTTGGTGACCTGCAGCCGTGTGATCTTGGGCAAGTCACTTAACCTCTTTGTCCAACAGTGTCTGTAAATAGGGAATCCGATAACTGTAGAAGGCTCAGAGCATCAGAATGTGATCCAGTCAGAGTAAGTGGCCGCGTGAGGTGAGCGGGTAAATTCAGTCCCTACTGGGCCTGCCTTTGGGGACAGTTGGGTCTTTTGTCAAGAGTTAGAAGAAATACACCGCCCTATCCTGGTATCCTTGAGGCTGGATATTCAGACAGCTGCCAGGGAGGGCTGAGCATGGACTTTGAAGCCACACACACGGCCACACTTCCCAGAGGACGCCGTCATGCCTGTTACTGAGACAGGGACCTCCTAACAGACAGGGGGGCTGGAAGTGGCAGTCCCAGGCCCTGCACACCCCTCTCTGTGTACCCCGGGGGCAACAGGTGCTTCCTCTTGGCTCTGGCTTGTCACCACCTTGGGGCACCACTTCTGGGCCTGCTGCGTTCTGAGAAACAGGTTTCCACACCCGGGACTCTGCTATCTGCCCTGCTTGGGCTCAGCCGACTCTGCAGCTGGGCTGGGTTGTTGCAGGCAAGGACAGTTCTGGGCGGTGGCTTCCCAAGGGGCCTGTCTGTCTGCTCACCTGACCGCCCTGACTTGCCCACTTTCCTGTGATAAGTCTGGGGAGCCCCTGTGGGCCTCCCGCAATGGTATGGCTTGACCTCGCCTGGGTAATTCACGGACGCCACCCAATTGGGGAATAACAGCTGGTCAGAAAGAAGGTCACATTCTCCATCCTTAAAAGGTCTGATTCTAGTTCCCGTTATTAGCAGCTGGTCACATGGTCACAGAACCCTGCCTCCACTGTGATTCCCAAGCCCCCAGACCAGCCTAGCAGGCCTACCAGGGTCCCCATGTGAAGGCATGGGTCCCTGAGTTCCTTTATTTTTTAAAATATATCTTTATTTATTTGGTTGCACCAGGTTTTAGTTGCATGCGTGGGATCTAGTTCTCTGACCAGGAGTGGAACCCAGGCCCCTTCATTGGGAGCATGGAGTCTTAGCCACTGGACCACGAGGAAGTACCCCATCACACACACACTGAGTTCTTTTCTGCCTTCTAAGAAACATCACAAAATTATGCATTTTTCTCTGGTAGGGTCAGAAAACCAGACCCAAACATTGTATAAATGATAACTTGGGTGTGTGGGGTTGAATTCTGTCCCCACAAAAGATACCTCTAAGTCCCAACTCTTGGTGTCTGTGACTTCGATCTTAGCTGGAAGTGGGGTCATAGCAGGTGTGGTTGAGATAAGATGAAGTTGGATGAGATTATGGAGGGCCCTCCTCCAGTGACAGTGTCCTTATTGGAGGGAAACTGAACACACTTCAGAGACACAGAGATGCAGAGAGAGCACCGTGTGAAGATGGAGGCAGAGACGGGGTGATGAGTTCACAAGCCAAGGGACCCCAAGGACTGCTGGTGCCACCGGAAGCTGGGAGAGAGGGTGGGGCAGATCGCTCTCACAGCCTCAGAAGGAACCAAGCCTTCAGTGTCACAAAGAACTGTGACACTGTGAGCTCAGACTTCAGCCTCCAGAACTGAGAGACAAGACCTTTCTGTGGATTAAGCCGCCCGGCGTGTGGTCCTGTTACAGCAGCTACAGCAAACGCATACACCAGGCTGTTCAGAGCTTCAGGTGGGCAGGCACTCCAGGTCTCTGGTTGCACAGAATGGCAGAGGGGCTTGTCACTGATTAATACTGGCAATGGACTTGGTGCATGAACCCTTTCCCCAAGGGGATCCATGGAGGAGGAGTGATAAAGGAGGTCCAGAGTAGAGAGGAGGAGGGACCCACAACAGTTCTGGGAAAGCGCTGCCAAGGCCTCTCCTAGTGGAGCCTGAACCTGGGGCTCAGGTTCAGACCTCCTCACAACAGGAGGCCCGATGTTGCCGAGAAAGTCCCCGTGGCGCTGAACCTGTGCTTTCCTGGGGGCTACGCAGGCTCCAGGGGCTCTGGGGTCTGGCGCTTGCAGCTATGGGATCCCAGCATCTTTACTCCCATCCTTAATCTGCAAAACAGGCACCCAGCAGGGCGAGGGCTAGAGAATGCCAGGGGGCAGGGGGAGGCCACAGGGGAGACTCCCCACCCTCCCTTTGCCTGGTGCTCACTGGCTGGAGCTGCTGTGGTTTTTCTGCCTGTCCTGGGACCCCTGCAACTGGAGACTGACTTTAACCCCACTCTACAGATGGGGCAACTGAGACCCGGGCCCCACCGTTGCTCGGAAAAAAGTACAAGAATCACCACCCAGTCAAGGAACCAGGGTTCAGCCTCATGCTGTCGGCCACAGACTAGATGACCTGAAATAGGGCTCCAGTGGCCTGAGAAGTCAGAGAGGACCTGGTGTGCAGTGCTGGCCTTCAGTGACCTTGCAGTGTGACTCAGGAGGAGGCAGCTGATGGGGAAACCACTGGTCTTTCCCTGGCTACGGAAGCAGTCCAGGCTGCAATAAGGAGCCACGGTCTCCAAGCCACTCCACCATGGGGACCCGGAGCTGGGGAGCCCGGAGAACTCAGCAGGGCCAGGCCTGCTCCAGCAGGAAGGACCAGCTGAGCCACGCTGAGCGCCTGCACCCACGACCTCCTCTGGCCCCCAGCCAGGTTCTCACATCACGGAGCAGGTGGTGAGGGGGTTTTCAAGGCTCAGAAATGAAGACACTTGCCCCGAGTGGACACATTCAAGTGGCAGACAGATGGGCCTCAGTTTCCTTTATTTGAAATAAGCCTAAAAGTAGTCCTGCTTCCTGGGGAGGCCGTGCCGTCCAGGCTGCGCGCCCAGCTCCCCGGAGGCTCCATCTTCGGATGCTGCTCTGTTCTTGCTCTCAGTCAGGTCTTCTCGGCTCCAAAGTCCAAGTCGTCTCCTTTCTTTTCTTTTAAAATTAACTACCTCCTATTCTAAGTCACAGGTCCTCTGAAAGTGAAAGCCACTCAGTCTGAATACTGGAGTGGATAGCTCTTCCCTTCTCCAGTGGATCTTCCGGATCCAGGGTCTCCTGCGTTGCAGGCAGATTCTTCACCAACTGAGCTACTAGGGAAGCCCTGAGGTCCTCTGAGCCCCAGCCTTTTCATGGCTGAAGTGGGTAGAGAGTCCTGCTTAGCTCACGGCGACGTGAGGCATATATGCAGCGTTGACGTGACACCGCAGCCCAGCCCTATTCGCCACAGCTGAAAGACGAGAGCAACCCAGATGCCGGCAGCTGGTGAAGGGATCAGCAGAAAGCACCGCCACGGGGTGGAATGTGACGCACCAGAGGCAGGCTCGAAGCACTGGTAGCTGGTACCACACTGCAAACAGCATGGCCAGTGAGAGAAACCAGACCAAAACGTGGGAATCCTGGAGCTGCAGGATTCCACTCAATCGCGAGATCCAGGAGAGGCGGGTCATAGAGACGGGAGGAGGAGGAGCTGTTGCCGGGGGCTGGCGGGGAAGGAGTGGGGAAGGCCAGGGGTTTCTTTTCGGGGTGACAGAAAGTTTTGGAAATACATAGTGATGGTTGCATAACATGGCACAAACTCAGTGATACTGAATTGACACTAAAATACGGTTGGAATGGTTCTGTGTACTCTGCCACAGCACAGACGGTTACATGAGAAGGGGCCTCACTCAGTGGCCCCTGACCAGGTCTCTCCTTTCCTCGGCCCCCCTCCCCTCCCCTCCCCTCCCCCTCCCTCCCTCCCCTCCCCTCCCCTCCCTCCCTCCCTCCCTCCCTCCCCCTCCCTCCCTCCCTCCCCTCCCCTCCCCCTCCCTCCCTCCCCTCCCCCTCCCTCCCTCCCCTCCCCCTCCCTCCCTCCCCTCCCCCTCCCTCCCTCCCTCCCCTCCCCCTCCCTCCCTCCCCTCCCCTCCCTCCCTCCCCTCCCCCTCCCTCCCTCCCTCCCCCTCCCTCCCTGGGAAGTAGAGCTTGTGCGGGAAGCCGGTGAGGAGAAAGTCTGCAGAGAGCACCCTGAGGGCTGAGCTGCTCGGAAGGAGCATCTGGAGCTGAGGAGGAGGCTGTCCCGGCCAGAAGCTCCCCAGGGTCTGTATCCCAGGCCAGGAAGGTGGCAGGGTTGAGGCTCTTGAACGGTTTGTCCCAAGACCTGGAGGCGCCGGGAGAAAGGCCAGGCAGGGGCTGGGTCCCCAGACACAGGGGCGGAAGCCAGAACAATGGAATCCCCCGCGTTTGGAGCCCGTCCAGCACAGTCCATATTTTCCATGCGAGCAGGCGGGGAGAGGAGAGAGTGCAAGGCCGGGTTTCCCCAGCCCCCGGACGCTCGGCCAGCCCAGCGCCTGGTCCCCACAGTCCGCTGCAGAGCCGCAGGAGTGCTGCTGTCAAGCTGGCTGCGGCGGAGGTGCCCTGTGGCTCTGGAGGCTGGGAAGGATGCCACGGAGCCAGCCCGCCAGCCAGGCCCAGCCAGAACGACAGGTGCACACCTCAGATTTGCCCAGCACCCCCAGCCAGCCGCCTTGCTTATCCAGAGGGCCTCTGGGAGCCAGGAAATCAGCAGGGGTGGCCTCAGAGGGGCCAGGGATGCTGTGCAAGGCCCGGCACGGCCCCACCACGGTCTCTTGCTCAGCGCCTATTTGCTCTCACTTCACACACAGTACTCACAAGGCTGGTCTCTGCGGCCCAAGCCCAAGGCAGACCGGAAGCCACTCCTGGGGGAGAGGTAGCCCCGGAGCCACATGAAGAGACTGGCGCTGGGTGAAAAGGACGCGCAGAGGCCCCTCCCCAGAGTGGGCCTCTCATCCCCACCCTCCCGCCCCGCAGAGTCACGGGTCTGGGCTCGTTCCAGGCTCTGCCCACCCACTCTGAGGCCTTGGGGAAGCCCTGTCGCCTTCAGGGGCTCAGAGCTCAGCAAGCCCAGCTTCCCCTTCTTGCCGCTGCGAGGCTCAGGCTCCAAGCCACAACCTTGACCCAGGAAGAATGCAGGAGCTGTGTTCAGGAGGCCTCCTTACTTGAAGGAGAGGCTGACTGTGCGCGCACACACGCATTTGTACAAACACCTTCAGAGTCTCACTGAATCCTTGCAGGAGGCAGATGGCCACCCTCTCTGTTTAAAGAGAGGGAAATAGAGACGTGGTGCAGAGACAAGATGGAACCCTCTGTCCTTGCTTATTTCTGGTTTAATTCTCTCCAGTGCAACCCACTGAGAGATGTATCTCTAAAAGGCAGAGGTACTGGTTACCTTAGGGGGCTTCCCAGGTGGCTCAGTGGTAAAGCATCTGCCTGCCAATGCAAGAGAGGTGGGTTCGATCCCTGGGTCAGGAAGCTCCCCTGGAGGAGGAAATGGCAGCCCACGCCAGTACTCTTGCCTGGAGAATCCCATGGACAGAGGAGCCTGGCGGGCTACAGTCCACGGGGTCGCAGAGTCGGACACGCCTGAGCAGCCGAGCACGCACACATGTGGGTCACCTGCTGCTCAGACAACCAGCCCTGCATTTGTTCTCAGTGCCGGGGCGGCAGCTTGGCCCCGGCTGGGAGGCTGCGTCCCCCAGCGCCCCAGGTGCTCCTGGGCTGCGTGCTCAGCCGGAGGGGCGGGAGGTGGTGCTGACTCAGCGGTTCCCGCAGCTCCGGCTGGCGACCTCGGGCACCCTCACCTGGAGTCTCAGGGAGGCCAGAGGGTGCAAGCCAGAGGCCCAAGGCCTGGTCTGCTTGTGTCCGCCCTCATGATGCTCCGTTGCCCAAAGCCAGTCCCAGTGCCGAGGGGCGGGTAGGACAGGATGATCAGGACAGATCGGGGTGTGGGTGCAGGGCCACAGATAGGACGGTCTGGATTCGGTGGACTTTCCAAAATGGGGAAGGACTTTGCCAAGTCCCGCTGCTCAGCGGGATGGTCCTCGGTCAGCTGGTATGTTCCTCTCCCCGCTGGGGGCCTCGGGGAGCGGCTGGGAGAGGGGGGTCTGGAGGCTGCGGTGCACATGGGCTGCTCCTGGCAGCCTCCCACACTTCCCTCCCTCTCCAGGAGCAGGGGGGCTCTCTGCCACCCCACCCCCACCTCATGGGCTGGGATCCAACGGGAAACGGACTGCGCCTGCCCGAGGCTGCAGAAGGCTGTCCCTCTCCGGGGGTCCCAGGGGCCTGCTGGAAGGGGCTGTTCAGAGCTTGGCCCAGTCTCCTCCCCTCCCTGTAACCTGGGTCCCCCCCGCCAACGCCTCCAGGGACCAGCTCAAGTCACTGGTGGAGGGAGGGCTGCCCCACGGCTGGGAGGTCTCTGCCTTGCCTGGTAGACGGAGGCCACTGGCTTCCATGTGGCGCGGGGCCGGGGGGGGGGGGGGACCGGGGTCCCCAGATTCAAAGCTGGGCTGGACAGAGCTTTTTGCCACACACATGGGGAGGCCTGTTTCTCTGCCAGGGTGGGGCCTGGGGACTCACGGTGATCCCACGTCCCCAGGACGAGTGCCTCTCCTGGGGAGCCCTGGAGGCCGCCCGCTCCCCAGGGACATGTAACTCCAGCCTGGGCTCAGGGGAGGAGGGCCCCCCCACCTTTCCAGCCACCAAGAGCTCGGACAGGAGGGGTGCTCATCCATGTGCCGGGAGCGTCCCCCGCCGCCGGGTCCCTGTGGAGGGCGGGGCCGTGCCTGCCTCTCGTGGGCCCTCCCTGGCTCCTGGAGCCTCAGAACCAAAGTCACCCACACCTGCCCCGCCTGCCCCGCCTGCCCCATCCCTCCTGGAGGGCCTGGTGGGCGGCGCCAGGCAAGGAGCAAGGCCACAGCTTCCACGATGACGCCCTATCACAGGACAGCCACACACAGTGGGATGGCGACGTGTCTGGGATAGGTGCTCCATGCGTGTGTCCAGAATCGACACCATCACGGCCTCAGAGAGCAACGCTGGCTGGCACAGGCCCGTGCAGGCCAGGCTGACGGCCACCCAGAGGCACAGCGACCCCAGCAGCGCCTATGCCCCGACCTCTGGGGCGGCTGGTGAAGTTTCCCTGACTCAATGAGGACCAGCACCAGGATGCCCAGGGCGCCAGGCATGCCACGTGGGGCAGCCGGAGGACATGCCCTTGCTAGTCGGGGCCTGACAAAACGCAGTCCACTGGAGCAGGGAATGGCAAAGCACTCTGGTATTCTTGCCTTGAGAACCCCAGGAGAACCCCTTCTTACGGATGGGGTAGCTGGGCCCCGCTAGGTCACTGGGCAGGATGGCCAGGACCCTCGGCTGGGGGCCTTCTGCCTGTGGGCTCAGCGGCCTCTTTCTCCCCAGACACCCCAGCTGGTTCTGCGGTGTGGACGGGGGACGGGCAGAGCCGGGGGTCCCAGCAGGCTGGCTGCCTGCTGCCCAGGGCCTCCCCCTGCCCTCTGGGCTCACTCCGCTCGCAGACGCCCCCACCCTCCTGCTCCCCAAGGGCCCCATCCGAGGCCATCCCCTGCCCTGGGGCCCTGGGGTGCCCTGAGCACTCTCCTCCCTGCGGGAGCAGTGGAGGGGACAGCTTCGCTGGGCGCGGTGGCCACGGCTGGGAGCGGGCAGCATTCACAGGTTCCTCACCAGCCCTCGGGGCCATCGTGTGCCCTCCCAGCAGCCAGCCTTCCTTCCACCTTCTGAAATGCAAAGCCAGCCCCGTTGTTCTGCCAACAGCCCTTCCCCGTTCCCACGGCTCCCAGCTCCCAGGGAGAAGGCTGAACTCCAGCAAGTGTGCCAGCCGCCCCCCTCCACCCCGCCATCTCGGCCTCTGCGTGGCCCCCGCTGCTCCGGCTGCCCCCTGCCAGTTCTGTCTCCGGGGTGGGGGGTGGGCGCGGGCTGATTGTTCCCTCAGCAGGAAGACGCCCTCCCCACCTGCTCAGCCTCAGCCCCTCGCTTCCTCTTCCGGGTGTGTGTTGTGTGTTGGGGGGTGTACAGCATGTTACTGACCCCCTGGCCACTGCCCCTTCCACGCTGTGCCCCCAGGTCTCTCCTGCCAGGGCCCCCGCCGCCCTGCTGAGTAGTGCACAGCCAGAGTCCTGCCGACCTGGAGCCTGGCACCTGGGCAGGTGGGCATTGGGCGGGGAAGGGGGGTATCCCAACCCCCCCAGAGCTCAGCCCGGGTGAGAGGCAGACTCGCCTGCAGATGAAATCCACCTTGATGCCGAGCACAAAGCACCTTCCTCCCCCAGCGCCCGGCACGCCGTAGACGTGCAGGAAATCTTAACTCACGGGAATGAAGGGAATGAACTCGTTTTGTGAGAGCACAAAGGAGGGAGGGGCTGATTCCTGAGAGCTTCTCAGCAGTGCGGGCTGGCTTGGTGGAGAGGACATTCCTGGCTGGGAAACAGCCCATGTGAGGGGCCAGCTGGAGGCGGGGATGGGCCTCATGTTTCTGGAAAGGGCGGGGAGTGGTGGGCTGAGCTGGGGCGTGGAGGGGATCCGGGGTGCCACGTGGAACATGCAACTTGAGTCTGTTGAGGTGGGGGAGAAGGCGTGTGTTTACACTGGGTTTTACACCGAGGACCACAGAGGCAGTGTGGGGAGGAGGGCCAAAGGGCCTGGTGCTGGAGGAACAGGGAGGGGAGGGCTGGCCACCCCGCTGCGCCCAGCCTTCTCCTTAGTAACACTCTCGCTTGTGTTCAGTGTATTGGCACCTAGAACCAAGGACAGTATTTCCAGGCTCCCTTGTAGCTGGATGTGCAACTGTTCTGGCCAACGGGATGTAAGTGGAGGTGTGCTCAAGCGAGAGGACGCCCCCTTTTACCTTCCTGCTGGCTGAAACGCATCTGTTGTGGCTGGAGCTCAAGCGGCCACTGTGCGCTGTGAAGCTTTGAATTCAGAAGGGGGAGGCAACATAAGAGAAGTGGAATCACACAGTATTTGTCCTTTTCTGACCGGCTTATTCCGCCAAGCATGGTGTCCGGCTTATTCCGCCGAGCATCGTGTCCTTCAGGTCCATCCAATATTGTACCAAGTATCAGGATTTCTTTCCTTTTTTAAAAAATCCTTATTTAGGGACTTGCCTGGTGGTCCAGTGGCTGAGACTGCGCTCTCAGTGCAGGGAGCCTGGGCTTGATCCCTGGACAGGGAAGTAGATCCCACTTGCTACGATTAAGAGTTTTCATGCCTCAACTAAAGATCCCATGTGCCAAAAGTAAGACACGGTGCAGTCAAATAAACAAATGCTGAGAAAATAAAAATATCTCTTTACTGAAGAAAGGTTTATTGCAAGCCCACGCTGGCAGACAAGGTAGCTCATTCTCTGGGAAGCCTCCAGCTCCTCAGAGGATTTTGGCAAAGCATTTTTACTTTATTTTTTCCCCAAACTTTAAACTTTTTGTTTTGGGGTATAACCAATTTATATTTATCTATTTATTTGGCTGTGCTGGGTCTTCATTTCGGCCTGTGACCCCTTAGTTGAGGCACGTGGGATCTAGTTCCCTGACAGGGATCGAACCTGGGCCCCCGGCATTGGGAGCATGGAGTCTTAGCCGCTGGACCACCAGGGAAGGACCTTCCTTCATTTTAAAGGCGGAAACATATTCCACTGAATGGATGAACCCTGTTAAGACTGTTCACTCATCGACAGACCTGGCTTGCTTCCACCTTTGGGCTTTAGTGAATAATGTTGTAAATACCGGTGTGCAAATATCTGTTTGAGTCCATGCTGTCAACTCTTTGGGGTGTAGGTGGAGAAGTGGGATTGCTGGACCACATGGTGAGTCTACGGAATTCCCCCGTGAGAACCCGCCTGCCAGTGCAGGAGACAGAATCAGGTTCTGTCCCTGGGCCGGGAAGATCCCCTGGAGGAGGGCATGGCAGCCCACTCCAGTATTCCTGCCCGGAGAATCCCATGGACAGAGGAGCCTGGCGGGCTACAGTCTGTGGGGTCGCAAAGGGTCAGACACAACTGAGAAACTAACTTTTAGCTTTATGGTGAGTCAGTGGGCTTCGGGTGACTCTCACTCAGGTGACCATTGCATCTACTACTGTGGGCAGGAATCCCTCAGAAGAAACGGAGTAGCCATCATGGTCAACAAAAGAGTCCGAAATTCAGTACTTGGATGCAATCTCAAAAACAACAGAATGATCTCTGTTCGTCTCCAAGGCAAACCATTCAATATCACAGTAATCCAAGTCTATGCCCTGACCAGTAATGCTGAAGAAGCTGAAGTTGAACGGTTTTATGAAGACCTACAAGATCTTTTAGAGCTAACACCCAAAAACGATGTCCTTTTCATTATAGGGGACTGCAATGCAAAAGTAGGAAGTCAAGAAACACCTGGAGTAACAGGCAAATTTGGCCTTGGAATGTGGAATGAAGCAGGGCAAAGGCTAATAGAGTTTTGCCAAGAAAATGCACTGGTCATAGCAAACACCCTCTTCCAACAACACAAGACTCTACACATGGACATCACCAGATGGTCAACACCAAAATCAGATTGATTATATTCTTTGCAGCCAAAGATGGAGAAGCTCTATACAGTCAGCAAAAACAAGACCAGGAGCTGACTGTGGCTCAGATCATGAACTCCTTATTACCAAATTCAGACTTAAATTGAAGAAAGTAGGGAAAACCGCTAGACCATTCAGGTATGACGTAAATCAAATCCCTTATGATTATACAGTGAAAGTGAGAAATAGATTTAAGGGCCTGGATCTGATAGATAGAGTGCCTGATGAACTATGGAATGAGGTTCGTGACATTGTACAGGAGACAGGGATCAAGACCATCCCCATGGAAAAGAAATGCAAAAAAGCAAAATGGCTGTCTGGGGAGGCCTTACAAATAGCTGTGAAAAGAAGGGAAGCGAAATGCAAAGGAGAAAAGGAAAGATATAAGCATCTGAATGCAGAGTTCCAAAGAATAGCAAGAAGAGATAAGAAAGCCTTCTTCAGAGATCAATGCAAAGAAATAGAGGAAAACAACAGAATGGGAAAGACTAGAGATCTCTTCAAGAAAATTAGAGATACCAAGGGAACATTTCATGCAAAGATGGGCTCGATAAAGGACAGAAATGGTCTGGACCTAACAGAAGCAGAAGACATTAAGAAGAGGTGGCAAGAATACACGGAAGAACTGTACAAAAAAGATCTTCACGACCCAGATAATCATGATGATGTGATCACTCATCTAGAGCCAGACATCTTGGAAAGTGAAGTCAAGTGGGCCTTAGAAAGCATCACTACAAACAAAGCTAGTGGAGGTGATGGAATTCCAGTTGAGCTGTTTCAAATCCTGAAAGATGATGCTGTGAAAGTGCTGCACTCAATATGCCAGCAAGTTTGGAAAACTCAGCAGTGGCCACAGGACTGGAAAAGGTCAGTTTTCATTCCAATCCCAAAGAAAGGCAATGCCAAAGAATGCTCAAACTACCGCACAGTTGCACTCATCTCACATGCTAGTAAAGTAATGCTCAAAATTCTCCAAGCCAGACTTCAGCAATACGTGAACCGTGGACTCCCTGATGTTCAAGCTGGTTTTAGAAAAGGCAGAGGAACCAGAGATCAAATTGCCAACATCCACTGGATCATGGAAAAAGCAAGAGAGTTCCAGAAAACCATGTATTTCTGCTTTATTGACTATGCCAAAGCCTTTGACTGTGTGGATCACAATAAACTGTGGAAAATTCTTCAACAGATGGGAATACCAGACCACCTGACCTGCCTCTGGAGAAATCTGTATGCAGGTCAGGAAGCAACAGTTAGAACTGGATATTGAACAACAGACTGGTTCCAAATAGGAGAAGGAGTACATCAAGGCTGTATATTGTCACCCTGCTTATTTAACTTATATGCAGAGGACATCATGAGAAACACTGGACTGGAAGAAACACAAGCTGGAATCAAGATTGCCAGGAGAAATATCAATAACCTCAGATATGCAGATGACACCACCCTTATGGCAGAAAGTGAAGAGGAGCTAAAAAGCCTCTTGATGAAAGTGAAAGAGGAGAGTGAAAAGGTTGGCTTAAAGCTCAACATTCAGAAAACGAAGATCATGGCATCTGGTCCCATCACTTCATGGGAAATAGATGGGGAAACAGTGGAAACAGTGTCAGACTTTATTATTGGGGGCTCCAAAATCACTGCAGATGGTGACTGCAGCCATGAAATTATAAGACGCTTAATCCTTGGAAGAAAAGTTATGACCAACCTAGATAGTATATTCAAAAGCAGAGACATTACTTTGCTGACTAATGTCCGTCTACTCAAGGCTATGTTTTTTCCAGTGGTCATGTATGGATGTGAGAGTTGGACTGTGAAGAAGGCTGAGTGCCGAAGAATTGATGCTTTTGAACTGTGGTGTTGGAGAAGACTCTTGAGAGTCCCTTGGACTGCAAGGAGATCCAACCAGTCCATTCTGATGGAGATCAACCCTGGGATTTCTTTGGAAGGAATGATGCTAAAGCTGAAGCTCCAGTACTTTGGACACCTGATGCGAAGAGTTGACTCATTGGAAAAGACTCTGATGCTGGGAGGGATTGGGGGCAGGAGGAGAAGGGGACGACAGAGGATGAGATGGCTGGATGGCATCACGGACTCGATGGATGTGAGTCTGAGTGAACTCTGGGAGATGGTGATGGACAAGGAGGCCCGCGATTCACGGGGTCACAAAGAGTCAGACATGACTAAGCAACTGAACTGAACTGATGGACTTTCCTTGTGAAGAATCTGCCTGCCAATGCAGGAAACTCAGCCAGTGCAGGGGCTATCCCTGGGTCAGGTAGATCCCTTGGAGGAGGGTGTGGCAGCCCACTCCAGTATCCCTGCCTCGAGAATCCCACGGACAGAGGAGCCTGGCGGGCTACAGTCCCTGGGGTCACAAAGACTCGGACACGACTGAAGCCACTGAGCGTGCAGGCATGGAGGCTGTATTCGATTTTTTGAGGAATCACCATACAACTGTCCTCAACGGTTGCTGTCATATATTCTCACCGTCGGGGCACAGCATTCCCATCTCCCCATCTCCTCACCAACACCTGTGAGTTTTATTTTTGATTTGATAGTAGCCATGCTAATGGGTGTGAGGCCTGTCAGTGTCCTTTCGGAGAAGACGTCCAGACGTCGGAAGAGAGACGCTAAGGCGGCGGCTGGAAAGCGAGGCGTGGGGAGGACGGCCCGGCCGAGGGAGACACCTGTGGCCGTCCGCGTGGAAGGAATGACCGAGGCTGGGGGTGGCGTCACCCTGCGTTCACGAAACCAAAGTTTGTGTTGTTTTATATGATTTCAAATATGTGTTGCCAGATTAACGAATCAGGGGCAGGCTGGCTTTTCCCAGTGTAATTCACCTCCATAGAAAGCATCCCAACTTTCGGGTTGTTTGTTTCGTGGGCGCCTCAGGAGAAATGGCGGCGCTTCACACGTATCGCTCCCAGAGGCTTCAGTTTCGAGTGTGTGTGTTCACACTGCCTGTGTGGTTGTGGTGGTGTGGGGGGGCACGGCATCGTCAGGGGCTGGGCGGTGCCCTGGCGTCCGAGGGGCCGCTGGGGGCTCCCCAGGCTGCACAGCAGGTGCTGGGGCCCCAGAGGAGCTGCCGCTGGGGTCTGGCGACTGCGGAGCGTGAGGAGGCTGGGGGACGCGGCGGGGACGCCTGGTTCTGGCGCCAAGAACCGAGCAGCGGTGATTCCCTGAGGTGGGGCCGCTGGCGGGGGGCAGGTTAGGGGCAAAGGTAAGTCAGCGCTGGGCTAAGCCAAGTTAGAGGCTTGTGTGCAACCATGCACGTCCACACTGAGGGTCCTGGGTGTTGGGGTCAGAGTCCCGGGGACACCCATGTCTGACCGACAAGTGGAGGAAGGGTCGGTACAGGCCAGGGTGCCTGGGGAGGGGCCCCTGGGTCCCCAGCTGCAGAGAGAGGGGCCGTCCCCATGCTGGGCAGCGGACGACAGCGGACGAGGCTGCTGTGAGCAGGGACAGCAGCCTCCTGCCATTTCCAGGCGCTGCGCCCACGGCCCCCCATCCCCAGGCAGCCAGCTCTCACCCCTGCAAGCCCGGCTGGAAGGGGGGGCCGGGAGGCGGCCTGCGTGGCAGCCTGGCACATGCTGGCCCCGCTGCTTTGAACCCGGGCTGTTCTGGGCTTCATTAACGAATAGCTCAGGGGCACCCCGTTTCCCTATTCAGACAGGACATGGCACCATGGAAACGTCCTCCAGGGCCCCAGGCAGGACCGTCTAATGGGGCTCCTGGCAGGATGGGCGGCACTGGCCAGAGGCCACGAGCTGGCGACCGAGCAGAGAACAAGGGCCCGTTCCTCACCCCAGTGCTCACATTCTGGACCCAACGGCAGCTGAAAGGAACCAGGGGTTTGCGTTCCGGCATTTCCCCTCTCTGTTCTGAGGAACCTCGTATTTAAAATCATCCTGGCAGGGCTGGCAGGTTACAGTCAGCCCACAGCCTCCAGTGAGGCTCAGGTGCTCCTTGGCAGACCAGGCTGGGACCACCTTGAAAGGGAAGAGCTGGCAGGCGTCAGGAGAGGGTCCTGTGTGTGTGTGCACACGTGCGTGTCCACGGGTTCATGCCCGCGTGCCACCTTTCTTCCTATTGGGGGGGTGCATACTCCATTCCCCTCCCACCAGCTCCCCTCGAGGCTGCCTCTCTGCTGCTGGACCCTAGCCTCACACAAGAGTGGGTGCAGCAGGCTCGTGGCCGGGCTGAGGTCTGGCGAGCCCTTCTCTCCTCTGCTGAAGCCTCCTGAGGCCCAGCCCGCTCCTCTGACGGCGCCAAGTCTCCCAAATGAACCGCTTGCCCACAGGGCACAGGGCACAGGGCGACTGGCTTGGGCTGGCGCTGGAGCCATGCAGCCAGCCCTGGAAGGGCTTCAGAGAAGTTCAAGGGCCCGGCCAGCCCCCGCGAGCAAGCCGAGACACACAGGTGCACGTCGTGCTGCGAGCCCCCGCGAAATGTTGGAAACCAGTTACATTTCTAGAAGTCAACTTTTTGAGGGGTCCTTGGCATCTGTGTGATTCCTAAGTTATTCCTCCTCTGCTCCTAAAACAAAATTAAACAGACTGAGGGGGAGAAAACCCCCTCATTTTCACGTTGTCATGCTCATGCCCTCGCTCACGAACGAGGATGAGAAATCTGAGGACGGGTGCCCGAGAGAAGAGCCTGCACGGCAGGAAACTGACTGCGGGGCCCCCAGCCCCAAGCCTGCGGTGTGCCCAGAAGCCCAGGAGCCTCGGCGACTGCACCCCCGAGGGTCGTGCATGAAAAGCCACAGGTCTGCGGGGCAGTCCAGACAGAGACCCGCCAAGCAACGTTTATTTACAAAACCAGAGGGAAACCCGATCCCTTCCAAAGGGCTCACGGTAAGTTACACGTAAGGTCGGGAAACTCCCACACGCGGCCGTCATCAGGGACAAGAGAGGCACCCCTCCCACGGAGGCTGCCTGCTGGCGTCTCCCTGAGACTCCCTGACGAGTGAGACCTCTGGCCCTGAAGGAGGCTTGCCTGGCTCTATTAGCTGCTGACAGACCCCAGGGAGCTCGGGAAGGCCCCCCGCCCGGCCCCCACCCCGCCCGAGTCCTGGGGCAGCAGCCAGCCGACCCAGGTGGGTGTGTACGCCCACCCTCCAGTCCTCAGAACTTCTGAGAGTGAACACTGCTTCCCAAACCACAGCCGGGATTGAACTGGCTTAGGTGGGTTCTCGCGCAATTTAAATATTCAGACCTTGAGGTGAATGTGGCTTTCCCAGAGGGTATTTGCTTCTCAAGAATGAAGCGGAGCTCTGCAGCGCTGGCCCTGGTCCGCCTGGCTGGTGGCGGTCCCTTTCCCAGGGCACTTGGTCCTTCTGCTGGGACCAGCGCTCTGGTCTGTCTGCGGGGCGCCCTGGTGGGGCACCGCAGGAGGCGGGCACCGCAGGAGGCGGCCCTCTAGCCCAGGCCCTGCTCCCGTGCTGCTCTCCTCAGGCCCTAGAACCCCAGCCCGAGCCCCGGGCCCTACAAGCCCGCCGGGCACCTGGCAGTCCCCAGGGGACGGAGCCGTGCGGTGTCAGAGGGTCACAGCCTTGTGGTCAGCCATTCACTGAGGTGGCTACTTTTCCTACATCAACGTTGCTGGACTCAAGGAGCACAGGCAGACAGATCTACGTTTATAGTCCTCAGGGGCATTTTCTCGGGAAACTCAGGTTCGGGGGCTGACTTCGCCCAGCTCTGCTGATGGCTAGCCCACTGCACACGGCCTGGTCTCCAAGCCCTGGCTGGGGGACGGGTGGTGTCCTGAAGGTGGTCTCTCTGCTGCAGGGCCCAGAGCCTTGGGCTCCTGAGAGTAAGGATTGAAGCTGAAACGCCCGGTTTTGAGTGGGCACTGGGGAGCAGGACCCCTGGGAACGTGCAGGCCCACGGGCACTGCTCCCACCACCTCTGGGTGCCTCCTACGGGCCTCAGCTGAGCTGGCACCCAGAGGAGGAGCAGACCCAGGGGACGAAACCGGGCAGAGGTCAGCCGGGATCCAGCCGCGTGAGCCATCAGTCCAGTGAGAGAAACAGGCGGAAAACAGTGGATTTGGCAGCTCCAGGCCAAATAAAGAAAAAAATAACTCAAGCCTGGTCCCCAGCTGGCATTTTTTCAAGCTACTGTATGAATAGCACCTAAGTGGTAAAAGGGGCCGGGGGTCCCCCGAGTGACTTGGGGTGGAAGGGGCTGGGTTTGGAGGTTGCCCCGCACATGAGCCAGAACCACACAGAGTTCCTTGGGCCACACACCTCGTCAGTGCTGGAGCCAGACGCTTCTGACCACTGTGAGGAGGGCCCAGGAGATTCCTGAGAGGAGGACACATCTGAGCTGGAGCCCCTGAGGTTCAACACCAGGAGCTGTTGGTGGGGGGGCTGGGGGCCAGGCTGGGGGTTGGCGGGGACAAGACCCCCAGGGCGTGGGCAGGCCCCTGGGCTCAGCTGAGAGCCGGCTTTTTGCCGTCAGCCCTCCCTGAGCTGCGCGGCCCGCCCCAGGAGAGGTGGCGTGGACGTGCGGGGATGGCTGGGCAGCAGCCCTGAGTGGGGGGCCCGGACGCCTCAGGCTCCCCCCGTCAGCCAGGGGTGATCTCCCAGACAGGAAGCAGACCCGAGCTCCTGAAAGGCCCTTATGTCCGCTCCCGGCCCGGGCTGTGGCCCCTCGGAGCTGGGGTCTGCATGCGGTGGGGGCGCGGGGCGGTCCCATGGAGTCCGCAGCACCTGCCGCCGCGCGTGGGAACAGCAGCCCCCCTGCGCCAGCCGTGTGCTGCAGAAGCGGCCTCGACGCTGCTTCTGTGACTGTAATTGGGACTTTTCTTAATGCTTAATCCACCCAGTGACCAATCTACCCCCCAACCCCTGACTGGGGTCAGTGCCCCAAGGGGGAAGGTGGCAGAAGAAAGGCCTGTGTGTGGGGGCTGGCGAGGCACACGAGACGTCTGGGGGCCCTGACGTTGTCGGCGTCTCCAGAACTGTGTTCTGTCTCAGGAATGGAGAGACTTCCCCGACCAGAGGCCTGTCTCCCGCTCCCTTGCTCCTCCAAAGGCACAGCAGGCGCGTCCAGCGTGACCGACTGGTAAAGCCGTCCAGAGGGTGGCGGAGTGCCGTCGCTGGTGCCGTCCGGGCTCGGCCACAGGGGCTGGAAGGGGCCATGCGGACCGTCTCTGTGGGCTCCCCACAGCCCTCCAGTCCAGGGAGTAAGTCTGTGGGCTCTGAAGACCATCGCGGGAGGGGCAGCCAGGGGTCAGAACGGAGTGACCCCTTCCCAAAGGTAAAGGAAAGGCCTTGGGTTCCTTCAACAAACAAGCAAAGGGGCAAACAGAGAGAAGAGGCAGGGGAGGCCGAGGTGTCCAGCAGGCAGCGTTCTTTTCCTAACAGGATACATTACTCTCCAATCTCAGTGCCTGTCCTCTGAGCCTAGGGTCCCTGACAGGCGTCACAGTGTGCAGGCAAGCCCGGGGCCTAGGGCGGGGAGGTGCTCTTCCTCGTGGGCAGAGACGGCGCTAGGATGATCTCGTCCGAGTCGTCGGAGTTCACGTCCTCTGCGGGTGTGGGCACCGGGGGCTGCAGCCCCAAGATGGGGGACTCCGCTGAAACAGAGACGAGGGGGGTCACGGCCACGCTCGGGGCCCGCGGGCAGATGACTGGCCCGCTCCCGGCTGCACAGCCCTGCCTCCACACTCAGCACCAGCAGGTTGGCAAGGCACCCGGGAAAGGGAGGGGACCTGGGGCTGTAGCGGGAATTCTCCGCGAGTCGCCCTGCTGGCACAGTCCTGGGGTCTGGCGGCCGGTGGCCCCAGCGTCCGCGGGAGGACACGCGCCCCGAGGCAGAGGGGGCGGGACTGGACGGGAGACCTGGGGACCACTGTGACCATCCACTCCTTCTCCCACACACGTCTACGCTCTCCATCCCCCAGCTGAGGCGAGGCTGGGGCACCGCCTGTGGGCCGCCCTGCAGACTGCCTCTAGCCTCCGTGGCCCCTGGACAGGGAGCGAGGGAGGGCCGGGCGCCCTGCTCTCACTGCTCCGCAGAGTGGAATGAAAGAGGCGCCATCTCCCATCTGAGATAAAAGACGGGAGGGAATTACGACCCAGCCGCTCTGCACGTGCTGTGACCGGGCCAGCTTTTTCTCTGTAACTTCCAAGAAAATGATTAAAGTGGAAGCTTCTGAAATTAAAAACATCAGTTTTCGAGGTTATCTTCAGTTATTTTCTGTTACAAATATTCTCACAATCAGATCAGAGGACTCAGTGTCCAGTTTTCACGGAGACTGCTCCCTCGTGTGAACAGGAGGCCTGACAGAGACCTCCGAAGGCGCCCTCCAGGCAGGAGGGGGCGGCTGCTTCAAAATGACACACGTTTCACGAGAGGAGGAAACAGCGGCACGAACAGACGCTTCAGCCCCGATGCAAGACTCTAAAGGCCATGCAGCGTGGGGTCTGCTGACATCAGAGTGAAAGTGGTTTTTGTAGAAAACGTGCCGGCATTGGGAGCTTGCTGAGTGGAGGTCTGTGAGGGGACGTCCAAGTTGGCAGTGTGCCGGCTCGGACAGAGCCAGGGGGTGACTGAGCTGGACAGAGGGCGGTTTCAAACGTGGGGGCTCCCAGGTCAGTGAGGACGGCTTTCTTATCTCTCCTTGCTCTCCTTTGGAACTCTGCCTTCAAACGGGTATATCATTCCTTTTCTCCTTTACTTTTAGCTTCTGCTCTTTTCTCAGCTGTTTGTAAGGCCTCCTCAGACAACCATTTTGCCTTTTTGCATTTCTTTTTCATGGGGATGGTCTTGATCACTGCCTCCTGAACAATGTCACGAACTTCGAACCTCTGTCCATAGTTCTTCAGGCACTCTGTCTATCAGATCTAGTCCCTTGAATCTATTTGTCACTTAGGGATTTGATTTAGGTCATACCTGAATGGTCTAGCGGTTTTCCCTACTTTCTTCAATTTAAGTCTGAATTTGGCAATAAGGAGTTCATGATCTGAGTCACAGTCAGCTCCCTGTCTTGCTTTTGCTGACTGTATAGAGCTTCTCCATCTTTGGCTGCAAATAATATAATCAATCTGATTTCAGTGTTGACCATCTGGTGATGTCCATGTGTAGAGTCTTCTCTTGTGTTGTTGGAAGAGGGTATTTGCTATGACCAGTGCATTTTCTTGGCAAAACTCTATTAGTCTTTGCCCTGCTTCATTCTGTACTCCAAGGCCAAATTTGCCTGTTATCTCTTGACTTCCTACTTTTGCATTCCAGTCCCCTATAATGAAAAGGACATCTTTTCTGGGTGTTAGGCCCAGGCTTCAACAGTACGTGAAAGGTGAACTTCCAGATGTTCAAGCTGGATTTAGAAAAGGCAGAGGAACCAGAGATCAAATTTCCAACATCCATTGGATCATCAAAAAAGCAAGAGAGTTCCAGGGAACATCTACTTCTGCTTCACTGACTACACCAAAGCCTTTGACTGTGTGGATCACAACAAACTGTGGAAAATTCTTCAAGAGATGGGAATACCAGACCACCTGACCTGCCTCCTGAGGAATCTGTATGCAGGTCAAGAAGCAACAGTTAGAACTAGACGTGGAACAACAGACTGGTTCTAAATCGGGAAAGGAGTGGGTCAAGGCTGTATTGTCACCCCGCTTATTTAACTTCTATGCAGAGAACATCATGCAAAATGCCAGGCTGGATGAAGCACAAGCTGGAATCAAGACTGCCAAGAGAAATATCAATCACCTCAGATATGCAGATGACACCACCCTTATGGCAGAAAGTGAAGAAGAAATAAAGAGCCTTTTGAGAAAAGTGAAAGAGGAGAGTGAAAAAGTTGGCTTAAAGCTCAACATTCGATCATGGCATCTGGTCCCATCACTTCATGGGAAATAGATGGGGAAACAGTGGAAACAATGAGAGACTTAATTGTTTTGGGCTCCAAAATCACTGCAGATGGTGACTGCAGCCATGAAATTAAAAGATGCTTCCTCCTCGGAAGAAAAGTTATGACCGACCTAGACAGCACATTAAAAAGCAGAGACATTACTTGCCCAACAAAGGTCCATCTAGTCAAAGCTATGGTTTTTCCAGTGGTCATGTATGGATGTGAGAGTTGGACCATAAAGAAAGCTGAGCGCTGAAGAAATGATGCTTTTGAGCAGTGGTGTTGGAGAAGACTCTTGAGAGTCCCTTGGACTGCAAGGAGATCCAACCAGTCCATCCTAAAGGAGATCAGTCCTGGGTGTTCATTGGAAGGAATGATGCTGAAGCTGAAACTCCAATCCTTTGGCCACCTGATTCGAAGAACTTACTCACTGGAAAAGACCCTGATGCTGGGAAAGATTGAGGGCCGGAGGAGAAGGAGAGGACAGAGGATGAGTTGGTTGGATGGCATCACCAACTTGATGGACATGAGTTTGAGTAAACTCCGGAGCTGGTGATAGACAGGGAGGCCCGGTGTGCTGCAGTCCATGGGGTCGCAAAGAGTTGGACACGACTGAGCGACTGAACTGAACTGAACTGACTTCCAGGTCAGATGAGCCTGGAAGGGCCGGGGGCTCGGCCCCGGGGTCCCGCGCTCACCGGAGCAGGGTGGCGGCCTCGGCGCTCCGTCCTCTGGAGCTGGCCCCTTGGCGATCTCCCTGCTGCTCCCCTCGCTGTCTCCGGGCCCTGCGACAGCACGCAGGCGGAGGCTCTCATCTGCACAGACTCGTGGTTGCACCGCGTCCTCCCAGCCGTCTCGGTCAGAACCGCTGCTCCTTCTGTAGCTTCTCTTGACGGGAAGTGCCCGTCCCTTCCCGCAACCCCCTTTCCCCGACTCCATCTTCGCGACCTCAGGGCTCGGCCCTGAAAGGCCATCTCGGGAGGTTCCCGCCTGCAGGCCTTGCTCCTGAGCCAGGCTGAGGACCGTGCTTTGGGTCCAGTGACTGCTCTGACCCCGAACACCGCCTCTGCCCATCTCTGGCCTCACGGCCCAAGCAAGTACAGATGGAGCCTTCCCAGTTAGAGGAGGGAGGGCTTGGAGGACAGTCGGAATCAGCTTTCAGGCCAAAGGCGACGGGCAAGTGGTCTCGCCCCATGCTCTGTCTCACACAGGACGCCTGGCCGCGAGCGGACGCAGGCCTCTCCTGGGGCGGCCGCCCCGCCACGCCAGGGGTTTCTGCACTGACGGCTGGCAGGTCTTAAGGAGGCAGAAAAGGAAATACAGTTTTGCTTAAAAGCAACAAACAGGAAAAACACTGGCCCAAAAGAGGGAAACCACCTCACTCTGGTTAGAGCTGAGAATAAAAATCAAAGCCACAAGGCTCGGACCGCGCAGTCGGTGGTCACCGACCCTGGACCCGGCTCTGGGCCCAGCCCCTTGACTGGCGACGACACAGCCTGGCTCCCGGGAGGCTAGCAGCCCTTTCGGCATCCACCTCAGAAGGCCAGCCACCCTCGTGTGAAACCCAAACAAGATGCACTTACCGGGAGCGGCCACAGGGTGGGGTGGAGAGGAGGGGGCCCTGGGGGGCAGCCAGGCCGGCCTGTCGGGAACCGCGGCAGTGCTGGCTCCGGGACCGGGGGCACTGGGGAGAGAGACACCTGCCAGCTCAAACCTCACGCAGGCCAGCCCCAGGCCGGCTCAGACCTCACGCAGGCCAGCCCCAGGCCGGCTCAGACCTCACGCAGGCCAGCCCCAGGCCAGCAGCTGGACCTCACGCAGGCCAGCCCCAGGCCGGCATCTGGGGCCCCAGAGCCGTGGCCAACACGGCCAGCTGGCACCCGACGGGCCCAGGTCCTGAGATGTGGGCTGTGGGGAGCCTCAGACGTGGGCCCCCAGCTCCCGGCCTGGGCCCTGACCCGAGCTCAGCCCCTGGCCCGCAGTCAACGCCACTCGGCCGAGTCGACGGCTGTGGGGCTGTGAGCCCTTGCAGAGGCGGGCCCAGGGGGAAGGGAGCCGTGGACAAGAGCAAGAGTGGATGAGGGGAGCTCTGACGACGCCCACGTCTTCCTGAACATGGCTCAGGCCACACTCTCCTCCAGGAAGGAACAGGGTCTCAGGACAGGCCGCAGCCAGTCTGCAAACCGGTGGCTCCCAGAGCCTCACGGAATCTAACGCTTCCAGCGGGAGGAAACGGTTCCCGGAAGGCCTCCTCTGAGGATGGGAGCCTGGGGCCCCCAGCAGTGAGGCGGGTGTAGCACACTCCGGTCCCTCACCCTGTGCCTCCCTGGATGGCAGCCTGCCCCCTCCACCCCCAGTGGTGTCTGGGCACAGGGGCCTGCAGGTGGACCGACCTGTGCCTGGCCCGTGCCAGGTGTGCCCGGAAGGCAGACTGGATGATGGTGATGGCCTCCTCTTGCCACGGGTCTCCCTCGGCCTGGGCAGCGGGGCTCGGGGTGCGGGGCTCGGGTGAGTCCTGGGGCGCAGGGACGGGGTGGGGAGAACCGTCTGAGAGCCCTGCCCCTTCCTGCTTGGTGAGGGCCGCCTCCCTCGACCCTCAGCGCAATCTGATTCAGGTGGCTCCCCTCGTTACTTAGGTTAATTCTTAAGACTCTAGAGATCCTTAGAATTCATGTCTTGTGGTTCACAGGGTGGGGGTGCTCCTATCCCACGTTAGGCCTGTCTTGACGTTGCAGTGGAGACGGTACTCCATGTCCCAGCGCCTCCATGCCACTCAGCCCCTGAGCTCAGCCCTGCCAGGTGCCCAGGGCCGGGGGCCGGGGGCCAGGGGCCAGGGGCACACCCAGGGCCGGGGGACACCTGCACTTGCCCTGTTTTGTTTTTTGTGGACCAATTTTAAAGTCTTTATTGAATTCCTTACAATACTGCTTCTGTTTTCCGTGTTTTGGCCACAAGGCATGGGGGATCTTAGCACCCTGACCAGGGACTAAACCTGCACCCCGGCTTTGGAAGGTGGTGTCTTCACCACAGGACCGCCAGGGAGGTCCCAGCGCTTGCTGGTGGATGGAGCGTGAGAAGAGATGGGAGAGAGAGAGAGGACTTGGGTCCGAGTGCAGCCCCGATGTACCTGGGTGGGAGGGCTCGGCACCCTGGGGCGTCCTGAGACACATGCTGCGTTGGACAGCAGCCTTGCCCGAGCTAGATGCCCCCGGAAAGCCGCCTGCAGCACGGCAGCCGCCTGGCAAGAGAGACAGACAGAGGTCAGCTTCCCTGGAGGACGGGAGCCTCCCGCAGGAGGGGTCCCGACAGCAGAGAAGACGCCCCGCTTCCTCCTGCCCTCGAGGCTCCTGCTCCTCACTCGCCCGGGACCTCTCCCACCCAGAAACACGCCCGGCCTCCATGGAGAACCAGCCCAGACGCCGAACCCCACGGGAAAGCAAATTCTGGAACACAAACGGATCGGCGGCTAAAGGCAAATGTGACTCCGTTGCCCGGTTAGGCTTGCACGCCAAGGCAGTGACTTCATTTCCCATACTTTATTCTCTGCGCATCTTCAAGGTCAAGCCAGGTCGGGCGCGGCCTCACACTGTCGCAAAGGAGTTACTTATACTCTAACCTTGCTCTTGAGCGCTTTTCTCTAGAAACCTGCACGGACGCTTTGTAAGCTCTGGGATCAACGGGCCGGGTTTCAGGATCGGCGCTGTCATTTCAAGGATCCTGCTTCTAGCCCCAGTCAGCAACAGCAGAGCCCAAGGACGGGCCTGCAGCTCGGGAGAGCAACAGCCGCAGTGCCCGCGTCCCAGGCACACCCTGGCTCTCCCTTTCCCGGCGGGCTCCGCTCATGACAACTCTGCCCGGGTGCCCTTCCTCTCCTCCCGGTCCAGCGAGGCCTCTCCTCCTCGAGGCTCCCTGCAGGGATGCCCCGGCCGGGCAGGCGGAAGCAGTGCCCGCACAGCGCCGGGGGTGAGCCCTGAACCCACCTTCCAGCCTGGACTGGCCTGCCTTACAGTCCGTGCTCCGAGGGCCCTCAGCTTGCGGACGCAGAACTGAGGTCCGCACGAGTGTGCTGAGAGAATGCTGTGAGTGAGATGGAGTGTGAACTCATCCACGCACCGACTGGATGCTAAGAGCATTCAGGTGTCTCATCTCGGTGTTGGGGTCAGCCTGATTTCATGAAGACAGGGACCCCCTCCCCCACAGGCAGTGGAACCAAAGTGAAAACGTGTGTTTTGGAAATTGGTGAAATAAAACCTGCTTACTTCATCCAGAAGAGCCCTTTCTTTCTGAAACAGAGAGAAAGGTGATGAGTCAACACGAGGGTGAGTTATTTCCCAGCGCAGTTTCTGTTTCTTGACCCCACCCCCCCCCTCCCCCTACCAGGGTGCCGGCCTCCCTGACCCGCCGGGAGCAGCAGGTGGCGCTGAGGAAGCCAGACCCGCCTGCAGCAGGGAGGGAGAAGCGGGCGGCCGTGGTCAGGACGGCCAATCACTGCAGAAAACGCAGCCTGGTGGGGGCGTCTGCCGTGAAGTGACACACGGGGACCCGCCGTGACGGGGCTGTCTGAGGCTCCAGACGACGGAGCCCCCCCAGCTAGAGCCGTCCAGGCACAGGGTGCCCTCTGTGGAGGACACGCTCACCCTAACTCTAACCCGTGCAGGCTCTGGGTCCCTGGCTCCCGAGCCTGAACAGCCATCAGAATCGCGGGGGCAAGTGCCTCAGGGTTGGCCACAGTCCTGCGGTTTGCAGCATGTCCTTATTCAGAGAAGATACCCATGGAGGCCTCGTAACGTCTAAAACTTATTTGCAAACGATTCTTAAAAAAAACAGCATGTGTGGAAAATATTCACGACTAAATGTTAATTCTTGTTGAATTGAGGTGGTAGGCAAGAATCAGTACATCACTGCACTGAATTCTTTCAACTTGCCGTCTTTTACACTTCCTTAATAACAGTTGGGAAGAAATTACAATAACAAACCTCCACTGGCCACTTTCTGGAGCTAAGATTTTACAATGTTCACGTAAGCAGAGAACTCTGGTTTTGGTTGTCCGGCGGGGGGAATGAGGGCCGAGCTGTGTTTCATAAACCGGAGGACTCCCGTAGGGCCCTCCACCATCAGAGAGCCCATGCCCTCTCCGCGGGCCACGCGGGGGCCGAGGAGGAGTGCCCCCAGGGCTCGGGTTCGCAGTCCTCGCTGTCCCGGCTCACGGGCACCAGCGCGGGCCCACTGGCCTGGCCCGCCTGCCCTCCCCCCTCAGCAGCCTCTCCCTGCCTCTAACGAAACGCAGTCCCGGGAGCCCTGGGGAAGGGCAGGAACACGCTTGTGGGAGAGGATGTGCCCGGAGCCAGCATCCCCGGAATCCAGGGGCCCGAGGGGGACCCGAGCCGCCACTGTGTGAGCCCACCGGGGGGGTGACGGCGCTGCTAGGCCTGCCGCTGGGCCCCCCAGCCCCCACGTGCCTCCAGGCGCGCCTCCCTCCCACCCCTCCACGCCTCTACCCTGCCTCCCGGCAGCGGGGGGAGCAGGGGCCACGGGGCGCTCACCTGGCGCTGGTACCCCTTCCACCTGCGCTGCAGGACCCTGGCGGCCTTGTCTCTCCTCCCCTCTGAGCAGGTGGAGGGGGGCCGGGAGGTGCCCCCCTGGCTCCAGTCTGGCTCAGTGTCCGGCTGGGAGGGGCTGGGAGGCTGGCTGGGTTCTTCGTGGGTCTGTAGGAAATTTAAGGTGAGAAGGATGAGTTCTGGAGGCTCGAGGTGTGGGGGGCAGAGAAGATGGCCTTCGGGCAGGTGGTGGCAGGATATGAGAGCACCGGAGACGCTTATCAGATCAGACTCTCTAATTTAGAGGAGGAAACTGTCCACACTGCTCAGAGGTCCACGAGTGTACAAGGTGAAGCCCGGCTTTCGTGAGCCCTGACACTGGTGGGAACGCTCTCCCGTGAGGACGGGAGGCGGCAGGCCCCGTGGTGCCACCCAGGTGACCGTAACGCCCTGTCTGGGCTCAGCGCATCTGGGCATCCGTGCGCGAGACATCTGCCTCTCGGGGGTCCTTTCACAGTCTTCCTTCCAGGGCAGTACCCGATTACGTGGGGGGGACTTTTGAGATAAAAGGCAAGAGATCCCTAGCTTGGTTTTTAAGGTGGAAAGAATCAAGATTTGCTTTCACGACAATAAAAATCGCACTTATTTCTACTATTTTAGGGTCCACATTGTTATCTGCAGGGAAACTTCTCCGTAAACAGAAAAACATTAGGACTTTCTCACGGGAAGCCTGCAGGCTCTGTGCAGACACGTGCTTCTCAGTGGAGAAGTCCGTGGGGAGAGCCGATACACCAAGTGGAACGATGAGCTGACCATCGGTTAGTCCAGAAGCCCAGGACTCAATGCGCAGCATTCGCAGAAACCAGCAGTGATGATGGAGCTGGACTCTCACCGTGGGCTTCCGGAGAGACCGTGGGTGTGGGGACAAGCGGAGACACGGCGCGTCAGCTCAGGGCTCCCCCGCCTCCCGGCCCTGGCGGGGGAAAGCAGACAGCCCTACCTCGGGAGCCGCCGCAGCGGGCTCATCTTCCTCTTCCCTCTTCCTTCCTTCCAGTTCCCGAAACTTCCTGGTCAGCTCCTGAATCTCCTCTCTAAGGTGAGAAGGGGGAGGATGCCTCACCTGCCATGCCACTGCGTCAGCGTCTGCATGCGACAGCGGGGGGCTGCCCACCGAGCCACGGGGGCGCCCGGCCACCACCCGACGGCCCGGGGGACCCCACGGCTGCTCACGGGAGGAACTGAGGTGACCGACGACTAGGTAATAAACAGCGGGGACGGAAGGAGATACAACCCACGTCCTGGCCACAGATCTCAAAGGTAAAGTAAAAACCGTTCTCCACCACACACCCGCCCACTCTGATTTACTTTAATTCTAGGCTTCTGACAAAGTCTAGTCACGTTTATTCTGAAAATAATATTTTTTTGTTCCTTTCAGTAATCTGCATCTTACTAATTATTCTGAGCACCAAATATTTCTGCTTGGATTTCTAATCTACTTTTGGGGCCTTTGTTATTGAGATAAATTCACAGAACCCCAAACCCACTTTTTTAAAGTATGCAGTTATGTGGTTTTTCAGTCACAATGTTGTGCAAACATCATCACTGCCTAATTCCAGGGCGTTTCTGTCTCCCTAGAAAGGAGCCCTTTAACCTGACAGTCACTCCCTGCCCCCACCCCCAGCAACCACCATCCGCTGTCTTCTCGAGGAATCTGCCTGCTCCGGGTTTTTCCGAATCAGACGGTCTAAGAGCGCCTCCGCCTGCCTCTTTTGCAGGCGTCACGTCTCTGAGGCTGGCCCACGTGCAGCAAGGCTCGGGCCTCACTCCTCTTGAAGGACGCACTTCAGTTTTTTCAATCTGATGGACGTTTGCCTTGTTTCTACGTTTTGTCTCCTGGGTCTTATCCCAACCAGGGTGTGGAATCCGGGCGTGTTCTGAGGCTGCCCAGGAAGATGTGCTGCAGGAGTGGGGCCGTGATGCCTAAGAGCCAACGCCGGCCTGACCGTGAGGGGCCTCTCCCGGAGGCAGCAGCAAAGCCATGAAAGGAGAGCAGCCGTGTGATCAGGTTGGAGCTTTACGAGAGCCGCTCTGGGCCCAGGGCGGGGGTGGGCCTCAGGGGACAGGCAGGGAGGCGGGGACACCCTGGCACCGCGTGGCTTCCTGATCCTCGCCTGCTCACCTCAACACCTTCTCTCTCTCTCTTCTCTCCCTCTCTCCCTCCTTCACGTTTTCCAGCTCCTTCTCCAGCTCAGCCTTCGTCTGCAGCAGCTGCTTCACCTCCAAACTGAACGAGGAACCAGAGACATTTCAGCGTCGCTGAAACGGAGGCTCACAGTGAAGGGGTCATCGGAGCAGGGGGAGCTCTCAGAAAAACCCGCGGGTCCGGCCTCCTCACTTCTGCACAGACGAGGATGCAGACAGACCCTTCTGGGTGATGCTGGGAGCCTGGGGCCGCCTCCGTCCGCTCAGCTGTTTACTGAGCACCCGCCTGTGCCAGTAGCGGTCAGGAGCAGGGTGGCCGGACGAGGCGCAGGCCCTGCTCTCGCGGGCGTCACCGACCCGGGGACAGGCATTAGCCAGCGGTCACACTGTTTGGTGATCGACCTGCACTGAGATAAGAGCTCCTGGGGGTGCAGCCTGAGCCGGGGACAGGGGGTCCCCCCGGCATTTCCCCTCAAGCTCTCCCGTGCCCCACAGGTGACACGTGGCCAAGAATGTGGCTTTAAAATGTCCCACTGCTCACTGAGGTGGCGACCTCACATGAGTGAGATACACGCGTGGGTCACATCGATAGGGCTCAGTGAGTAGAGACTGTTATCATGCCATGGGACGGCTTAGGAGATCACCAGAGATGCTCGTCACTGTGCCAAAGAAAGTGAAAGTGAAAGGCGCTCAGTGGTGTCGGACTCTCTGCGACCCCGTGGACTATAAGGTCCATAGGATTCTCCAGGCCAGAGTACTGGAGTGGGTAGCTGTTCCCTTCTCCAGGGGATCTTCCCAACCCAGGGATCGAACCCAGATCTCCCGCATTGGAGGCAGATTCTTTACCAGCTGAGCCACAAGCAAAATGACTCCTAATGTTTATAAACCTAGAGCCTGGATGCACTGGTGACTTCCACTGGAAGCGAAATGAGTTGCCTTCTGCTGTGAACCCAAGACCTAAACATGCACGTGAATCGGGGAGGGGGCTCAGCAGACAAAGCCGGGTTCAGCAGACGTGGGCAGGGCCTGGGTGGGCGGGGCCCGAGCGGCTCCACCTCTAAGCGGCCCTGTGTGACGCTGAGGCTGCTGGCTCCCAGGCCACGCTCTGAGCAGCAAGGCCTGAGAAACAGCATCTGCGAACTGCACCTGGAGAAGCCACAGGTGAGCAGGTGACAGGCGTCTTCCGCGGGCGACAGAGCCAGGCGCGAGAGAGCAGAGAGGACACAAGCCTGACCGGAGGCTCTGCCATCCACACGCTCACGGTCACCCTGACGACTCCGAGCTCTTCAGCACCAGCGTATTTTCTGATGCACAGATTAGACGTCGTGAGCAGAGCACGGAATCTTTAAACCCCTGTGCGTGAGCTCTAATGGAGGGCCGACATTTTACACAGACCAATGAAAGTAAGTCCTTCTCTAAGAAAGAATTTGGAAAGCCCTCTGGAATTTCGTGTAAGATTTCCATGGCACTCCCCACGCATTTGACAACGAAATAGGCCAGTGAGTGCCACCTTGTATCACCGAAGCTGCCCTCGCCTCACGGGTAAACCGTCAGAAGGTTAATAACCACGTACAGAGGCGTGTATGACGGCCGCCGTGCGCTGCGCCTCCCCAGACCCACAGGCAGCTCTGCTGCAGCGACAGCACGCTCAGCGGGCGCGGGCCCCCCCTCCCGCCCGGAGCGGGCCACCTACTCTCTCTCCTGCAGCTGGGCGTGCAGGGCGCTGCGCTCGCCCTTCAGGCTCCTCACCGCTCCGCGCAGACGCTCGCTCTCTTGCAGGTGCAACGTGGGGCTGGGCGCCGAGGGGGTCAGGGAGCTCGGCCTTGCTGCCTCTGAAGCCTGGGGCTTGGGGCTTTCCATCGAACTGAGTTTCTGGAGGCGACACAGGCATCTGTTAGACGTTATTTCTGATTTTACTTTCCTAGAAAAGGGACAACGGCCAGAGGGAACCTCCTCCCAGCGAGGGGGTTGGGAAAAGCTCTGCGTGTGACCCGAGAAGGCTGGGACGCTGCCTGGGGAGAGGGCAGCTCCGCAGAGTCCTGAGGGCGACGGCAGGGGCGGCCCCCCCACCCCGTCACTCTCCCGCTCCCGCTCCGGGGCGGGGAGACCCAGCCGGCTCAGAGCGGGCCCTGCGGCAGCTGAAGGTGAGCCCAGTCTGCCCCTCCCTGGGCTCGCCGGCCCGCTGTCCCCGGGATGTCTGCAATGCTCTGTCCCAGGCTGTCGCCCGGCACTGACGGACCCGCTCTGCACCTGACCTTCTCCCACTGATGTCAGCATCTCCCCAGGTGGACAAACTCTGCCCACTGGCTCCTGGACTGCCTTCAGGCGCCCTGCGTCCCTGACGGGCTTCACTCTTAAATTACCCACAGTTTACAGAAACTTTCTGTCTTCTGCCTTTGTAAACAGGTTCGATTTTTATTTTTAATGTTCCCCTCTAGGTTGACTCTGCTCCAACAACTGACGGCTCTAACTCGGTGTTTCACCAGTACTGGGACAGTGTAGACACGTCTGACCAAGCTCATCAGAATCAGACTGGTTACCCTCACAAATTCACACGGGGGACATGAGGATTCGTTAGCGTCCTGGTTGGTAAAGCGCAGATGCGCAATTTTCTGTGAACTCAGACGCTACACAAGCGGTGAGAAAACCCGCCTGCGAAGTGCCTGGCAATAAAGAGCCCCCGTGTGCACGTCAGGCTGGCTCTCTGAAAGGCTCGGGGTCCTACGCTTCCCCGACGGTTATACTGTACATTCAGAAGTGCTGTGGCGTACTGTGTGGCCACGCCTTGCTGTCTGTGACGCAGGGACAGGCTTGACACGGCCAGGCGTCCTGTCCAGACCCTAAGAGTCTCCTCTGCCCAGCTCATCCCGGGCGTAGCGGTCCCCGGGCAGCTGTCCCCCATAATGCGGTCCCCATTATGTCCCGGGAGCGAGGCTCCTTCTGCCTGCTCCCTGGGACCTGCCCCTCTCGCACAGGCAGGGCCGGGCAGGGAAGGGCTCGTAGAGGCCCACCACTCACCTTTTCCAGCTCTGCGATCCGCCGAACCAGCCGGGGCTTGCTCCAGTCCGCGTAGCCTGCCGGGACAACGGGGTTTGAAGGACACACCTCCACAGCTGTCAGACGGGCCTCTTCGGCCGGGACCTCCTGTCTGGGGCACGGCCAGACGGCTCCCCTCCAGGGGCGGCCCCCAGTCCAGGACCCTGTGGTGCCCACGCGGCTCCGCGGTGACCACTGCTCCTTCCAGCTCCTCTGTGCGACCTCTCCTGATCGCCCCCCCTCCCGGGACAGCCCTGCTCTGGCTCACCAGCGAGCCCCGCGGCCGATCCCAAGCCCACCCCAGCCCTCGTCCTCCCGGACCCAGCAGTACTCCTCCAGCGCCCCCTCCACCCGGCTCTGCGGGTGCTCGGTGCCCACTACCCGCCCAGAGGCTCCGCGGCCACCCCCTGCCCCTGCTCACGGGCTGGGCATCTGTCCCCTGACCTGGTAACTCCCAGGTTCAAGTCTCCCTCCGGGGCCCTGCCCTGACTCACCCCTGTGCCTGACCCCTGCTGGGCCCTCGAGCACAGCCGCAGCCTCCCCCTGTGGCCCACTCTGTCCTGCTCAGACCAAGGCTATGACCCTGACCCCCCTCTGCCCGCACCGGCTGCAGCCAGGCCAGGGCTCACGTGCACGGGGAACGCCGACGCCTCCCGCCACCGCAGGGCCCCAGGCCAGGCCACCAGCAGCCCCAGAGGACCCTAGGGGGTGCTGTCCTCGCGGTCCCCTTTCCTGCCTCCACGCAGCAAAGCAGCAGGGGTCCTCTCTCCTCCGCACAAACCCGCTGCCCTCTAAGTGGCCTTCAAGGCCCCATCCGCCACCGGCCCCCGCTTCCAGGGACTGGGCTCGCTGGCTGCCTCACACTGCCAGGCCCACTCGGGGCTCTGTGCCCGCTGCCCAGAGTGCCCCTCCCGTCCGTGGGCACGGCTGCCCCCCATCTGCCCCTTCCCCAGCGCTATTCCCACAGGCCAGCCTCCCCTCACCCCGCATGCGCCCCCATGGCTCTGCCCAGGGCCCAGGACGGTGCTTGGCCCACGGCAGGCTGGTGACTCTGGGGGCAGCCTCCCCGCCCTGCACAGGCCTACACAGCTCTGCTCGGGGTCCAGGACCATGCTTGGCCCACAGCAGGCTGTGACTCTGGAGGCAGCCTCCCCTGCCCTGCATAGGCCCCCACAGCTCTGCCCGGGGTCCAGGACCGTGCTTGGCCCACAGCAGGCTGGTGACACGGGGCAGCCTCCCCCTCCTGCACAGCCCTCCACGGCTCTACCCGGGGTCCAGGACTGTGCTCGGCCCACGGCAGGCTGGTGACACGGGGCAGCCTCCCCCGCCCTGCACAGGCCCCCACAGCTCTGCTCGGGGTCCAGGACCGTGCTTGGCCCACAGCAGGCTGGTGACACGGGGCAGCCTCTGCCCCCTGCATGGGCCTCCACAGCTACACCCGGGGCCCAGGACCGTGCTGGGCCCACGGCAGGCTGGTGGTGTGGGGCAGCGCTGCCCAGCGGGGTGGCCGGGGGAAGACGGGCCCCCTCCCGCGCCCCCCGCCCCCGGGGGCCCGGGCAGGCACCCTTGATCTTGGAGGCGGTGGGGGAGTTGCTGAGCACGCGGTCCAGATCCTCCTTCAGGCTCTGGTTCTCCTCCGTGAGCTCCTGGACGCTCCGGGACAAGCTCAGCAGGGCACTGCTCATCTTCTTCTGCCTTTTAAGGCCGATTTTCTTCTCCACTGGAGGCCTAGGAGCAACAAGACCCAGCGGGTAAGGTTCAGGCCCTGAGCTGGCCTAACACACATCCCGAGTGAGGGGCAGGCACACGGCGGCCTGGGCGCTCAGGGTGTCCTGAGCATGAATGTGTGCGGTTCACGGGGAAGGCTGACTACGAACCCAGACCAGCGGACTGTCACCCGGACAGAGGTCCACTCCTTTCACGGGCATGCCTGTCTAACACGGGACCGCATCCAGTCGTCAGCGACAGACGGAGCAGCATGCCCGGAAGAGCTGCGGAGGGTCCTGGCCCTCCTGCTCCGTCAGTCCTGTCCTCGGATGGCTGCTCTGATCTCGCCTCCTCCTCCACAGAGTCTGAAGTACAGTCGGCGCCGACTGGTCACAGACTCCTCGTTTGCCAAGTCGTCTGCTCGCTAAATCGTCTCTATGAGCCCCGGGCCGACGCCTGCGGTGCCTCATGGGGCCCCGGTGGCCACCCAGGGCGGAGGGGAGGAGGCTCTGAGTCTCGGGGAGCCCGCTCCCGGCGGCAGGATAGGCGCTGCCCGCCTCTGCTCTCATATCCGCTCTCAGCAGGGTGGACCACGAGGCCTCTCCCGTTTCTGGGCTGACTTCACCACTTTCCCTGGCCCCCACAGCGGAGTCCGTCACCGCGAGGAGCTGAGACGCGGCTCCGGGGAACCACGTGGGTCGGGGCTTTGCTCAGGCTTGAGCCAAGGCGCGGCGGGTCGAGGGCTCAGGGCTTGTGAGCTAACAGTGGGCACGAGGTGAGGCGCCTTTAGACAGCAACCCGGGGAAGCGGGCTGTGCGCTGGCCGGGTGATGGGAAAGCTGACCAGAGGGTGCTGGGGTGGAGCCCCTGCTTCCCCGGGGGTAGCAGGCCATCGCGTGCCACCTCACACCCGAGAGCACATTGCAGAACACAACGCCGCCCACCACGGGCGTCGGCTGCAAGCCCTCTGGCCCCCTCTCCCGCCCCCACTTTAAGCTGCTGCTGCTGCTGCTGCTGCTGCTGAGTCGCTTCAGTCGTGTCCGACTCTGTGCGACCCCATAGACAGCAGCCCACCAGGCTCCCCTGTCCCTGGGATTCTCCAGGCAAGAACACTGGAGTGGGTTGCCATTTCCTACTCTAATGCATGAAAGTGAAAAGTGAAAGTGAAGTCGCTCAGTCATGTCCGACTCTTAGCGACCCCATGGACTGCAGCCCACCAGGCTCCTCTGTCCATGAGATTCTCCAGGCAAGAACACTGGAGTGGCAAGCGACCCCTCCTTCCCTGACCTGCTGAGAGCCTGACGTCATCTGGGGACGGGACAGGGGAAGATGTACGTGGTGAGGAAACGGCCCATCTGTCCCAGTAAACGTACTTGGCAAGACGAACCTGTACTCAGCCCTAAATGTCTTCCTAAAAGGAAGATCTGCTTTGAGAAAGTGTTTCTGCTTCTAAGCTGGAAGCTGCGAGGCAGGACCACCAGTGGAAGCCCGACTATGCTGCCAGGGGTCAGAGATGGCAGCGGGGAGGGGGCATTGCGACGCCCCCGGGAGGGCACACGAGAGCTCAAAGCTCGAGCGGCAGCTGGAAGCCCCAGACCCAGGGTGGGGTCTGCGCTCCATGGAAGGAGCGCCCCACTCTGCCAGCCGCTGAGCATGCAGACAGCACGCAGAGCAGGGCTCCCAGACAGACAGACAGAGGGTCGTACCGCCGTCCTGTCGTCTCGGAGCTTGCGAGGAGACCGTGGAGACGGTGAATCTGCAAACACAAAGTTAAAACACGGTTAGCCCAAAACGAGCGCCAAGGAAACTGTCCTCCGACAAAGTGAGTCTCCGTGTCGGCCCGGCGGCAGGAAGTTAGCACTAAGTTGCTGACTTGTGTTCCGGTCAAGATGAACTAGAAGGGGAGGGCCCCACACTGCAGCCAGGCCACCACCCAGCTCGGCGACTGGCCGTGCCCCCCAACGCCAAGCCCGCCGCCTGCCCCGGGCGGGGGACACGCACCTCCTCGTAGTACGTCTCCATGGCAACCCGCATCTCCTCCAGGTTCGTGGTCTTCACATCAGTCTGCAGCTTGCTAAGAACCCAAGGTCAGAGTCAATGGGGCAGTGCCGGACGAGGGAAAGGCAAAGCCACTCAGTCGAGTCCGACCCTGCGACCCCACCGACTATACAGTCCATGGCATTCTCCAGGCCGGAATACTGGAGTGGGCCTTTCCCTTCTCCAGGGGGTCTTCCCAACCCGTCTCCCGCCTTGTAGGCAGACTCTTTACCAGCCGAGCCACCAGGGAAGCCCAAGAGCACTGGGGTGGGCAGCCGGTCCCTTCTCCTGGGGATCTTCCCGACCCAGGCGTCGAACCCGGGTCTCCTGCACTGCAGGCGGATTCTTGACCAGCTAAGCTTCCAGGGAAGCCTGAGGGGCCTCCAGCTGGTGGGTGGCTTGCACAAAACCCACCAGAGAGTTCTCACACCTACAGGGCCCTTCCCGGTTGGACCAGCCACCCTCCAGCGTGAGGTAAAAGGCCTCCTTCCGGGGGATATTCTTTGCTAATAAGACGGTGTCTTTAAAAACCCGAGTAATCGTGAAGACAGACCTCAGGGTTAGAAAGGACAAGTCGTCTTTGGGGAAGGTGGGGGGATGATTATTTTTTAAAGGAAAGAGAACCATTTTTTTTTCTCCTTGTACTGTCCATATAATTCAGAGAAAAGGCTCCAGAGAAATGAAGGCAAAGTTACTAATACAGTTTAGGACTCTGAAACAGCAGAAATCAGCAGATAATAAGGTCTTTTTAAGGCTGGCAATTCCGGCAAGAAGCAAAGGAAGACTGGATCTATTGTATAAAGAGGATACACAGGGCACCAGAGAGTGAAAACTCAGATTTCCTTAAATAAACTCGAACACACCAGGAAAGGCTCCCCTCTGGGATGAAAGAGCAGGAAAGAAATCTGTATGTAGCTGCTCTAAAAACAGCACAGGACCGTGCGGAACGGTGAGAGGCAGCCTGGGGAGGTGTTCAGGCAGCAAGAGCCTGGGTCTAGTCCAAGAAGTCAACCCTGGAGACGAGACATGATCACAGGAGGTCAGGAGAGAAGGCGCTTCTTCCAAGAAACGGGAGCGAGGAGAGAGAGGGGAGGAGGCCACTGCTCAACCTCGGTGGTGTCTGGAGGAGGCCACTGCTCAAGCTTCCGTGGCAAGTGAGGCCAGGACGTGGGCGGGGGAGGGGTGGGACGGCAGGCGCGGGCGCGGGGCTGGGGGCGGGACGGGTGCGTGCGCCCGGCTGGCCCCGGGCAGGGCCTCCCGGCCCCCCGGCCCCGTACCTGATGGCGCTGTCCTTCTCCTTGCATTGCTGCTCCAGCCTGAGGACCCTCTGCTTCAGCCCGCTGATCACCTGCCGGGGGACCACGCCCGTCAAGCTGACCGGGGACCACCCCCAGCCTCTACGGTCAGGGCCTCCTGCGCTGCACGGAGACGCAGCTGGCCCTGTGCCCGGCCTGGGGCGGGGTCTGCTGCCCACTCCCTGGGATGTCCCCCCCATTCGATCGCCGGCGTCTCTTCTAGACTTGGAGCAGGGGGCAGGGGGGTGGGAACAGGGCGCTCCCCCTCCTCAAAGGGCGCCAGCAGTCCACAGCCACCCTCAGGACGAGGGATGGGACACGCACCGCCTCAGTCACCAGGCACGGACGCCCCAAGCCCAGCAGCCCAGGGCAGCCCCATCCCTAGCACGCTCCCCCGGGCGGCTGGACTGGGGTCCTGGGGAGGCCCCTCTGCCTCAGAGCTTCCTGCTCTCTGCTCACGCAGCGCTTTGGGAGATGACACCCTGCATTCCCGACAGGACTTCCCTTGTCTTTTTGAATAGTCAAACACTTTTCAACTGGATTTTAAGGTGATTTTTAGTTATACTAGCAACACCTGGGCACACTTACTCTTTGTGCTTACCCCTGTCAACTAACTGTCGTTACCAGCATAACATGTATTCACTCTCCAGACCTCACTACACACATGCACGCGCGTATGCACGCGCGTATGCATGCCTACGGCAGTCGCGGCGTTTCGCTGTTTACATAAACGGTAACCCCACGCACACCATCTGCACTTTGTTCTCACTTCACAAACCGTCGTGGAGCCCTAACTCGTCACTCCTAGAGACCTGCGTCATTCCTCCAGGGCATGAGCGTGCAGTGTAGCTGCCTCTTCTGCTACCGATGGACACAGAGTTCGTAACCCACTACTGCTCTCACAGAAACCCCAGCCAGCCCTCCCTGTGCACATGGGCAGGTGTTTCTGGAAGGCACGTGTTTCTGGAAGGCACGTGATTCGAGCAGAAATATTCAGTCACAGCCACTTTGAAGGGTGATCTGGCAAAGGGCAGCAGGGCGAAACTGGCACACACCTATGACCTAGAATTTCTACTTTTAATCAACTTTAACTAAAGAAAGAAAGAAAGAAGAAAACCCCAGAGTTACCCAGCGGTCCAGTGGTTAGGACTCTGCGCTTCCACTGCAGGGAACACAGGTTCCATCCCTGGTCAGGGAACTAACATTCCACAGCCTCAAGGTGCAGTAAAAAAAAAAATTCTGAGGATCAAAACAGCGGTATGCTAATCTGAATGGCTCCTCCTTAATCTCCCCTCCCAAACTGGGCAGCTAGAAATATCCTTGTGCAAACAGCCTTTTGTGCTGGATTTTTTTTTCTCATGACATAATCCTAAAGAGAGCATCATCAGGACTCTCCTGGCGGTCCGGTGGCTAACACTCTGCTCCCAACGCAGGGGGCACGGGTTCGAGCCCTGGTCGGGGAACTAAGATCCCACATGCCGCCTGGTGCAGCCAAAAGATAAAAAAAAAAAAACAAAAAACACACAAACCAGCATCACGGGACAAGTGGTGAGCCAAGGGACAGGAATGGTGGCTCGCGCGGCCACAACGCCCCAGCCTGCAGAGCCGACGGCCACTCACCGTGAACCCGATTTGGGACGCATCTCTTAACCTGAGTTTCCTGATTTTAAACATGGGGACTGAAATTCCGACTGCAAAACGGTCACCGAGATTCTGTACCCGTGAAAACCGCATGGAGTTTGCTGAGCCGCCGTCAGGCAACATGGGGTTTTCTCAAGCCTGTGCGCGGTTCCTCTGAGCTGTCCCAGGCACAGAGCCGGGCCAGTCGTCCGCTCGCTGCACGCTGCTTCCCTTCTTTATACTCGGGTGTAGATTCTGTGCATCCCCTGGATAAACTGTCTTGCTGACCAGTCATCTCCCCCCGCTCTTTATACGGATCCATTTTCAATCGTAGTCGTGTGGGTTTTCACTATAAATTTTATGTTAGCAAACCCATTTATCGCGTCATTAACGTGACTTTGTGTCAAGAGTCTCAGAAGTGAATCGCATCTCAGGTATTTCTGAAACGTCCTTCCTCAGCTCAGGTGACGTTTACTGACTCACTTTTCTCCGAGTGCGGCAGCCTGTTCCCACAGCGTTAACAGCGCAGCGGCTCCATTTTCCACAATTCTGTTCTGTTCAACCTGTTATGTGCTGTTACATGACGCACAAGAAGGGTCTGCGTGTGCTTAAGGCCCTAACCCTACTCCCGCTTTGGTTCCTTCTTGAATCAGCAGCGCGTGTTGGGCCCGATGTGTCCTCTGAGGCGTGGCGGGGCAAGTCCCCACCGTGACAGCCTTCTCCTGCGTCTCTGCGCCCTTGCGCTCAGCCTGCTCAGCCCGCCTCCTGCTCCCTCTAAGGCCCCTGCGGTGTGAGCCCCACCGCTCCCTGGAGGGTTTCAGGAAGGCCTTCCGCCCGCCTGTTCCTCCTCTGCTCTGAGTGCTTCCGAGAGAAGGCCTACCTCTAAAGGCCGTTTCGCAGGTAAGATTTCAGCGGACAGATTAGCTGTGCTGCTGGGGATTATACTCACCCAGCCAGTATCAGGCCTTTTCTCTGCCAGAGTCCGAACAAAATCTGGGCCCTGTGGTAAGCAGATTGAGAGATGAAGACAAGGTGCGCTGGGCCTCCCTCGCCGTGGGAACGCCTGCGTCCGGCACCGCGTCCCGGCCCCGCACTTACTCGGGACGCGTCCAGAAGCTGCTCTATCTGCCGGTCCTTTCTGCTGTTTTCCTCTTCAAGGCGCCGAAGCTTCGTTCTCATCAGATCCACATCACTCTTTTGCACGTTTAGTGACTGAAGGAAAGAAGGACCACACACACACACACACACACACACACCCACCCACCATGCACACACAGACATCCGGGTGAAACGCGGAGATGGAGAGGAACGTTAAAGCTCGTGGTTCCTGAGCAGGGCTCTGCGTGCGCGGAGGGTGAGGCAGGTCTGGACGCTACCATGGAGGCTGGGGCTGGGGGGCAGACACCCCGTTAGGTGCAGGGCAACGCAGGCAACCAGGAACCCTGCCCCCTAAAATGCCAACAGTGCCCCCGCCACAGACGAGCGCTGCTACACAAATGGCATGGCCAGCGGCAGTCGTGGGGGCGCCGTGGGAGTGTTCTTCACGACACAAACTGTCACAGGCTGACGTCTACTCAAGACTCATGCTCAACTAAGGCTCAGCTGGTCAGAGCGCCGGTTCCCACACATTTATCCGTGGGTGAATTTCCCACCCATCTGCGGTGAATTTAGAAGGAAGACTGTCAATTTTTCATAAAACTAAGTTTATTCACTTTTTACAACTATCCTGTATTTTGAAATGATGTCCTTCCTATTACTCCAGACATGTGTGGTCCTTTGAGGAAACGCTCACGGGAGGGGACTTCTAACAGCCTCACTTGAGTAAACTTTCTCCTGGTCCGTGGAACCCCATGGCTGGGAAAGTGTCAGGTTAAGTCACATGTGAGCCTCGTCCAGAAATGCCCATGGGGTCAGCCAGCACTGGAGCTGACCAGCTTCCAGCACAGCCTGCACCCGAGTTAGCCAGTCGTCTTGGAGACGTCCTGTCAAGGGACTCGCAGTACTCAGCAGAGAGTCTGAGCATCAGAACAGACCCAGCCCAGCCACTGGAGAGACAGTCGGGCGTCCACCCACTGCGGGCAGCCGGCAAAGCTGGCCAGCGGCTACAGCCGGCGGGAAAGAGACCTGGCCCTCAGGGCCCGTTTCGTGAATTAATCAGTTAACGCCCATTCACTGGGAAAGACGAGAAATCCAATAACGGGAATTTTGCTTCCAGGAATACCCACCCTGCTCAGCACAGCTAAGAACCCTGCGCTAAAGCCCTCTTGTGGATTACTGCATTGAACCCTCACAAAACCCCATGAAGCTGCACTTACGCCCCTCCCCATTTTCAACAGCAAACTGAGATGTCACTTGCCAGAGAAAAACCACCCTGTGCCCCTGCCCCCCGGGGCAGCAGAGTGCTGAAGATAAACCCTCCCCTTGGAAGGGAAGAGGAGGCCTGCGTACTTGGAATCAGGCAGTGGTCCCACCCAGAGACCCGCTTCTGGCCCCGAGAAGGCTCCCCCCGGAGTGTCGCGACCACGAGGATGCAGGGCTCTCAGTCGCCTCCCGGGTGAGGACTCTGCAGCTCCCACAGCGGGGCTGTCGTGTACAGGGACCCTCGCCCAAGGTGGCTTCCAGGCTCTCGAGTGCTCTGGGCATGCCGGCCGCCAGCACCCTGCTTGACCTCGTGCCAGATAGGTCCTGGCTCTATTGGCGGGGGTGGGGGGGGCGGCAGACTGTGAACAGACCCGCGTCACGGACGGGAAAGGCCCCCGAGTCTCCGGGCGGCACCATGAGCTATGCAGTGCACAGAGCCAGGCGTGGCGTAGGGGGGACCAGGTGGGGACGAGGGGGACACTGCTCATCTCGGGGCGGCTTGCGCTCTGGGGAGTGGCAGCGTGGGTTATGCAAACGGAGCCATGGCCCCGGGAGGCAGATGACCTTGAACACCCTGGGTCTGCTAGTGGTAACCCCTGGACAGACTACGAAGCTCTCTGAGCCTCAAGGCCATCACCTCTCACGGGCGTGTAGAGACAGAGCCAGTGAGAGCTGTGAAGCACCATGAGAGCAACGAGGACGGGAAGCTGCCGGTCACAGCGGCAGCCAAGAAAGGCTCATCCTAATGCCAGGGCTCGGGCGCAAAGGGACGGGAAATAACCTCGTCCCCCCAGGGAGACCCAGAGCTCGCTGGCTGACCGCTGTCTAGGTCCCCTTGCCACTGGCGGGTGGCCCTCTGGGAGCCAGCGTCTCCCAGCTGCTCAGGCGCCCGGCCAGGGCTTAAACTCGGTGTCACCCCGCAACCCCGGCTCTTTCCACGGGACACATCCCGGCACAGGTGCCGCCCTCCCATCCGCGCTCCCGAGGGCCCTCCCCACGTTAACAGCCGCAGAGGACGGGCGGGAACCCTACCTTCTTCAGCTCAATGATCTCGTCATACATGTCCTCCTTCTCTCTGTAGACAGGGTTCCCCGGAACGTAACCTGCAGGGAGACACACAGCCCTCTGTAAAGAAGGGACGCTGGACTATACCTTAGGGACACCTGGAGGTTAACACAATTATCTTAAAAAAAAAAAACAAAAACAGTAAAAAAGAGCAAATATGTTTCAACGTTTTTAACCTGATCATGGTCTTTCCCCAGAAGTAGGAAAACCCAAACAGGTATTGATTCGGGAAGAATCAGCAAAAGAAAGCTAAACCATGTGAACACAGGGCTTAATTACACTCAGAGGATTGAAGGAGAGCTGCTGCTGCTAAGTCGCTAAGTCGTGTCCAACTCTGTTGCGATCCCAAGGACTGTAGCCCGCCAGAATCTCCAGGGGATTCTCCAAGTAAAAATACTGGAGTGGGTAGTCATTCCCTTCTCCAAGGGATCTTCCTGATTGAACCTGGGTCTCTCGCAGTGGCAGGCAGATTCTCTGAGCCACCAGGGAAACCCATGCATTCATCTACAAAAGGATTAAAGGAGGGAGTCGAAAAGAAAAGCCACGTCTTTAGACTTGAAGCAGCAAACAAACAGTCAAAAACAAACGCAGTGACATCGCCGTGCACATGCCAGCACCCGGCCCTGCGCCCAACGTCGGCACAGGGCCCGGGGCACTCTGCTTCAGCGCGGTCCCTAACGGGGACGGGACTCTAAAACACGTAAGGCTGAAACAGCAACGCCGGCCAGCAGAGCCACAAGGGGACCAGCCCGGGCGCCGGGACAAGGCTTCTCGGGGCTTTTTCCACGGGGCCGACGGAAAGGCAGTGGATGGAGGCCGTGTGGACTCGGGCCGGACAGGAAGACAGGAGCACACCACCAACCGGCCCTGCTTTGTGAGATCTGGGCTATTATCCTTGCCATCTGGAGAAGGCAATGGCACCCCACACCAGTACTCCTGCCTGGAAAGTCCCATGGATAGAGTAGCCTGGTAGGCTGCAGTCTATGGGGTCGCTAAGAGTCGGACATGACTGAGCGATCTGACTTTCACTTTTCACTTTCATGCATTGGAGAAGGAAATGGCAACCCACTCCAGTGTTCTTGCCTAGAGAATCCCAGGGACGGGGGAGCCTGGTGGGCTGCCGTCTATGGGGTCGCACAGAGTCGGACACGACTGAAGCGACTTAGCAGCAGCAGCATTATCCTTGCAGCTTTCACTTCTAAGAGCGTTTATATAACCCATTTCGCTGTGACTCCGGGAGGCAGGCACCACTGAAGCCAGGGATGACGTCTCCCTCCACAGCACGAAAGCCACCCTCCAGGAGGCAGCAGGGACCTTCAGGGTCACCGTCCTCAGGACGCTCGGCGGCCGCCTGCGGGGGGCCCGCCCCTCACTCTGCAGAGCACCCCCGGCCCCCACGCCCAGCCTCACGGCCGTGTCACCGCGGCGAGCTCACCATGGCTGGCAGAACGCCTGAGGTTTGACCTCTTCATTCTCAAGGCTTCGGTCACAAAGTCGGGGGCGCTGCTGGGGGGGTGGGTCCAGGCACACTCCAAGGTGAGGTCTGAAGCCTGGGCTGGGGTCAGACTGCCTGGTTTGAATGCGCACGGTTTTAACGCGACAGGTACGAGCAGACACGATGGATGGCGCTGCCTCTAGTAACCGGGCTCGGGGGGTTGAAGGAAGCTCACGGGACCCGTGGTGTGTGAGCAACGCTCAGCCACCCGCCCCAAGATCAGCAGAGCCCTCCCTGGGGCGCCTGCCCACCTCCAGGCTGTGCATGCTCCCAGCACATCTCCCAAGCTGCCGGCGTGCCCTTGACCAGCTTGCACGACTCCAAGAGCCGCTGGGAGGAGGGTCTGTGACCCACCACTGCCAGCCCCGCTCAGACAGGCCGAGACCCACAAAGCAGACGTCAGAGGTCGCACACACTCGGAGTAAACACCTCAAGGCGCCACGTCTTTGACAAGGTCAGAAACGGAGCCGTTCAGACAAGGCATATTCAAAGCTCTGTGTTGTCAGCAGCTGGGACCAGGCGCTGCTCGTGAGCAGGACGAGTCTATTTCTTTTTCTTTTTTTAAGGAGGGGTCTATTTCCGAGGGGCGACCGTGTACCTTGCTTGGAGCTTCCCAGACACAGCTTTTGGGGCGTCAAGGACATCCGGCCCCCGAGAGGCATGCTCACCGCGGTCCTCAGAGATCTCCAGGAGGCCACCTTCCTCGGTTTAGAGTGATAAGGTGACTCTAGAAAGACAACACACGGGTTTAGTGGTGCAGAACACTGTGGCCCCCACAACATTTGTGCTTCAGAAAGACAAAGGCGGTAGATACAGCGAGACACTCACAGCAGCCCCAGGTGAGCACATTCCGGCAAAAATAAAACACACGGCTATGTTCATATACTCACATTTGCTTTTCAAATTTTACTGTAAAGAAGTAACTGGAATTGATTTTAAACTATGAACCTAAAGTTATACCAATATTGCAGTATTTAATTTCCCATTTTTCCCCCCTAGGGCATTTTTTTATTTTTTCACCAAAACAAAGGAAGGGTTTTAAAATTATATTTTAATCCGGAATTTTGCTTCTTCACGTAAAATAGAGAGATTGTGCAAATTTATGCAAAACCAAGTTGCTCGTAAAACATGCTTATATTTCTTAAATACCAAAGCAATTTATACCTGTAGAAGGTCCTGAGATTCTAAACCTAATGTATTTAGTTCTTAAAATTTCTAAGATTTTTCCATGGCTTATGGAATTTATCGAAAATTCCCCTTTATCATTTAGGATGTGGGAGTAAGGACACATGGGGCCCTGAGGCGTTTCCACTCACCCAGGACCACTGTGGTCACTCCCAGGGTATTTGGAAGGTCTTCCAAACTTTAAACATGCATTTAAGTGCGTATTTATGCAGGTAAAAACCCCCCCACAAACGACATTTCCCTCCTAAATGTACAGGGTTCATCAATAAATAGTGAGAATTCCACAAGTACGCCCACGGATAAAGTTGTGAAGAAGCAGCTGGTGGCTCCTGCTGCTGGTTGACGCTGCAGAAACAGTGAACGCGGAGGGGCCGGAAGCCTCGCCGCCTCGGAGCACAGCGAGGCCCGGAAACCTCAGCACACGGGGACCACAAACCCCGTAGACCTGGAGCGGGCAGTCGTTGTTCAGTCGCTAAGTCGCGTCCGACTCTTTGAGACCCCATGGACTGTAGCCCACCAGGCTTCCCTGTCCTCCACTCTCTCCTGGCGTTTGCTCAAATTCATGTCCACTGAGTCAGTGATGCCATCTAACCACGTCATCTTCTGCCACCCCCTTCTCCTCCTGCCCTCAACCTTTCCCAGCATCTGGTCTTTGCCCATGAGTTGGCTCTTTGTATCAGATGGCCAGTACTGGGCAGTAGAGACACATTTATGAAATGAACGGGACAGCCTGGATTCCTGCTGTCGTGGCTTGGAAACCAGACAGGCGTACACTTATTAAGGGAACGTTAGAACTGGACATGGAACAACAGACTGGTTCCAAACAGGAAAAGGAGTACGTCAAGGCTGCACATTGTCACCCTGCTTATTTAACTTAAATGAACTGAACTGAGTACATCATGAGAAACGCTGGGCTGGAGGAAGCACAAACTGGAATCAGGATTGCCGGGAGAAATATCAATAACCACAGACCTTCTTTGGGCATTGCTAATTAACCATGCTGTGTTCATTTCTGCCGCACAGCAAAGTGAATCAGCTGTACTAGCGCTAAGTCACTCGGTCGTGGCCGACTCTCTGCGACCCCGGGGACTGCAGCCCGCCAGGCTCCTCTGTCCTTGGGATTCTCCAGGCAAGAACACTGGAGTGGGTTTCCACGCTCTCCTCCAGGGGATCTTCCCCACCCAGGGGTAGAATCCGCCATCTCTTACGTGTCCTGCGTTGGCAGGCGGGTTCTTCACCACTAGCGCCGCCTGGGAAGCCCATGTGTCTGTATAGCCCCTCTCTTTTGGATTTCCTTCCCAAACAGGTCACCATAGAGCGCGGGGTGGAGTTCCCTGTGCTGCGTGATCGGGCCTCTCCAGCCACCTGCTCCACGCACAGCAGCGTGGATGTCAGCCCACCCCCGACTCACCCCACCCCCTAGCCCTCCTTGGTTTCCGTACGCTTGTTCTCTGCGTCTGGGCCTCTGTTTCTGCTCTGCAGTCAAGTTTGCTAGATGGTGCCTTTCTAATGCTTATATTTATTTGTACTACAAAACATGCTCTCTCTTCTTTGCAGGGATTTATCTTCGTGCATATGTTCTTCTTGCGCTCATATGAAAGTTCATTTGTGTTCTCTGACTGTGTCACATACGTAAGACAGTATGCTTGACGGTGAGCATATGATAAAGTCAGGCAAAGCCACAGGCTTTTCGGCAGCAAAAGAAAGCTGACCTAGGATGTGATTGGTCACAAAGGCCTTGGGAAGCATAAAATTCAGTATATCGCCCAGATGAACTCTTTGTGTCTCGAGAACAAATCCTGTGTTTCCCTCACTCCAGCAGCTCGGAACGAGATCACAGGAGACCATTGCTGTGCCCTGGGGCTGGGGGCTCAGAGGCGCAGGGAGGGCTCAGGACCTCTGCCCCACGGGGCCTCCGCCCACAGGCACGCCTGCGGAGGGCGGAGACTCGGGAGTCAGCCCCAGCATGAGACGGAGCCGAGGGGCAGAAGGGCGTGCATCAGTGAGTCTGCAAAGAAGACAGACGCAGCTGAGCCTCCTCCCAGGACACCCGGGAAGGAGGCCTTCTGAAAGCCCCTTCCGAGGCAAGCTGGTCATACTTACTCAGGGATGTGGGTGGAGGTTTGTGGAAACTTTTCTTTTTTGCTTTCTGAAAGAAAGAAGAGATGATTGAGCCTTCTCAGGCAGCTGGAACGGCCCCTACCAAGCAGCATAGGAGTGCTCAGGACGGGGGGAGGCGGGTGGGCGGTCGTTTAAGCGGCCGACACCAAGAGACCAAGCAGAGTCCGAGCGGAGGGCAGGGAGGCGCGGAGGCGCCCCTGACACGGGAGCGGGCAGCCCGGGGGAGGCGCCCCCGACACAGCGTGTGGCCAGCAGGCCCCAGAGATGGAGGTGGGGGGATGCCCACAGGTGAGGTGTGAGATGGGGGCGCGGGGCAGCGCCGGCCCGGCTGGAGGGCGCCCCCGACAGCCTGGGCACACGCGGAGCCGGGCACCGCCCAGGCCTCACGCACTGCTTCACTCCAAACGGGGCTCTCGCTCAGAACACTGACCCCGGGAGACTGGTTCGGATCCCTGGGCCCCTCTCCCTCCGGGGAGCGTCTCGGCCGCGTCCGGAGTGTTGAGGAGGAAACTCTCTGTGGAGGCCCTGCTCCTCAGACCACGGACGGGACCGGGCTGCTCCCCCTGGAGTCCTCAGAGCTGCGGGAGGCGGGAACGCACTGGGCCCTTTCTCACACCTCCATCACCCTGCTCTGCTCTCTCCCCTCCACGCAGGGCTTGGGAGCTGGGGGCACGGGTGGGGGCGTGCGGGCCAAAACCAGACTGCAGGCTAGGAGCTTGTCATCAGCCTCAAACGCACTCTTGCTCACAACTGACTTCTGTAGAAGTCTTAAAGCTATCATCTCAGTTGTTCAGATCCAGCCGAGGGCATCTGGAATCTGTGATCTGGCCCTGAACGTAGCGCCTGGGGGGAGACCCGCGGGAGTCAGCGGGTAAACAGAGCACCAGCCCCCCAGCTGCACTCACCGTGTCAGAGTCAGAGTCAAAGGTGGTCGCAGACAGACTGTCATCCCCCTGGAGGAAGAGACGCAAAGTGAAACCGTCGGCACCGCTCGGCGCCACGGCCGCACTCACAAGGTGGAAAACGCTGGGCCGAGCTGCGGGGGAGAGCCCCGCGTCCAGCAGGAGGGGACAGATCACTCGGAGTGGGCGGCGACCGGTTCGGTCCACTGCGTCCAAAGGGACGGTGGGGACACAAAGCCAAACTTTGCTGGCAGGGCGGCTCCAGGCCTGTCAGTCCAGCAACAGCATCTCCACAGAATCGACAGACAGTTCTTTTCTTTAAATTGAAGTACAGTTGCTTTAAAAGATCCTTTTCCATTACAGGTTATTGCAGGACACTGAATGGAGATCCCCGCGCTATACGGGAAACCTCCGTTTCTTTCTCTGTCTCATAGACAGTAGTGTCTGTTAATCTCACGCTCCCAGGTTATCCCTCCCCCGTGAATGGTTCTTGATAAAAGCATTCCATCTTTGCATCAGAGCACAAGGAACCTACGACTGCCCCCCGGTTGAGAGTGATCAGCGCATCACCAGCGCAGGCGCTGTCTTCGTGTACAGAGGCTCCTGCCTCTGGCTCCAGCGATCAGACCTGGCGCACGGAGCACAACAAAATCGGTACTATCCCCAGGGCTAGCACATCCCGGAGAAAAGGGAACCTGCCCAGTGGATGATGTGTCTGTGTTAACGCACTCAGGCTCACATCCTAAAACGGGGGAAAGCAGAACAATTTTTCAAACCCTTTCCCCACTAGCATCGTTTAGTCTCTCAGCTGTGCCCGACTCCTTGCGACCCCAAGGACTGCAGCCTGCCAGGCTCCCCTGTCCATGAGATTCTCCAGGCAAGGATACTGGAGTGGGACCCCAAGGACTGTAGCCCGCCAGGCTCCCCTGTCCACGAGATTCTCCAGGCAAGGATACTGGAGTGGGCTGCCATTTCCTTCTCCGGGGGAGCTTCCCGACCCAGGGATCGAACCCAGGTCTCCTGCACTGGCAGGTGGATTCTGAGGTGCAAACGGCAAATGACAGGTATACTGCGGAACACAGGGGATTCTACTCGGGGCTCCGTGGTGACCTAGATGGGAAGGAACTCCAAAGAAGAGGGGACGCGTGAACAGGTGTGGCCGATTCACTTCACTGCACAGAAGAAAGTAACACAACGAGGTACGGGAACCATACTCCAACACAAAATTTTTTTAAGTAGCAGATGACAGTTACAGAGGAAAGTCTTCATTTAACAGATTGCACAAGAGTGATGTGGAAAACTCAGGCAGTGGGGCCAGGGCAGCAGGTGGAGGCTGTCTCAGCCCCAGCGTCACAGCACAGGCCCGCCAGCCACCAAGGGAGCTGTCGACAGTCCCACAGGAAAGCGGCAACACTTTCTCGTGTGAGCACTCGTCACAGCTCTTTGTTCTGCATAAAACCCTGATGACTTTTCAAGGACCTGAAATTTCAACAAGGGAAGGAGATGGCCCGCGTGGTGAACAAAACCAGGTGGGCTCACCCCCTCCATCGCATCCCTCGTCAGCCCCCCAAGTCTGTCCTTCCTTGTTCTGCCGAAGGACCTAGACAAGTGCAATACTCTCAGCACCTGAGCTCACCGAGCAGCCTCCAGCAGAGGCCACGCACAGTATTGGAAAGCAAAAGAGCGTGCTAACGGTCGAGGGCAATGCATTCTTCCTCGGCAAGCAGGACCGGAGCCTGCGCGGATTCCTACAGGAGACCGCACGCAAACCGCACACGAGGGACTCTGCGGGGCGGTGGCTGGCGGGCAGTGCGCTGGGGGGTCCCAAAAGGCCTGGGGCAGCAACGTGACCTCGCGTCAGCTGTGCGAAGCTGGTCACGCCACGGACCCCTCCGCATCTCAGCTTCCTCAGTGACAAGGAGGACACGTTCTCCCGTTGGGATTTTAAAGTGTTAAATCTACATTAACTAAGACACTGGGGGAAGAGACATAGTGTCCAGAATGAGATGCTGGAACATACAGGGTTTTGATTCCCAGTGAATGGAGGGGAGGCAGGGATGCCTTCACAGAGGGGGCATCTCCCAGGACGGTGGGGTGAGGAGCCTGGAAGGCCCGCTCCTCAACCAACAATCATCTAACAGAAGAACCCTCAAAGCAATCAATCTTCATCAATTAGTGAAGATAATCAATGAATCTTTCATTCCAGAAAATCCACTAAGTCAGGGAAGCGCCTCCAGAGTCAGGGGCCCCTCGGCTCCCCAAGGACTGAAGTGACCCCAGAGTGCGGTCCTGCAGGCAGGCGGGTGCAGTCGAGACCCCAGGGCTGGGTGCTTAGGGTGTGAGCTCCTCCCCAGACACTGCAGGCTAAGAGCCCCTGTGTCTGTGGGGCGGGGGCTCCGTGCAGGGAGGGGCTGGTCCAGAAGGAGCGCCGCTCGGGGGAGACGCCGCTGCCCTGCTGTGCCGGGGCCCAGGGGCCCTTCTCCAGAAGAGGCAGGATGGCAGCTGTGCCCAGAGGACTGATGGCACAGTTCCACCCGGGCCCCCAGCTCTGGGGTCACGGCTGCAGAAAGCTCACTGCAGAGCAGCCGCTGGTCGAAGAGCCCAGAAGCGCCCTTCTGGGGCGGCAGTCAAGCCTGAGGGTCAGGGAGGCTGGGAGCAAGGGCCGCAGTGCAGCCTCGGGGCAGACGTAGAAACCGCCCCCGCCCGGCACCCAGGCCAACCAGAGGGTGCGAGCCCCAGTGGTAACCGAACCCTGGTGGAACGGGGGACCTCCCTGGCCCGAGAGCAGATCCCAGGGAGCCAGGCTTAAAAACCACTGACGGGGACTCCCCTGGCGGTCCAGGGCTGAAGACGGCGCGCTTCCACTGCAGGGGCACGGGTCCGACCCCTGGTCTGGGAGCTAAGATCCCGTGTGCTGCGTGCCCGAAGCACGGCCAACGAAGTAAAAAAGGGACACGAAGGCAGATACCCAGGAGGGCTGGGGGACCACGGCACGTCCGAGGCTGCCCTCGGGAGAGACGGAGGGGGAGAACCACGCACGGGTTCCTGGCTGTGTGGGCAAAGCTGTAAACCCCTGAACGGCAACAGCCGCCTGCACACACACGCACAAACACACACGCAGGGGCACACACATGCAAGGAGTAACGGCAGAAATCTGGCCCAGCGGGTGAGACAACCTCTGACCAACACGTGGCCTCTGCTGCCCTAAGGGTAACCCCATGGTAGTTGGGCTAAAGGATTTCAAAAGAAAGAAAAAAGTCTGAGCAGGGAACCAGGCTGCACAGTGCAGGCACGACCACTTCAGAGTCAGATGAGCCAAGTCCCTCCCCAAACCAACGGGGGGGGCGGCGTGGGAGAAGCTGTCATGTATCATCTAAATGTTGGGGGGGCGAGCTGCAGTAATATATTAACTAAATGTCGAGTTTTCAACAAAAAACCTAAGAGATAACAGAGGACAGGAAAAGTGCGACTGAGGCACAGGGGGGAGCAGGCGACCAGCAGCTCTGTTTGAAGGGCCCGCTGCAGGCTCGGCGTGCGCAGGCTTCAGGGCAGCCGCCTCTGTAAGCTCAGAGGAGGGCTGTGGTGGGGCTGGGCAGGACGGTGAGGCAGGACAGCCCAGTGGATGTGAGCAAGAGGTCCGGCGGCGGGGCGGCGCAGGTGACGGAGAACCTCGGGAGCAGAGACGCTCTGTAGATGCTCTCACCTTGTTCTGGAACCTGGAAGCCCTTCACCAGGGACCCCAGCACCGTGCGTACCCCGTGAAGTGCACGAGCAAGCCCAGAGGCAGCTCTGCCCCCAGCGCCTGCCCTCGAGAGGGTCTCATCTGGTTGAGAACAGATGTCAGCTCAGCAGGGGAACCGCCAGTCAGCCTGGGCCAATGGCTGCCAGCCTCCTAGCAGAGCACTGGCGCTGGTCCCTCCCTCGGGACTGCGCCCCTGGGGACCAAGACACGCGGGCACCAGGTGGTCTCAGAGCCAGCGCGCGTCAGGGGTTTGACAAACGCTTCTGTGCATAAGAACCTTAAGAGCAGCGTGGTTACCAATAGCACAAGGTGAAGACAATGGAGGAAAAGCAAGGAAGTGTTGCTCGGTCGTGTCTGACTCTCTGCGACCCTGTGGACTGTAACCCGCCAGGCTCCTCTGTCCAGGGGAGTCTCCAGGCAAGAAACCTGGAGTGGGTTGCTATTCCCTTCTCCTGCGGATCTTCCCAACCCAGGGATGGAGCCCAGGTCTCCTGTATTGCAGGCAGATTTTCTACTGTCTGAGCCAACAGGGAAGGAAGTGGTGAGTTAAACTAGGAGTATCCTATTAGGTTAGAGCCGCCTGATGAAGGTGAAAGAGGACAGTTGAAAAAGTTGGCTTAAAACTCAACATTCAGAAAACTAAGATCATGGCATCTGGTCCCATGAATTCATGGGAAATAGATGGGGAAACAATGGAAACAGTGTCAGACTTTATTTTGGGGGGCTCCAAAATCACTGCAGATGGTGACTGCAGCCATGAAATTAAAAGACGCTTGCTCTTTGGAAGAAAAGTTATGACCAACCCAGACAGCATATTAAAAAGCAGAGACATTACTTTGCTGACAAAGGTCCATCTACTCAAAGCTATGGTTTTTCCAGGAGTCATGTATGGATGTGAGAGTTGGACTATAAAGAAGGCTGACTGCCAAAGAATTGACACTTTTGAACTGTGGTGTTGGAGACTCTTGAGAGTCCCTTGGCCTGCAAGGAGATCCAACCAGTCCATCTTAAAGGAAATCAGTCCTAAATATTCACTGGAAGGACTGATGCTGAAGCTGAAACTGCAATCCTTTGGCCACCTGATTCGAAGAACTGACTCACTGGAAAAGACCCTGATGCTGGGAAAGACTGAAGGCGGGAGGAGAAGGGGACGACAGAGGAGTTGGTTGGATGGCATCACCGACTCCATGGACAAGAGTTTGAGTAAGCTCTGGGAGTTGGTGATGGACAGGGGGGCCTGGCATGCTGCAATCCATGGGGTCGCAAAGAGTCGGACATGACTGAGCAACTGAACTGAACTGATTAGGTTAGAGGTTTTATTTTTTATTAAAAAAATATTATCTTTCCATTTTTGCATGAATAACACTTGTGAAGATTTTTATACATATATTTATTTATTTTGGCTGTGCTGCAAGTCACGTGGGACCTTAGTTTCCTGACCAGGGATCAAACCTGTGTCCCCTGCAGTGGAAGCTCAAGGGTCCTAATCACTGGACCACAGGGGAATTCCCAAGTTAGAGTTTTTATTTTTTCATTTTATTTATTAAAAAAAAAATTTCTTTCTTTCTTTGGCTGTGCTGGGTCTTAGCTGCAGCACACAGGATGTCTGATCTTCCTTGGGGCATGCGGAATTTTTTAATGGCGATACGTGGGATCTTTAGTTGTGGCACGTGAACTCTCAGTCCTGGCACTTGGAATCTAGTTCCCTGATCAGGGATCGAACCCAGACCTTCTGGGAGCGAACAGCGTTGGCCGCTGGACCCACCATGGAAGTCTCCCAAATTAAGAGTAAAAAAGTTTTTAAGTGAAGTATAGTTGATTTACTATATTATATTAGCTTCAGGTGTACAGTAGAGTGATTTAGTTATATTACACACATACCTTTTTCAGATTCATTTCCATCATTGGTTATAAGATATTGAGCCTGTGCTATACAATCAGTCCTTGCTGTTTAGAATTCAGCTTTTTGAGATTCCATATATAAGTGAGATCATACAGCATTTGTCTTTATCTGTTTGATGTATTTCTCTTTCTCTTTTAAATTGAAGTATAGTTGATTAACAATGTTGCATTAGTTTTACGTGTACAACAAAGTGATTCAGGTATACATATATAAACTTAGTTTTTAAAATGTGTTTTTGAAAACGTAGGTATGGGAAGATGCTAACAGTAAATTAAACAGCAAGAATTACAAACCAATATAAATAGGAGCCCAAGCTTTAAAAGGCCATATGGGAAGAAAAAATGTGTTGGAAAAAAATCAGAAAGAAATATACCAAACATTAACTGTGGTTTTCTGTAGGCAGTCAGATTACGGGCAATTGACTTTCTTTTCTGGGCATGAATAACCTTTACAGTCATAGGATGAGGAGCTGCTTGTAAAGGGCTTCCCCTTTACAGTAACTGAGACCCGCGCAGGCGGCAGTCCTGGTGAGGCAGGACTCGGTGCCCTGGGGGACAAGTGGCAGGAACCCTGAGCCCCCACTTGGGGAGAGCGCCCAGCAGCCCTGCCGGGTTCTGCCATCTGCTCCCTGTGAAGGAAGCAACCCGTGAGTCAAGCTCCAAAGCCTTCCCACTGTGGCAGGAGTGAATTCAGACCCGGACCACTGCCTGCAAGGCTCTCCGTGCTCAGGCCCACGGCTCCCTTCCATCCACACAGGTCGCCCAGTGAGATCCCAGCAAGCTCTCTTTCGTGCCCTGGAACCCTGCACTTTCCCACCTCAGGACCTTCGCACCTGCTGGCCCCGGTGTCTCAGATCTTCACCCCGCTGCTCCAACTTCTCGGGGGCTGCTCCTGGGACCCAATCTAAAGCAGCCCACCACCCCGCCTCCCTTACGTGGGCTGTTTTATTTTCTGCAGGGCATTTTCTGACTTGATGGACACGATCCGTTTGGTTTTTTTTTTTCTTGCCGTGTTTTCCCTCACCTCCATCCCGAGTCCCATCACCTCGCCACCGGAGTGCAGCTTATCCACCCACAGTGGTATCTACAGCTGATGGCTGACGCCCCAGAAACACTGGGTGAGGGAAGAGTTGAGAACACGCTCGCTCTGACCCGGGGGAGCCACCCTGGGCGGGCGGCCCCTCCTCCGGAAAACCTGCCCTATTCGGCGCCTGGGGCTCCTCCCTCACACCCGGCACGGCTCGGGTCCGTCGCCCCGTCCGAGGCCCCCAGCCCTGGAATCGCCGTGCGGGCGGGCACTTACGCAGTGAGCTCCGTCACCCCGGCGGGCCGCGATCGCAGGCTCCGCTCAGGCGCGGCTTCGCAGGCGCCAAGCGGCGAGGGCGCAGCGTCCGGGAGGGCTTCCTGGAAGCGGCGGCCAGGGCAAGGACGAGTGGGGAACTAGAGGCGGCTGGAGGCTGGGCGAGGGGCGGCGGCCGGAGGTCCGCTCTTATGCGGTAACAATAATGGCTGCGGCCACCGGCGGCCGCCGGCCTGCGCCCCTTCCCTCCGGCCCGCGCCCCGGCGTGGGAGGCATTGAGGGCGCCCCCCGCCCCCGCCCTCCGCGCTTACCGTCTCCGAGGCTGGCTCCGCGGTGCCCAGCGACATGGCGGCGGCGCTGCCCGATCGCCCCGGGGCGCGGCGGGCTCGGCCGTCGGGGTCTGGGGCTCCGCAGGCCACCCGGTTGCCCGCAGCCTGTCTGACGGCCCCAGCGCCCGCCGCGACCCCGCTTCCATGGCAACCGCACTAGCCCGCCGAGCCCCGGATGTGGCGAGCCCGGCCGACTATAGATGTGCCCGGGGACACCCTCGGGCCGAGCGGCTGCGCGCCCAGAGTGTGGGGCGGAGAGCGGGGCGGAGCTGAAACAGCGCTCTAGCTCCCAGAGCTGTCATTAATAAATATTTAGTAGGTTAACGCTGAAAGGGACAGGGAGTCCACAGCCTGCTAGCTCTGAACGCCTGGCATTGAGAAAACCATCTTCCTGATCTCGGATCTTAGGCTCAAGGGTTATGATGTAAAAAAAAAAAAAAAAAGTCGCTGTCGTGTCTGACTCTTTGTAACCCCATGGACTATATAGTTCTCCAGGCCAAAATAATGGAGTGGGTAGCCTTTCCTTTCTCCAGGCGATCTTCCCAACCCAGGGATCAAACCCAGGTCTCTGGCACTGCAGGAGGATTCGTTACCAGCTGAGCCACGAGGGAAGCCCAAGAATACTGGAGTGGGTAGCCTATCCAGTGATGTAGTCAGAGGACAAAATTAAAAAAAAAAAAAGATCTTAGGCCCAAGGGTTATAACGCAGTCACAGGACAAGAAAAAAAAAATGAGTTTACACTCGCTGTATTCAGTGTGTATAATGAAGATCTTTGGGCCCGTTGGGCTGCAAGGTTCATTTAAACTATTAGCAAGCATAATCTGCCTTTTCTCTTCCTACAGGCCTCCAAGGGCATTTACTCTGTTCCTCTGCCCTGCTGTATTTTTCCAGCCCCCTGACCTTTATTATCTACAAGAACTCCCTTTGTCTAGAATGCAAGCTCTCTGAGGCAGGGCTGTTTCCCTCCCGACTGTACTGCTGTCCCTTGGAACAGTGTCTGGCACACAACAGGTGATTAATCAGTAGGTATTTGGTGCCGGGCGAGTGATAGCTTCTCTGTGCTTGTGTCCTCTAATATAAAGGGAGAGAAAGAGCAGCTGTGAAGAGCGCCAAAGAATTGATGCTTTTGAACTGTGATGTTGGAGAAGACTCTTGAGAATCCCTTGGAGTGCAAGGAGATCCACCCTAAAGGAAATCAGTTCTGGGTGTTCACTGGAGGGACTGATACACCTGATGCGAAGAATTGACTCATTGGAAAAGAGCCTGATTCTGGGAAAGATTGAAGGCGGGAGGAGAAGGGGACGACAGAGGAGTTGGTTGGATGGCATCACCGACTCCATGGACATAAGTTTGAGTAAGCTCCGGGAGCTGGTGATGGACAGTCCATGGGGTCGCAAAGAGTCGGACACGACTAAGCGACGGAACTGAACCGAACCGAACCGAAAGTGCTTAGAGCAGCTGCGGGTTCCAAAGTGCGCGCTGTGTGACACGGATGGAGTCCGCACACGGGGCAGGTGGTGTGGTAGGATGATGACTCTGGTGGGGCAGGGACAGTAAATGCATTCTGAATTTAGTCAGGATGAAATCCCTCTGTAAGTAGAGGAAGGCGTGCCTGCTGCTCGGCTAGCATTTTGCTTTGCTGGCCAGCTCAGTCACGCGGGCCTTTGGTCGGCGAGGCCACGCCCCTTCCGCCGAAAGCCACGCCTTCCAGGCGCAAAGCCTGCTCGGTTCCGGTGCACACACTTCTGAGCGCCCTGGTCGGGTGACGGGTCCAGGCAACGGGCTTGGCGGCGGCTTGTCCCGCTCCTCCTTAGCCGGTTCTCTGAGCCTGGGCCTTTGGGGCTCTCAGAGTGGCCTCCAGGGGCGTCTTCCCCGTCCTCGCCTCCTCCAGTCCCGGCGGGTCGCGCGGCCCGGGGCGGGGCCTGCGGCGGCTGAGGGAAGCGAAGCGGGTGAGGCGCGCACCCGGGGACGGGTGGCGGTCGCTGTGGAGGGCCCGGCGGGGTCGAGGTTAGGGGCCAGGGCCTCCCGGGCAGTAGAACCGCCTGGGGCCCGCGTGCGCGCCCCTGGACTGGGCCCCAGCACCACCACAGCCGCCGGCCTGGCGTCCTCCTTGGGGTCCACGGGGAGGGCGCCTTCCTCAAGAACGTAGCCTGGCCAGGGATGGACAGACGGACGTCCCAGCTTGCTCTTGACCCCGGCAGACAGAGTCACTGGCCACCCCATACCCCGGCGAGAGCCCTCCCTGCCCACAGGACCGCCGGGCTCCCGGGCCTCTCCCAGGCCAGACCCGCAGGTGCTCTTGCAGTCCCTGGAGGAACCAACAGTGGGCAGGGCGCCTTCCCCTCCGCACACTGCTGGCTGCAGGGTTTTCACACTGACTCTGGGAGGGACAGACAGAAAGACAGACACCTGCCAGCTGGACTGAGACCCTTACAGCTCTGACTGACTAAGCCGATCAGCCTCCTACACGTGGCTGGCCCCAGAGAGGCATGCGCCCCTAGCTCGACAGGCCTGCGGCCTAGATCAGTTTCACTCTCTTTCCTCCTACCAGAATCCAGAGTTGGCTGCCTTTGAGCTCCTGAGGCTGCATGGTTTACCCCAGACTCCCATCTCCACCGCCAGACTCGAGGGCTCCAGTTTGCTCTTGACAGCCTCCAATCCTACCCCAGCCGAGGCAGCTGGGAGTTTCCCTCTGAAGAGTCATCACCTGGCCTGAGGTGAAAGTCCTGGGGCCTGGTGGGGCTGGGGGCTGCCTGTGACTAGGCGGATGGGGTCTGGCCCTGCCTGACATCTCCTCTGCAGGAACCCCAGCCCCATCATGGACCCAGAGTGCGCCCGGCTCCTCCCGGCTCTCTGTGCTGTCCTGGCAGACCCCAGGCAGCCGGTGGCAGATGACACTTGTTTGGAGAAGCTGCTGGACTGGTTTAAGGCAGTCACTGAAGCAGGTAGGGCGAGGGCAGCTGCCGACTCTCCCCGGAGGCCGGAGGGTGCAGGGCTTCCCTGTGCTAGGAAGAGGCCGTCTGTCTGGGGTCGTTCCTCTACATCTTAGAGAGTCCTCCTGGCTTGTCATATTTCCTCACCCACAAATTATGGTTAGGGTGAGGGCATGTAGGCTTTCCTGGTGGCTCAGTAAAGTCACCTGCCAACTCAGGAGACTCGGGTTCAATCCCTGGGTCAGAAAGATCCCCTGGAGAAGGAAATGACAACCCACTCCAGGATTCTTGCCTGGAGAAGCCCATGGACGGAGGAGCCTGGCGGGCTACAGTCCACGGGGTCACCAAGTCAGAGACGACTTAGTGACTAAACAACAACAGGTGTGCGTACACGCACACACACACACACACACGCGTGCACACATGCACACACACTCTTTGAGAGTGTTTTCCGTTATAGTTTATTACAAAATGTTGAGTATAATTCCCTGTGCTTTACAGTAGACCCTTGCTGTTTATTTAAATGTAGTATCTGCTAATCTCAAACTCCTAACTTAGTCCCCCACCTTCCCCTTTGGGAACCATAAGTTTGTTTTCTTTGTCTATGAATCTGTTTCTCTTTTTCAGATAAGTTAATTTGCATCATTTTTTAAGATGCCACATGGAAGTGGCATCAGACGAGACTTGTCTGACTCACTTCACTTAGGACGGTAGTCTCCAGGTCCGCCCACGTGGCTGCCAGTGGTCTTGTCTCGCCCCTTATATGGCTGAGTCGTAGTCCACTGTGTCTGTGCAATGGAACCACACCTTCTTCATCCATTCACCTTTTGGTGGGCGTTTACGCTGCTTCCATGTCTTGGCTGTGGTGAGCAGCGCTGCTCTGGTGTGTAGACACTTCAGGTGCCATGTCTGGAGAAGAATGCCTGTTCCCTGTGTGTCTTGCTGTAGTACTCTCCGTTTAAGAGAAAATTACCCACTGGAGAGGCGAAGATTTTCTGCAGCTCTTATTTGTGTCCTTTTTTCATAATCAGCAGGACAGAGCGTCTTTTCGGGTCTGCCGGCCATTTGTATTTCCTGTCCAAGTCCCTTGCCTGTTGTCGAGGTGGTGTTGAATTAGAGTAATGAGTCCTTTGAAGCAGTTGCTGCAAATACTTCTCCCGGTTGGACTGCTGACTCTAACAGACTGAGAGAGGGGGTCTGGGAGTTGCCAGAAGGACAGTCCCTTTTGGAGGCACGCACGGCGCTCTGGTGACGTGCGTCCCGGCTGGGCCTGTCCCCAGGGTCCAGTCTCCTGTTACTGCAGGAACACCCCTGCCTGGTAGAGCTGCTGTTCCATGTGCTGAAACCCCAGGATCTGAGTTCCAGAATCCTGTCCTTCGCACTCCGCCTTGCAGGGATCTTTGCAGCCCAGGAGAACTGCTTCCAGTTCCTCCAGGTGAGCCTGGGCCTCCCATCCCCTGCAGGTGCACAGCAGCGGTGGCTGTCGTGGCCCCCGAGCCTCTGAAACTCGCGTCGCCCCCGTACCTTGGCGTGTTCCACAGGGTTTTTATTCCTGAGTATAGTCCTCCTCTGAAAAACTCACCAGGAACGGATTGGGGTGGAGGGTGAACTTTTTGGAATCAGACAGAGCTGGGGTTGGGCCTCTGCCCCTTCGTGGGTGCCCCTCAGTTCAGCAGGGCAAGCTCCTAAGGCCCCGCCCACCCCAGCTAACGGTGGAGCAGACTTTCCAGGGTGTTCCACACTGAAGCCTGTTATAGGAAATGACTTCGTGTCTGATCATCCTTCCGTACATACCTCAGCGTTTCCAGAGTCACGTTCGGGTTATCCTGAGAGCCCGGGCCAGTTCGCAGGTCAGGAGCCATCGCCTCTGTCTCCGGGTGAGGAGACAGCGAAGGCTCAGCAGCGGAACGCCACAGGACCGGCAGGGCTCCCAGCGGGCCCTGCACAGTCGGGCTGCCGGCGGGCCCTGCACAGTCGGGCTGCTGGCGTGGTCTGTCACACCATCTGCCTCCCTGAAACAGATCCTCAGTCCCAATCACGTGGGCTTTCCCAGCTTCTCTGACTTCCTGGGTACTCCCTGGTTCCCGTCTCTTCTTCTCCATCTCCTCTTTTTCCTTCCTGCAGCCAACCGTGGCTGTGGAGGCTTAGCAGGCCACGGGCTGCCCTTCTGTCTGGTGGCTGGCCCCTGCATACGGCGACAAGGGACACGGCAGGTTTGGGCCCTGCGTCGCAGAGGCAGCTTGCCTTGGGCCCTGGGCCCCTGTCACTGGCTTGGGCTCCTGTTCCCTTTCTGGCTTCCCTTTCACAGAACCCCAGGGCTGCTTGTCAGTGAGATGCTCAGCATGGGCCCCGTCTGGGCAGGGGGCATGCGGACAGACGACATGAGGCTGGGGGCTGAGCCTTGGTGCCCTCCCACTGGCTACAGGCTGCCCCCAGGAGGGCTGTAACTTTGGTGGGGGGCCATTTAGATGACGGGAGATCCCACAGAGGGCCTCCCTGTGGGCTGCTACCAGCAGCGGTGCCCCGTAAGGCCATCGTGGGGCTAGACTCATCCTCCAGTGATTGAAAGAGCGTCTTCTCGGCCCAGGGATCCCGCACCCGGAGTCTGAGGTGACTAGAGGCACCCTGTCCCTCGAGGGTGGGGCCAGCATTTTATTGTCAAGATAGACAAGGCTCTGAGCAAGTCACGGCCCCAGGGAGGGGCTCTGGGGGAAAGAGGCAGCCCCCGAGTTGCCACTTACTGTACTGGGCCCCGTGGGGAACAGGAACCTCGGGCACATGGCAGGGGTCAGGGCGGTGTGCTGCTGTGCCGCAGATGGACACCCGTGCGCAGATGGGCACTGAGTGGGGAGTCGGGCACTGCCTGCTGCGGGGCGGGGCAGAGGGCTCGCAGCTGGCTCCGAAGGGCTTGGAGCAGGTGTATGTGCAGGGCAGGCCTGACACACGGGGTGTGCTGGGGAGTCTGGGGCGGGGGACATCTGGAGGAGGGCACGAACCACACGTGCCAAGCGCAGAGCCCAGGGGGCTGTGGAGACCTGCGGGTGTCTTCGGGCACAGGGCGTCATGGTCAGAGGGGTCGTTTGGCGTTTTGGCCGGTGTTTGCGGTGGGAGGGGCTTCTGGAGCGGACTGTGACAGGGTCGGAGCCTGAGTGTGACACCCAGCCCTTCCTTCCCAAGTTCTCTCCCTGGGAGGCAGAGCTGGACTCACGCGGCTCATTCCTCCTTCACTTCCAGCAGGGGGAGCTGCTGCCCGGGCTCTTCGGGGAGCCGGGCCCCCTCGGGACAGCGGCCTGGGCGGCCCCCTCCGTGCGCAGCGGCTGGATCCAAGGCCTGCGCTCCCTGGCGCAGCACCCCAGTGCCTTGCGCTTCCTTGCCGACTCGGGTGAGTGCCCCGCCCGCCCCGCCCGCGTCTCTGCCCTCCCCATCCCTGTGTGAGCTCCTGGGCCGTGCTGGGTTCTTCTGAATGCGAGAGCGGCCGTGGTGTCACAGGGCTGTTGAGAGGAACACTCGGGGTGACCAAGTGTGGGGGCCCCTCTAGGCTGTGCAGTGTGCTTTGGTTTGTAGGTCAGACTCAACAGCTGGGGTGGCTTTGAGACTGGTTAGAAGGCTCCAAAGTGGCAAGGGTTCTCAGATCCCCACCCCGTGAACCCCCAGCTGGTTCCAGCCTCCGAGCGGGGGGAGGCTGGGCCTCTCACCCTGCCTCCCCAGCGGGCGGGATTCAGGCTCTGAAGCCCCTCAGTGTCTCCAGCGTCCCTGCTGCCCCGCGACACTGTCCCAGCTGAACCCTGTCTCTCCCCCCTCGCCCCGTTGTCCGCCCCCCAGGTGCTGTTGACACCATCTTCTCCCTGCAGGGAGATCCCAGCCTGTTTGTGGCCTCCGCCGCCGGGCAGCTCCTGGTGCGTGTCCTCGACTTGGCCCTGCGCGGGCCCGCTGAGGGGCACGTCTGCCCACAGGCCTGGGACTGGCCGGCCTGTGCCCGGAAGGTTGTGTGTCACCTCGAAGACTGCCTGCGCTCCGAGGCCGCCCCGCGGGTCACGCAGGCCCTGCACGTCCTGACCACCACGTTCGGGCACTGCCATGGCCTCTGGACGCAGGGCCTTTGGGCGCGGCTGAGCCCCCTCGTGGCCCGCCTGCTCGAGAAGGACCCGGTGCCGGCCCCGCACGCGCTTGTGGACCTCCTCCTCAGCGTGGCCCGGTCAGGCCCCCAGGCGCAGCTGTCGGGCGGGGGGAGGGGGTGCCGCTCGTTTCCTTCGAGGTCTCAGGGCGGCCATCACACCCGGGGCCGCGGCTCGTTGGCTCCTCAAGAAGGTTGCCTCGAGTCAGGGCAAGCCCTCAGGGGGTCTGAAAGCCCGCGCACTGGGAACGACCTCTGGTCTTGGGTCGGGCACGCCCAGCACCACGGGCACAGCTGCCTACTGGGCATGGTGTGGGCTGGACGGAGGAGTGACGCTGGCTTCTGGGGCCTCCTCTGCAGCTCTTCTGTGCTGAGCTCTGACCCTGGCCTGTGGGAGACCGCAGCACAGGCCCTCAGCCGCCTGAGCCCCACGCAGGCAGGGCCTCTGGCCGCGGGGATCCTGAAACTGCAGGACTGGTAAGGGCCAGGGTTCGTGTTGTGCAGGGCAGGCAGTGGGGTCGAGGACCTCCCAGGACCCCTGCTCCTGGTGGCGTGCCAGTCAGGAGGCTACAGGGTCGCGGTCTCCCGGTCCCCAGCTCTGACCCCTTGCCTCAGCCTTGCTGGGGGTGTTAGAGGGGCAGGCACCCTCACTCTGTCCTGTCTGCAGTCCCCAGGCGCTGAGGATCCAGGCCTTTGGCATCCTCCTCCAGCCCCTGGCCCATGTCCTGGAAGCCACTGCTCAGGCCCCCGGAACACCACGTAGGCTGTCGGGGAAGGGCGGGCGGGTGCAGGGAGGCAGAACCCTGGGGTCCTGAGCATGTCCCTGGGGCCGGGGCAGGCTGGTGAGCATTGAGGTACCTGGCTCGCCTCCCCAGCCAAGAGCGAGGCTGGCAGGGCTGTGGGCCGTGTTCTCGGCAGTGACTGGCTCGTGTGCCACCAGGAGTTCGTGGGGCAGCGTCCCCTCCCCAACCCCGTGGCATCGTCGAGGGGGGCCCCAGAGTTGCCGACCCTGCAGTCGGTGGTGGCTTCTGGGGCCTTGGCCGCGTGGACTGTTCCTGACCACATCGGGCGCCTGGGCCTGGCACTCGTCCTCCCAGGCTGGCTGTTCTGTGATGGGAAAGCGGGTCTTCTCTGCCACAGCTTGTCTGCTTCAGTTGCATGGCGGTTTGGGGGTTAGACACAGGGAGCCTGCTGTGCCCAGTAGCCCCACGTCAAGGGAGAGAGGGGCCTTCTGACCAGCAGAAGCCAGCCCCTGCACGGGCTGCCAGGAGAGCGGGACTCCACTCGAGAGCCCTGCAGACAGGTTCAGACTATATGTCACCCGGCATGGCCACTGCTCAGAGCTGCCAGCCCCGTCTCTGGTAGGAATCAGTGACCGGCGGCCTCGCAGGAGGGGCCCACTCACCAGGAGCGTGTTCCCCCCCAGGCTTGCTGGAGGGGGCCGCAGGCGACCTGATGGCCGTGGACACGTTCCCGCCCTCCAGGTCGGCGTGCGTGGGTCTCCTGTGCAGCGCCCTGGCCCACCTGGAGCTGCTGCAGCCCCTGGTAGGTGTGGCCCGGCCCGCGTCTGCCCTGGCAGCGGGACCTGCGGCTGGCACTGACGCTCCCTCCCCGCCCCAGCCCCAGCGCCCCTCGCCCTGGCCCCAGGCGCCCCTGCTTGCCGCTGCGGTGACGATACTGCGATTCTGCAATGGCTCGGCAGCCCCCAGGTCCGAGGCAGGCGGCCGCCTGTGCGCGATGCTGGTGGGCTGTGTCCGCGTCCAGCGAGCTGCCCTGGATTTCCTGGGGGTCCTGTCTCAGGGGCTGGGTGAGTGAGAATGTGTTCTCTTGCACAGCTCGGGCATCGCTCAGCGGCGTCCCGGGACTGCTGTCCTCTCCTGTCTCCTCCCGGGAGCGGCCGGGATTCAGCTGCCTGAGGGCGTCTGTGCCCCTGTTCTCCATGGGCTGACACCTCTGGGCGCGGGAGGCCCCAGGGTGGCAGGCTGGGCGCTTCACCCATCCCCGTCTGTCACAGGCCCCCCGGAGTTGGTGACGCAGGTGTTTGCCATCCTGCTGGAGTACCTCGTGAGCCCCGACTCCAGCCCCACGGTACGGGCAGGGCGGGCGGGGTGGGCAGGCAGCTGCTTGGGGCTTGGCTGGGCTCGGGGCTGGTGGAGATTGAGGGAGGGGCCGTGGGAAGCAGGGAGAGGGCCCAGTCTTCCCAGGAATTCTCTCTCAGAGACGGAGACTAGAATCGGGTGGGCCTAATGCGTGGGACCAAGTTCCCTGAGGTTCCCTGCCAGCCTCCCTGTTCTCACAGCCCCAGAGCTGCTATGCTGTGAGGCACAGGGTCAGTGGTTCATGCCCTGAGCAGGCGGCGGGGTGGGGGGGTTAGGTGGCAGGCCTTCAGGAAAAGGCCCTGGTGTTCCCGTCTGACCTGGGAACCAGAGGTCCTGAGAAGAGCCGCCCTCTGCTTCTCTGTCTCGTGTTGATGCCCGTCTGCCTCCTCCAGAGGCTCCGGCCTCACAGAAGCTGGGCCCAGGTCCCCTCTCCCCCAGCACGCCGTCCCTATCGCACAACCCAGGGCCAGGCGGGCGTGGAGGGCGCTGGGCGGGGCGGGGGCCAGCTCACCCCTACCTACCCTGCCGCCCCAGGTTCTGAAGAAGGCCTTCCAGGCCACACTCCGCTGGCTCCTGAGCTCAGCCACACCTTCCGGCTGCTGTGACCTGGAGCCCTACACCCAGCTGGTCCTCGGAGGTAACCCTCGCCCCCCCGGGGGAGCCGAGGGACGTGCAGGGTGGGGCGGGGGGCCGGGGCACGGCAGGGAGGCCACAGGCGGGGGCCGGGGCAGGCCCCCCTGAGCCGTCCCTCCATCCCAGAGCTGCTCGCCGTGCTACAGAAGCGCCTGTGCAGCCCCTGCTGGGAGGTGAGGGACTCGGGCCTCGAGTTCCTGACCGAGATGACCAGACGCTGGGGAGGTGAGCACAGGGTTCAGGGGCTGGCCTGGCCTTGGCACCGCCCCCAGGCTGTGGGAACTTGGGCCCTCTTGGCTGCCTTTGGGGGAGTGAGGCGGGCCCGTGGACTCAGCGCTTGGTCACTGCTGCTTGTGGCTGCTTGGACCCACAGGGCAGGGCAGCTTCAGACAGGCGCTGCTAGGCTCGGAGGTGCCCGAGCTCACCAGGCAGCTCCTGCAAGACCCTGAGAGCTACGTCCGTGCAAGCGCAGTGGCCGCCGTGGGGCAGCTGTCCAGCTGGGGGCTGCTTGCCGCCCCCTCCAGCCCTGAGCACCCAGCCGTCCCGCAGGTAGGACACGGTGGGCCCCACGGCCACGCGGCCCACCCCTGGCCAGCCTCCTGATGGCCAGGGTGAAGCGGGTCTGCCACGGGTGTGGGCAGGGCCTGGAGTCTCCCGCTCGGCCTCCTACACCCCTGTCGCTTGGACATGGTCACCCCCATTTGACAGATGAGCAAGTGGGGGGCCCAGGGGCACGTGGCCTGAAGGAGGCAGAGCAGGCTGAGCCCCAGCACTCACGCGGGGTCCCTCGGGGGTCCTCCCTGCCGCCCCTGTGCCTGGCCCCCACCCACCCGCCTCGCACTCTGTCTTCCAGAAGACCCCACTTGAGGAGCTTCTGCTCGTCCTGACCACAGACTCAGAGGGGTTCCCCCGGCGGGCCGTCATGCGGGTCTTCACCGAGTGGCTGCGGGATGGCTACGCAGACGTGGCTGAGGACCCGGAGCAGTCCGTGGCCCCGGTGCTGCAGGCGGCGAGCAGGGACCTGGACTGGGAGGTGCGTGTCCAGGGCCTGGAGCTGGCGCTGGTGTTCCTGGAGCAGCTGCTGGGCCCCCGCGGCCCCTCCACGGCGGCCCCGCCCGGCGCACTGACCCAGGCCCTGCAGGCCCTCTGCCGGGTCCAGCTCTTCGAGTTCGCCTTCCGGTCCTTGTTTGACTGTGACCGCCCCGTGGCCCAGAAGTCCTGTGACCTCCTCCTCTTCCTGAAGGCCAAGGCCACTCCCTCCGGCAGCCAGCAGGAGGTGGGGGATGGTCCCAACGTGGCCTCCGTGGAGGCCGCCCTGCGGAGGTGGCGGGCCGGTGAACAGGGTCAGCCCCTGGGGGAGCTGGCGCCCGAGGCTGTCCTGGCTGTGCTGAGGTCCATGGACCTGGAGGCCCTTCGAGACACCCTGGCCGAGAGCAGTGACCACGTGGAGAGAAGCCCCCAGTCCCTCCTGCAGGACATGCTGGCCACTGTGGGCGTCCTGGGAGATAACGAGGCCGACTGCTACTGACCAGCCGAGCGGCGCCTCCCCGGGACCCTGCGGCCCCACAGCCCTTTCTCGGGCCCTGCCCTCCCTGGGACCCTGCTGGGGCCCCACGACCCTTCCTCGGGCCCTGCCCTCCCCGGGACCCTGCTGGGGCCCTACGGCCTTTCCTCGGGCCCTGCCCTCCCCGGGACCCTGCTGGGGCCCCACGACCCTCCCTCGGGCCCTGCCCTCCCCGGGGCCCTGGTCTGGCCAGGCGCCCAGGGGACCCTCCAGGGGATCCAGGACCAGGCGAGCCCAGCAAGGTCAAGGAGTCCCATTTTGATGTATTGCTGAAGAAATGGCTCATTTTCTACTCAAAATAAATGTCTTGCGACCATGCCAGTGGGTCACCGACTCTGAGACGGCCCAGGGGTGGCCCAGGCCCCGTGGGTCTCAGAGACACAGCTGGGGAGGGCCCTCTGCACGGGGGCCACGTGCTTCCCTGGCCTGGGGTGGGGGTTCCTCTGCTGAGACCCCACCATGCCCCAGGGATACCCAGGCTCAGAGAGCCAACAGCTCAGGCTGGAGAGTGTGGCTTCGGCCTTGGCCCTGAGGCCAGTGACCCTGGGCCCAATCAGGCCAGACTTTCAGTCTCCGAACCCTCCAACCTTGTAGCAGTTCAGCGCTCACTGGCCAGGCAACGGAGTCACTCATGACATGAGCCGAGTCTAGCTCGGGGCTGGTCCTCGGGGCTGGGCAGAAGGTAGTGCAGCCCAGGTCTGCCGCCTCTCGGCTGTGTGGGCCTGGGTGAGATGGCGGTTCTGCCTCTTGGCTGTGTGGGCCTGGGTGAGATGGCGGTTTTACTGTCTGCCTCCCGGAGGTGAGTCTCCGTGTTCAAAAGCACACTGTGCAGTCGAGAAATCTCAAGAGAAACTTAGAAATATTTCTAACTGAATGAAAATGGAATTACAGCTTATCAAAATTTATGGACTGCAGCGAAGCAGTGTTCAGAGGGGTATTTAGAGCATTGAATACATGTATGAGAAAAGAAAGACCTAAGGTCAATAAACTAAGCTTCTGCCTTAGGGAACCAGGAAAAGAACAAATTCAACCCGAAGTAAGGACAGGAAAAGAGGTGATAAAAGAGCAGAAATCAACGAGACAGGAAATTAATAGAGGGAATCAAGAAACCAACAACTGGTTCTTAGAAGAAATCAAGAAAGTCAGTAGGCCTCAAGTCAATCTTCCCTGGTAAAGAACCCGCCTGCCAGTGTAGGAGATCAGGGTTTGACTGGATCGGGAAGATTCCCTGGTGAAGGAAGTGCAACCCACTCCAGAATTCTTGCCTGGGAAATCCCATGGACTGAGGAGCCTGGCGGGCTGCAGCCTATGGTGTCCCAAAAGAGTGAGACACAACTTAGCGACTAAACAGCGAAGGCCTCTAGCTAGGCTAAGAAAAAAGACAAATTACTAGTATTGCCAGTAAAAGCGTGGGCTTCCCTGGGGGTCCAGTGGTTAAGAATCTGCCTTGCAATGCAAAGGACAAGGGTTCCAATCCCTGGTCATGAAAGATCCCGCATGCCACAGGGCAGCTAAGCCTGTGCACCCAAGCCACAGAGCCTGTGCGCCCTGGAGCCCCTGCTCCACAACGAGAGAAGCCCCAGACTGCGACGGGCTGGAAAGTCGCCGCAGTGATGACCTAGTGGGCAAGGAAGCAGTGGAAACAGTTGAGAGAGTGCATTCTGGGCTCCAAAATCACTGCAGATGGTGACTGCAGCCATGAAATTAAAAGGCGCTTGCTCCTTGGAAGAAAAGCTATGACCAACCTAGACAGCATATTAAAAAGCAGCGATACCACTTTGCCGACAAAGGTCCATCTAGTTAAAGCTATGGTTTTTCCAGGAGTCATGTATGGATGTGAGAGTTGGACTATAAAGAAAGTGAGCACCAGAGAATTGATGCTTTTGAACTGTAGTGTTGAAGAAGACTCTTGAGAATCCCTTGGAGTGCAAGGAGATCCAAGCAGTCCATCCTAAAGGAAATCAGTCCTGAATATTCATTGGAAGGACTGATGCTGAAGCTGAAACTCCAGTACTTTGGCCACCTGATGGGAAGAATTGACTCACTGGAAAAGACCCAGATGCTGGGAAAGATTGAAGGCAGGAGGAGAAGGGGACAACAGAGGATGCGGTGGTTGGATGACATCACCAACTCAATGGACACGAGTTTGAGTAAGTTCCGGGAGTTGGTGATGGACAGGGAGGCCAGGCATGCTGCAGTCCACGGGGTCACAAAGAGTCGGACATAACTGAGCAACTGAACTGAACTGAACTGAGGCGTAGTTACCCAGGAAGTAATGTTTGCAAACAGGTGTCCAAGCGGAAGGAAACAGGAAGCTCTGCTCCAGCCAGGCTCTGTGGCCATGCCCACCTCGTACACATCGCAGGGCCTGGGAAGCTCACCCCGCCTCTCTGAAGTGCTGTGGGCTCCCAGGAGGCAGCAGTGGTCCTCTCCACCACCAGGCTCAGGCACAGGGTGGGTCCATGGATAACCCACACGCTCTGGCCTGTACTGATTGCATGAGGCCCTTGGAAGAGGAAGAGGGTGTGTCTCTTAGCTACTGCTGTGTAACAAGCAGTTTCAGGCCAGTGACTTAAAACCACGTTTTCTTCTTTCTGAAGGGTCTCAAGGCCAGCCTGGCAGACTGCTGCTCTGGGCTCGCTCTGTGGCGGGTTGGGGGGGTGGTAGTCTCAGCTAGGAGGCCCCGCGTCCCTTCACCTTGCAGACCGCAGGAGCCCACGGGAGAGCAGGCAGAAGCACGCCATCCTACGGCTGAGCCCTGGCATGGTGTCACTGTCGCCTTGGGTGGCCAAAGCCAGTTACCGGGCAGGTTCCCTCCTCACAGGCGTTGTGGCACAGAAGATGGAGGTTCAGGCAGGGGTGCAGAATCAGGGTTGCTTTTGCGTTTGGTCTTCCAGCATGTGGGCGGGCAGGGAGCATGGCTTCCTTGCCCCATGTAAGCAGAGGGTGAGTGGCCAGGCCTCAATGCTCAGGGACCACTGACCTGTGGGATGGGCCTTCAGCCAGATGCTGGGATAACAGTCTAGCCTCACCGAAAGCTTCAGTGAGCCAGGCCTGTGCCTCAGGTGACTGTGCAGCCAGCACACAGGGTTTGTTGAATGACTGAGTGACCTTCGCCCTGGAGCATGTAACCCAGAAGTTCCAGAGCCGCCGCCTCAGGTGCCAGCCTCATACAGGCTGGGCCAGGGGTGGTATCTCCACTTTGGGGAGCACCTGCCCTTGCCTGCCGGTGGAGCTGGTGGGTGCAGAGACCTCAAGGCTCGTCCCCTCCATGGAGGCCATCTTCCCCGCTCCCAGCCGAGCTGAGATGTGTCGCTATGGAAACTGCTTGGCAAACACGCCGGAGGCAGAGGCGGCAAACAACAGCTCAGGCGCCTGTCAGAGTGAGGGTGGTGGGGACGGCATGAGCAAGCATGCTCAGCTGTGTGTGTGCCCATGTGTGCACAGCGTGAGGGCCCTGTGTGTGGAGGGGCATGTGTGCAGCACTCTGGGCCAGCATGTCCGTGTGGACGTGCTCGGAGAGCTGTGTGCGGCAGGGACGCGGGGTATGTACAGGGGTGTGCATGCCGGGCTGTGACACGTGGCCGTGCGCCCACCTGGGCTGAGCGCTCACTATGGGCTGGGCGTTGCACTAGCCGCTCAGGGAACACACAACCCCCAACGTGCTCTCACGGCCGGAGACAGACACTGACCAGGTAATCGTGTGTCGGTGGCAGTGCGTGTCAGGAGGGCGCCTGGGAGGAAGTAGCCATGGGGCTGACACCTAAGTGAGGGGTGGGGGTCCTCCCTGCAAGGGGCAGGGGGCGGGGCTGCAGGCAGAGACCCGGAAGTGAGACCAGGCGGGAGAGGGGGCCGGGGCGGACGAGGGGCAGCTAGGAGTGGCGGCCCGGCTCCGTGGCATCCCACCAGGCTGGGGCTCACCCTGACTCGGGAATCCCTGCCGGGGTTGCAGGGGCTGGGTACCTTCTAGGCTGAGGGACCCCAGAGGGAGAAAAAGGATGGTGTCTGGGTCAGACAGAGCCGGCAAGCCTGGGACATGGTGGGCAGGATGGCCAGGACCCTCACGGCTCCTGGGGAAGGCTGGGCTTCATCCTTGGATACGGGGAGTCCTTGAAAGGCTCTGTGGCCATGTGGCTTCATCTGGGTCTGGGAGTGTGGTTGGATGGGCCGTGGGAGGCCTGGCCTGGGGCTGGGGGCCGTCGAGGGGTGTCTCGGGGGCCGACCAGATGCAGCCTGGCCTCCTCAGGCTGCCTCTGCCTTCACCTGGGACCCTCCCCTCATTGCCTTCCCCAACCACCCCCACCCCTCCTGTGCCTACCTGGAGAAGCTTCTGGACTGCGGGCTCTGAGTACTCAAACTGGCCACAAAGCTGGGACCCCCTCAGGCAGGGCTCTGTGTGGCCAGGGCCTGGGTCCTCACAGGCCTGGCCGGGGAGCCCATGGCCTCAAGGTCTTCTACTGGACGCTGGGCCTCCTGGGTCTCCCTGTGGGGCAGGGGTGCTCAGGTCATCTGTAGGGGTGAGGACACCTCAAATCCCAAGGAGATGGCCTCAGGTGGGGTCCCTGGCCAGATCCCCACACCCCGAGCCCCCTGTGTCCACCAAACGCGCACTGGGCCGCTTGCGCTGGGCCAGGGTCTCAGGTCAGAAACCATCAGAGTGAATGTGGATGGCATTCCTCTCCACCATGCCCACGTCCCGGCTGCTCCATCAGCCCTTATGACCACCCAGGTGGGGGCTGGATGGCCTACGTACTACGGTGAGGACCCAGGTGGGGCGGAGGGGAGGCCACTGTCTGCCTGGAGTCAGCCCTGTTGCCGCTGAGCAGGATGCGGCCTCGGTCCTGGGAACCCCCGCGCCTGCCCTGCCCTGGGCACCTGGGGACAGAGCTGTCGTCGTTGGGGACCCAACGCAGGGGCTGAGCTTCCCCAGAGCCCGCACAGGTGACATTCAGATCCAAGGGGAGCATCGCTCGGTGCCCAGAGTCCAGACTGGCCTGCGGGGACCATGTCATCAGGCGGGGGGCCGCCGAGCCCCGCCTCTTCTCTGTTTCTGTGGGATGCCTCTGGGCCCCCGCCCGCAGGGACCACCGTCGGGCAAGGATGGGGCGGTGGGGGGCAAGAGGCCCAGGAGGAGAGGCAGACGCAGACATGGGGCGGGGGTCTGCCCTCTGGAGGCCAAGGATGCCCATGCTCTTCCCCAGCCTCTGCTGAGCCTGTGGGTGCTGGGAAGGGGCCCCTGCTGCCACCAGGGGCGGGGTCACTGGTGTGTGCATATGTCTGGGTGTGTGAGTGTGTGTGCATGTGTGTGAGTGTATATACGTGTGTATGTATATGCATTTGTGTATTTGTGAGTGTATGTGTCTATGCGTGTATGTGTCTGTATATGTTTGAGTGTGTATCTGTATGTGCGTGTGAGTGTATGTCTGTATGCATGTGTGCATGTGTGTATATGTGTGTAAATGTGTGCATGTATGTGTGTGTGCATGTGTGTATATGTCTGCGTATCTATATGTATGCATGTATATGTGTGTATGTCTGTGTGTGTGCACCTGTATGCATAAGTGTGAATGTGTGTGTATTTGTGAGTGTGTATATGTGTCTATGTGTGTGTGTATATGTGTGTGTATCTGTATGTGCGTGAGTGTATATGTGTGTGTGCATGTACGTGTGTATGCATGCATGTATATGTCTGTGTGTGTATACGTCTGTGTATCTGTATGTATGCGTGTGTGTGTATATGTGTGTATGTCTATGTGTGTGAGTGTGCACCTGTATGTATAAGTGTGAATGTGTGTGTGTATGAGTGTGTATATGTTTGTGTATATGTGTGTATTTGTATGCGTGTGTATATGTCTATGTGTGTATACGGCTATGTGTGTGACTGTGTATCTGTGTGAGTGGATATGTGTGTGTGTGTATGTGTATGTGTGTATATGTGTATGTGTGTATGTATCTAGGTACAAGTGTGAGTGTGTGTGTATGTATGTGAGCGTGTATCTGCATGTATACATGTGTGTATGTGTATGAGTGTGTGTGTGTGTATGGGTCTGTGTGTGTGTGTGTGAGTGTATGTGAGTATGTGTATGAATGCGTATGTGTGTGTGTATGGGTTTGTGTGTGTGTGTGTGTGAGTGTGTATGTGTATGAGTGTGTATGTGTGTGTATGGGTCTGTGTGTGTGTCTGTTTGTGAGTGTGTATGTGTATGAGTGTATATGTGTGTGTGTGTGTGTATGGGTCTGTGTGTATGTGTGTGAGTGTGTATCTGGTGTATGTGTGTGTTGGGGGTACCTGAGGTGAGCCCACCCCGGCAGCCCAGCTGGTCTGGCTGCTCTCTGAGGGACATGGGATTCCAGACCTGGGCACTCTGAGTGAATGCTGCCCTGGAGCTCCGAAGGCGTCCTCACCGGCAGGGTGCGGGAGTTGGAGGCCCTGCCGGCTCTGCCCGCCACACCCACAGGACGCCCTTCTTGGCCTGGGCTGCATGTCAGGCCCACATGTCCTGCCTCTGATGCGGGGAACCTCCGAGTCCCCCAGGCTGCGGGGAGCCCCAGCCAGCGCTGAGCTCTGGCGGGAGGTCGCAGGCGTTTGTCTATGCTGTCCCTCTGGCCGGCAGGATCCCATCTCTGCCCAGAGACCCTGCTCAGCTCATCTTGCCCATCGCACATGGCATGAGCCCCTCAGCCCCTGCGTCCCTGTCTGTGCCCACAGGACGTCCGCCTTCACCCTTGTCTGCTGCCCATGGACAGAAGGGAAGCGCCCAGTCCCCACTCTCCAAAGCACAGCGGGTATTCAAGCCTCGGCCAGACGGGTGGTGTAAGGAGCCACTGAGTGCCGAGAGCATTCTGGATGTTTTCCTGACCCTATGACAACCATAGGAAGCGGCTTCTTATCCTCCAGCCCCGTTCGTTTCCTACAGCCTGGTGGTAAAGAATCCTCCCGCCAGTGTAAGAGAGACGGGTTCCATCCCTGGCTCGGGAAGGTCCCCTGGAGGAGGGAACGGCAACCCACTCCAGTGTTCTTGCCCAGAGAATCCTGTGGACAGAGGAGCCTGGCGAGCTCCGGTCTACGGGGTCGCGGAGTCGGACGTGGCTGACTGCACATGCGCCCAGTCCTCTCCTGAGGCTGCTGTAGCAAATGACCATAAACGGCAGCGTGGGGGCTTCCCTGGGGGTCCCGTGGTTAGGAGTCTGCCTTGCAGTGCGGAGGAGGGGCTCAATCACTGGTCAGGGAACTAAGAGCCCGCGTGTCACGGGGCAGCGAAGCCAGCATGCCACAACTAGAGAGTCCACGCTCCGCAATAAGAGAGCCCACGGGAAGCAGTGAAGACCCAGGGCAGCCAAATGCATGCTTGAAAAATAACAGAAATTAATTTTGTTAAATGGAGTCCAAAGTCAAGGCCTGGGTAGGGCCTCCTTGCAGAGGCCCTGCGTGGGGGTCCTTCCTGGCCCTGCCAGGCTCAGGGGCCCCTCAGCTCACGGCCTCATCCTTCGCCTCTGCCTCTGGGGTCAGTGGTCTTCTTTCCTCCGTGTCTCTCCTCTTGTCTCTGAGGAGGATTCCTGCCACTGGGTTTATTTATTCACTTTCGTAGGCTTAAACTTGTGTCTTTTAAAACAACTTTATCCAAGTGTAGTTGATTTATAGTGTTCTGATTTCTGCTGTGCAGCAGAGTGAGTCAGTTATACATATAAATCCTTTTTCACGTGCTTTCCCATCATGGTTTATCAGAATATTGAACAGAGTTCTCCAGGCTATACAAGAGGACCTTGTCTGCCATCCTGTGTATGACAGTCTGCACCCGCTAAGCCCGAGCTCCCAATCCCTCCCTCCCCGACTCCCCCTTGGCACCACAGGTCTAGCCTCTGGGTTTGTGAGCCTGCTTTTGTTTCGTAGATAAGTTCACTTGGGCCGTATCTTAGTCCACACATAAGCGGTATCCGCGGGGCCTGCCCTTCTCTTCCTGACTTTCTTCACCTAGTGTGGTCGTCTCTGGTTGCGTCCCTCTTGCCGGAGACGGCGCGGTTCTGCTCTTTCTCACGCCCGAGGGGCGCTCCGCTGTGCCCTGGGCCGCATCTTCTGCGTCCACTCCTCTGTCGACGGGCGCTTAGGTGGTCTCCCTGTTTGGTCTGTTGTGAATCTGCGGCTGTGCGCGTAGGGCTGCGTGTATTTTTTTGGATTAGAGTTTGGTCTGGATCTATGCCCAGGAGTGAGACTGATGGATCATATGGCAACTTTTCATTTTTGGGGGGGAAAAAAGTGAAAGTTTTAGCTGCTCAGTCGTGTCCGACTCTTCGCGACCCCATGGACTGCAGCCTACCAGGCTCCTCCGCCCATGGGATTTTCCAGGCAAGAGTACTGGAGTGGGTTGCCATTCGCTTCTCCAGGGGATCTTCTTGACCCAGGGATTGAGCCCTGGTCTCCCACATTGCAGGCAGACGCTTTAACCTCTGAGCCATTTTTAGTTTTTTGAGGAACCTCCGATTTCTGGCAGTTGACAGGGAAAGGTATCATGTGATAAAGCCTCCAGCAGAGCAAACTATGCAGAGCGCATTCCTTAAAAATTCTGTGTAAATGCTGAGAGAAAAATTATTTGAAGCATGTCTAACAGGAAGTTAAGAGAAGTAACCTCTTGATGGTTGCATTATGGAGTCTTTTTCGTTTCTTAAATTGGTTAGAACATTTCAAATCTTCTACAATGGATGTCTATTGTTATAGGATTGTTTCTTAAGGCTTAAACAAATTCTCCAGCAATGCTGGGGACGACGGTGACACACCCCTCAGCCACGCGTGGGGCATCTCTCCAGAATGAGGCCAGGCAGGCGGGGGTGGGCGGGCTGCCGGGAAGGCTTGGGAGCTGGCAGTCCAGAGCCAGGGCAATATTTGCCTCAAAGGAAGCCCTTATGGTAGAGGTTTCCAAAGGGATAAAGGGCAGATGGAGGGAGCGTCTCCCCCTTGGGGCCGGGGCGATAATGCCGGCCTTCACATCCAAGCTCCTCCCTGCCCTGGGGGTCCTCTCCCACCTTGGGGTGGTGGCCCCGGGCAGCTCTGGGGACTGGGCAGGAGGCTGCTGACCAGCCACGATGATCTGGAGACGGGACAGATGGCAGCCCCCACTCAAGGTGCATGTCCTGAGGACCAAGCCCCTCCCTCGGGGGCCCACCCCCGCAGACAGGACCCTTGTGGGGATGGAGACTTTATGGAAGCCGGGCAGGTGGCTCCTCGCCTCCCAAAATGCAGGGGGAAGCTTCTCCAGGAGGCTTTCCCGGTCACCCAGGTGACCCTGGGGATGACACGGGGTGCCCTGCCTCTCAGCCCCCAGGACACACACCCCCTGGACCATGTCGGGGGCCCATGGCGTTCACACTGTAAAGGGGCGCCGAACATGGAGCCGGGGCTGCTGGGTGGGGACCCCCGCCCCCAGCACCCCCCAGCACTGGGGGCGCTCAGCCCCGCTGCTCTGCCCTCTGGGTGGGCCTGTCACTTCCCCTGCCCTCTCCCCAGTCTTCGCTTTTTTCTCAGTTTTTATCTATAAAATGCAGACAAAAAGGACAGTTATCTCACAGACCTGAGATCGTACATTTAAAGCATTTAGTGTATATATAATGCCTGGCATATATATACTAACAAAGAAATCATTATTACATTTTAATAGGGAGGCCACCAGACAAGGTTTCCAGCGTGGGGAGGCGGGCAGTGATGGCCGGGCTAGGCTGAGTCATTGGTTGGAGCACTGGGGTAACCCTGATGCCAGCGCCTTACCTGGGCAGGTCTGGTTTACCTGTCTCACCGGGGGCCCTACTGGGTGGCTCTGGTTTACCCCTCTCACCTGTGTGGCCCTAAGATTGCAGGCCCCGCCCCTCCTCCGGTGTTTCTGCGAGTGGCGGGGCGTCCCTGGCAGGCTGTATGGGGATCAGCAGAGGTCAGCGCCTGTAAGCCCACGTCTGAGGCCCAGGGGCCCCTGCCAGCACCCTGCCCACTGTGGTCCGCGCGTGATGCCCCAGAGCGGCGGGAGGGGGCGGCACCCACGGGCGGCCCCTCGGTGCTGACGTCACGAGCCCCCCCCATTCCGGTGGCCCACGCACCCTCGGCCGGCCGGCGGCGAGGTCGGGGCGCGGCGGGGAGCCCGAGGGCCGAGAAGAGACCGCCAGGGCGGGCGGGAGCGCGCAGCGCCGGGTGCGGCCGCGCAAGCCCCGAGGACGGCCTGGCGGCGGCGGGCGCGCTCCTGCGCGGGGTCCGCGGGGCCCGCGGGAGGTGAGACGCGGGCCCGGGCGCCCAGGAGGCTTTGGTGCAGTGCTGCGCTCTGTGCTCCGCGCCCGCCTGGGAACTTTCCGGCCTGGTCCCGGCAGAGCGGAGCCGGTGCAGAGCGGGAGCTCGGAGTACCCCTCCCGGCCTTACGCTCCCCGGGGGAGGGCGACCCGCGGGCTGTCTTCCATCTTGGTGATGGGGGCTCGCAGGCTGTGGGAGAGCCCGGGGCCAGGCACAGGAAGAGGGCACTGCCTGGCCGGCCCAGGTGGGCATGGAGTGCCTCCCCTGAGCCTGGGGGTGCGGGGAGGGGCCCCCGACCGGCTCGGTGTTGGTGGGGAGGAGGCTCAGTTGCTGCTCCCAAGGACAACAGGCAACACCTCCAGCCGGAAAAGCGGGCCATGGGGTTCCGCGGCGATGCAGAACTGGGAATGCCGCCGGGCGGGGAAGGGGAGGACAGGTCCTGCCCACCCGTCACAGGGAGGAAGCCGTCTGCCTGGTGGCCGGGTGGACGGGAGGTGGGGGCAGCTGCAGGAAGCAGAGGTCTGCCGCCCAGCCGGGCCCCTGAGGTCAAAGCCCTCCGTGCCCCTCCGAGCAGGCGGGAGCCTCTGAGAAGTGTGAAACCCCAAAGCCTTTACATGGCTCCAGCGCGGGGCTGCTCGGAAGGCAGGTGGTGATGAATAGCTCGCTGCAGCTGCCGGGATGTTTTGCAAAGTGTATTCAGAATAGGAAGAACCAGAGCGTGCTTTCTTGCCTCTGACTCTAAGGCATTGCCTGGTTGGGGGCAGGGGAGTGGGTGCCGGGCCGAAGGCTTTGGGGCAGACCCTCCTCTGGGAGTGGAATCAACACATGTTCTTCCCTGGCCTCTGAGCAGGACCGTGGAAAGGTGAGGTGGACGTGGGCACCCCAGGGAGAGGGGAGGCTGGCTGAGAAGTGTGGCCACAGCCCCAGTGTTAACAGTGGCAGGACAGAGACATCCCATCTGGTTAAGAGTTAACCAGGTTAACTCTTGATGGTTAAGAGTTCTGGCTCTTTCCTAAGTTTGCTGATTTGAGCATGTTACTTTTTAAAATTAAAGGTCATTGATTTGGGGTTAAAAAAAAGTTCCAGCTCCAGTGTGAAGCATGGCTCTGAAATGGGGCCTGGCCCCAGTTTCCCCATCTGAGACAGGGGCACCCTAACAGCACCCCCAGCGGCCCCGGGTTGTGCAGCTTGAGTGAGACAGCGCGGGCAGGGCTCAGGCATGTGGCTGGGGGCTCGTGCGACAGTGTATACAGAGGAGAGCCATGGATATCTCAGAGCAGGAAAGCCAGCCAGTGTTTCTGGAGGTCTCCCTTCCGGAGCGTTCTCTGTTGCCAAGATTAACGGGGTGCAGGTAGCGGGGAGGGCAGGGGAGTGCCTGCCCTGGTGGCGGCTCCCTCCGTCAGTGCCCTGGGACTGCGTCTCTGCCCACGCTCAGCTTCTGGCTCTGCACGAGGGGTGGTCTTGTGCAGAGATGACCCGGCAGGACTGAAGAGTCCCACGAGGGTTTCCCTTAGCGACCCAGGAAGGGAATGTGGCCGCCTGGGGCTCTTGAGAGGAAATGCTGTCTGGGCAGACGGATGGCCAGACCCCAGAGAGAGTGGGACCCAAGTGAGTGGACAGGATCTCATACACCCTGGGGCGTGACCTGGAGCCTCCTGTCCCCGGGACCCCCCAGCCTGTACTGGTCCGCAGCTAAGGGCCCGTTTCTTCCAGGCTCTTCTATGTGGCTGGCAGGCCAGCAGCTCTGCCCGGGGTGTGTTGTGGGGTGTCTCTGGCTCATGCCAGGCCCAGTTTTCCCATGTGGATGCTCCAGGCACAGGCGTGCCCACGTGGTTCTTGTGGGAATTCACAGTGCAATAGTGGTTCTCACAGTATGTTCTAGGGACCCCGCAGGGGACCCTCAGGTCAAAACCGCCTTCACGCCGGCAAGGATGTGCACGTCAGGTGTGTGCTGCCGATGGAGGCAGGACACTGTGTTCCTGTATTTGACACGGTTCTTGGTTTTAAGTTCAGACGCAGAAGATGGTTGATGTAACCGCGTAAGCCAACGTTCTCGGGATCCCCGCAGGGTGTGACGCTGTAGCTTGTTCCTGGGGTGGAAACTCCGCTTGTGTCTTGGGTTGCTGTGGGCCACACGACCTGGCCCTCTGCACACCTGGGAGGAGCCTGGGGTTTACAGTGTGGGCCCAAGTCACCCCTAGCCCTTGAACTTTTGGTGAAAAGCAGGCGGTTTCCACTTCCCGAGGCTTTGCGGAGCTCTCTGGCACTGAAGTCCCTGAGCGGGGTCCGTGGGTGGTGGCAGGCAGTGAGTGCTGCAGGAAAGACCCTTCGGGGGAGGAGGTCCTGCCAGGGAGGCCCGGAGTGACGCGGGCAATATTTATTGCTGTTTACTGTCTGCCTTACATCTCTGTCGGAGTCTGGAGCACCGTGTCTTATGAGCTATGCTGCCCTGGGTAAGTGGCCTCCCCTCTCTGAGCCTCCGTCCCCTCGCCCATAAGATGTGTGACTACTAATAGCTCCGTTTCAGGAAGCGGTGGGTTCAGAGGAGGTGTTGGGTCCAGAAGTGACCTTGGGGTTCGCAGGACGGTGGAGCTGTGAGGAGGGGTGTCCTCTCTTGGGGGCCTCAGTCCCGCTTTCACCTCCGTGGGGAGGCTGAGACGCAGACCCTCCGGGCATCCGGAAGGTTCCCGCGGCCCCACAGGAGGAGTTTATAGTCATTCTCAGTTACAGAAAGTGTAATTCTGAATGGCCCGTGACACCAGGCAATGGGGTAGCCGGAACGGTCGGCGGTGAAGCCTGCTGCCCGCTGCAGCTCGCTGAGGGGCGGATACTGGTGAGCGGAGGGCCAAGGAGAGCCCGGGAGCTGTGCGGGGCCCGCGACCTACACCCAGAAGCCAGAGCAGATCGGTGAGGTGCACGTGGTTTCAGATGCTCCGGGCTGGCCCTGGACACGAGCCGGCACCGCCTCCTCTCTGCCCGGTCCAGCCTCGCTCTGGGCAAGGGGGGCCAGTGGAACCAGGCCTTTTGCTTGCGAGGAAACGAGGCCCCGTGGCTCAGAGGGTCAGGTTCTGGCCAGAGCCCTGCTGGCCTTCAGAGCGCTCCCCGCTCAGGGTTTCCTGAGCGCCCCTCTGTGCCCGCGGCCCCGAGTCCCGGACAGCCAGGAGCCCGGAGCCCGCTGACCACGCCTAAAGCTTCCTAGAGGGCCATTCTCCACCCCGAGGACACAGGGGAGGAGGGCTTCCTAGAGCCTGGAGCCTCCCATGTGTCTGTGCGTGCACACGCGGGCATGTGCCGCAGGGCCTTTGCACACGCCCCTCCGCTCGGGGCCTTCCCAGGTCCCCCTCTTCCTGGCTGCTGCCTCCAGTCTGCTCAGGCCCTGCCTTCTCAGTGACACCCACCCTGGTCACCCTCTTGCAAAGGTGGTGCAGACGTGGACAGCTGAGCCCCAGCCCTGGTCAGCCTCTCCTCGCCAGAAGCGTTTATCACCTTCTAACACACCAGACAGTCCTTAATCTCTATCTTCTCTCCCTGTCTGCCCTGGATCTCTAGAGTTTAAGCACTCCGCCCTCCCCAGCCAGGGCCCTCTGCTCTGTCCACGGGTGTAGGCTAAGCCCCACTCAGTGACAGTCAGGTGGAGGGAGGGTGCCACAGGGGCTCCACCCCGGGAGCCCGCCCGGCCCCCTCGGAGATGCTGACCACGTCTTCCTGTTCACACGGTCCGTCCTCACAGGGTCCTCTTCACACGTCCACGCCCGGAGAACTCCCCACTGTGGCGATGTGGTCCTCAGGCGCCTGGCATTTTTCCCCGCAGTCCAGGAGCAGGCTGTCCACCCCATTACAGACCGTCAGTGTCGCCCTGGTGTCTGGCGGCACGGAGCGGGGTCAGGGCAGGGGTCTGGGGAAGGTGGCGCTCTGCAGCTTCGGGTAACGGGATCCATGGTCCTTGAAGATGGCTGCATCCCAGCCTCGTCTCTGATTCTTGTGAGCAGTGTGGCTTTGCTTGCTTGCTTGCCCATGCTGTTACTCAGTGTCCAACTCTTTGCAGCCCGATGGGCTGTAGCCCTCCAGGCTCCTCTGTCCAGGGGGTTCTCCAAGCAAGAATCCTGGAGTGGGTTTCCATCTCCTCCTCCACGGGATGTTCCCGACCCAGGGATCTAACCCACGTCTCTTGCATTGGCAGATGGATTCTTCACCAGGCACCGCCTGTGAAGCCCGTGGCTTCGGTTGCTAGTTTTAACCTTATTCTGCCTCAGTTTCACCCTCTTGAAAACGAGGGTAACTGTCCCCACACCCCTGTCTGGAACGGAGTGGGGGACTTAGTGCTCTTGGTGATGGTTTTTATTTGCTGCTGAGTACTTAAAAACTTGGCAGGTGATGGGGTTGCAAACTGGTGTGACCTTTCTGGAAAACAGTTTGGCGACACAAACTGAGAGCCCTTAAACGTCCACACACAGCATCTGCCAGGAACCTCTCCTGAGGAAATGGAAACACACACCCATGTACAAATTGCAGAGTTTTTGGCCAGCCATTAAAATGACATTTTTAAAAAATAGGCTGTTTAAGGGTTTGGGAAAGCACTCATCATACACGAAGTGAAGAGGATGTAAGATTTCACACACAATTGGATGTTACATTTGTAAAATGTATGTGCAGAGAGAAATACGCAACACTCTCCACTGGCAGGAATCTCAGTAAGCCTTCAGTCCTGGCTCCCTTCCCCTCCGCTAAGCCAGCAAGTAACTCTGAAGAGGATACACCCGTATGTGTGAGTATGTGTGTATATATGCACACGTGTATAACACCCCTGGAAAAAATCATACATATATAATTTTCCAGAGGAAGATTTATAAATTATACATATACCTAGTTTTCCTCTCTATATGAATGCTGCTGCTGCTGCTGCTGCTAAGTCGCTTCAGTCGTGTCCGACTCTGTGCGACCCCATAGACGGCAGCCTACCAGGCTCCTCCATCCCTGTGATCCTCCAGGCAATAACACTGGAGTGGGTTGCCATTTCCTTCTCAAATGCATGAGAGTGAAAAGTGAACGTGATTACATGTGTATATATTTATTTGTACATATATGCACACACATATGCATATATGAGTGGGTACGTGTGAGTTTCTTCTCTGGATCAACACTTTAAACCGGGGTTAACAAGGTGGGTGGGCTTCCCAGGTGGCTGCATGATAAAGAATCCACCTGCCAGTGCAGGAGATGGAGGAGACGACCCCTGGGAGTGGGAGATCCCCTGGAGGAGGAAATGGCAACCCCCTCCAGGACTCTGGCCTGGAGAATCCCACGGACAGAGGAGCCTGGCGGGTTGCAGTCCGTGGGGTCGCACAGAGTGGGACAGGACTGAGCACGCAGGCGTAGTGAAGTGAGCGCGGGCTCCGTTCTTCTTTCTTCCACGGAAGCCAGGCTGTGGCTGTTTCTCCAGCGCGGGCTGGGAGGCCTCGCCACTGTGCTCTGCAGAGACGGGTTTGCGAGTGTGCCTCGCTGCCTGACTTTCTAAATCAGGACTCTGCCGTTCTGGCCTCGGTCCCGATCTGTCCTCTGCGCGGCTCCTCCGGCTCGTTCTCTCTGCCGCCTCCCCCTCCATCTCTGTTGGCGAGGCTCCCCACCCGCCCGCTCCACCCCTGCGTCTTTGGGGAGACTCAGTCCAGCGCAGGCAGCTGGGCCCTTCCTGGACACACTGCAGGGTGTGCGGTGGGAGGGGCCGGTGTTCCGAGCCACAGGAGGGCACCAGCCCCGCGCCTCTGGTCTGAGGGGAAGCCCTCTCAGTGCAGTGAGTGGGCACCGGCCTCCCTGCCGTCTGCGCCCCCCCGCCCCCACCCCTCCGGCCTCCCCAGCGGCTCAGGGCCTCCCCTCTCCCTGCTGGTGGCTCCCCTACTGGCGCGGTGCTGGGGAACTTCCGGGGGCTCAGTGGAGCACGTCCCTGTCCTTGCAGGCGCCTACAGGCCAGGAGGCCCAGCGCCACGTGGAGCCAGGCCTCTCAGGTCCTCGACTCCCGGTGTGTGAGCGGGGAGCCCGTGTGGCCGTCACGCTCGGCCCCCAGGAAGGCTGTGGACGAGCCGGTGGCCGGGCCCCGGGCGGTGCATGGGCCGCCCCGGCGAGGCCAGGCCCGTCATGCTGCAGTGCCGGCCGGCCGAGGAGTTCAGCTTCGGGCCCCGGGCCCTGAAGGATGCGCTGCTGTCCACCGACCCCGCCCTGCGGCAGCTCTACACAGCCGCCTTTTCCCCGGCCGAGAGGCTCTTCCTGGCTGAGGCCTACAACCCCCAGAGGACACTCTTCGGCACGCTGCTCATCCGCACGGCCTTCGACTGGCTCCTTAGCCGCCCAGAGGCCCCCGAGGACTTCCAGACCTTCCATGCCGCCCTGCCGCCCCGGAAGCAGAGCCTTGCTCGGAAGCACATTTACCTGCAGCCCATAGGTACCTGTGCCCGTGGGTACCTGCAGCCCCTGGGTACCTGCGGCCGCTTTCTCACAGGTCTCCTGGCTCCCACCCTGGGTCAGTGTCCCGGGTGGGGGCTCCCAGGAGGGGCAAGGGGCTGGGCAGGGCTGACGGTGCTGCTCCGCTCCCAGGTCTGAGCGAGGGGCCAGCGGGTAGCGCACTTCTGGACCAGCTGCGGAGCTGCACGGAGGCCTTCTTCCTGGGCCTGCAGGTCAGATGCCTGCCCTCGGTGGCGGCAGCCTCCATCCACTGCTCGCGTCGCCTGGGTCAGGACCCCGACAGGCTCCAGCTCCACACCGGTGAGTGCCTGTGGTGTGCGCACAGGTCAAGTCCCCACTGCTCGGCTTGTTCTGCCGTCTTCTAGTGGCGGGGGGGGGTGGGGTTGGGGGGACGGGGGGGCGGGGGCGTTGGGGGGGGTCGCTGCAGGGCATCCAGGGTGAGTGCCTCCCCAAGGGGGCATGCTCCTTTCTGTGTTTGGGCTGTAGCTTCAGCTCCTTCCTGGGCACAGCCTTCCCCCGCCCCCGAGGGTCTGAGTGGGGCCTGTGGAGCACTGAGTAGCCCTGGCCCAGCCCCGGCCCAGCCCCTCCCTGCCCCGCACGACATCATTATGCCTGCAGCTGCTTCTGCCCCACTTGGGGGGGAACCCAGCATCTGCCCACCCGCCCCAGGGGCCTTGGAGATCCCAGTGCCGAGATGCAGGGGGTCCAGAAGTCCGCCCTCTGCTTGGTGGATAGACCGCCCCCAGTCCCACACTGCACGGACTGCAGGGAAGGAAGGGGACCCAAGAAGGCTCGGGGCAGGTGGGGCGCAGAGCTCGTGAGGGGCTGAGCTCCTGTGGTCAGAGTCCATGGTTTCGCGGCTGCGTTTGTTTCCTGGGGACGCTGTGACGAAGCACAGCATCGGGGGGCTTAGAACAGCAGCGCCTCATCGTCTCATGGCCTGGAGGCCAGAATCCTGGCCCGGTCAGCAGGTCTGTCAGCCGGTCACGGCCTGTGTGACTGTCTATCCTCGTCTAATAAGGACCCTGGGCAAACTGCATCAGACCCACCTGGCTGACTTCTTAACTTGATCATGTCTGCAAACCCAGGGCCCAGATAAGGTCACGTTTCAGGTACCGGGCTTCCGCATCATGTTCTGGCGGTCACAGCTCAACCTCTAACAGGCATCACCGTCAGCACCACCCCAAGACCTGACACCCCTCGGTCTCTCCTCCAAGGCCTCGGCCACATGTCTCAGGTCACACCTGGACCTGGGCTGTCCGGACAGTGGCTGCCGGCCACGCATGGCTGCTGAGCACACACATGCACACCCGCGTTGACGACTCGGCGTGAAAAACGACGCAAACGGGCTAACATTTTAGTATTTGATCTATTAAATTTTTTTATGTGTCAGGTTAAAATGCATCTGCTAAAATCCATTTGATCTTTTATTTTTTAAAGATTTATTTTCGTTTTTTTTGGCATCCCTGGGTCTTCACTGCCATGTGCAGGCTTTCTCTAGTCCCGCTGAGTGGGGGCTACTCTCTGTGCGGAGGACGGGCTCTGGGCCTGCGGGCTTCGTATTTGCAGCACGTGGACCCAGTAGTCGGGGCACACAGGCTTCGTTGTGCTGAAGCCTGCTGGACCTTGCAGGATGAGGGATCGAGCTGGCGTCCCTTGTATTGCAAGGTAGATTCTTAACCACTGGACAACCAGGGAAGCCCTGATCAACTGTAAAATTAGTAAAACCTAAGTCTTAGCTACACTGTGTTTCTATGGACAGCGCCGGGCTAGGCCTCGTCAGTACCGACAGCGGGCTCGTCTCTGTAGCTGGGGCTTCAAGCAGCTCCCTCGCAACGCCTCCCCCAGGGTTTCCCGCTCCATGTGCCCTGTTGCCTGGCTAACGGGTCCCAGGTTGTCAGGCCCAGCCCACGGCTCCATGCCCACTCTGGCCGTCGAGATCTGCCTCCCGCCTGTGTGGTCCCCTCATAACGCGGGACTGTGAGCCCAGGACCCTCACGTCTCTGCCTTCCTCTTATTTCTGACCTTGCTTTTCCAGCGGAGGAAATGCAGGCAGAGGGGAACTTCCACACCCCCTCAGCACGGCTGCTCACCTGCGGCCCCGAGCCTCCTGTCCACGGGTGGATGCCCAGCTCCACATCACGGCCCTGCCTGAGCCCTCCACCCCCTCCCGGACAGGAGCTGCTGCTACTTCTTGACACACCGCTGCCCCCCTTCTCTGCCCCTGTTTATAGCCACACCTCTTGGAAAGGATCTTTCTCTTCCTCTTGCTCCGATCACTCCAAGACCCTCTCCTGGTTGTAGACTCACAGCTGCTCTGCCCAACGTCTCTGGGCTCCTCCACGTCCCCAGCGGTCCCCGCTCCATCTCCGGCGTCCCATCTGTCTACGCCTGCTATGGGCAGTTACTCAGCAGTAACTCAACACCTTAAATGACATGCATTCTCTTAACAGCCCCGAGGATCAGAGTCTCCCTGAATTAAGATCAAGGTCAGCTTCGTTGCCCTGCAGCCCCTCCAGGTCTCTTTCTGACCTTCCTGCTGCTCCCGGGAGGACCCTGGTGCTTACAGCGGGTCCAGCTGGATAACCTAGGATCACCTTCCCTCTGGGAGGCCTTTCACTTGATCACATCTGCCAAGTCCCTTCTGCCACGAAAGGACCACATGCACGGGTCCCGGGGGTGAGGTGACGTCTCCAGGGCCGTCTGTCAGCTGCGCAGGGCTACTGCGGCTCTTCCCGTGAAGCACTTTTGGGAACAGAGAGCCTGAGCGCTCACTTGTCCCCGAGGAGGCCGTGCCCCTGGCCCCCTTCACTGTGTGCACCTTGGCTGCTCTGAGCTCTGACCGTTCCTCACGGGATGTCACTGGCATGTCTGACTTTGGGATGAGCTGGTGCCAAGCAGGGGAAGAGGGGAACGGACCGAGGGCGGGGGGTGCCCAGTCGCCGCCTCACTGCGCCCTCTGGCCCTGTCCTCACAGATGGCGTCCTGTCCTTCCTGAAAAGCAGCAAGCCGGGGGACGCCCTGTGTGTGCTGGGCCTCACGCTGTCTGACCTGTACCCCCGCGAGGCCTGGACGTTCACCTTCGGCACGTTCCTTCCGGGGCACGGTGAGCCAGCGCCTGGGGCCCCTGCCTCTGCCCTGGGGCTTGGGCACAGGCCTGGAGCTCCCGGGAATGTCGGTCCCTCCCAGAGGAGGGGGAGGTATCTGCCCCAGGCCGCCTTCATGGGGACACCTGGCAGGGTGGGGCCTTCAGGACCTGTACTCCTCGGGGGGAGCTTTGCTCGTGGGCTCCCTGAGCTGAGACCACGCCTGGCACCCCCGCCTCTCTGCCTTCCCCCAGAAGTGGGTGTCTGCAGCTTTGCCCGGTTCTCGGGGGAGTTCCTGCCGCGGGGGCCCAGCACGCCTGACCTGGCGGAGGTAGAGGCGGCTGCAGGTGGCCCCGAGGCGCCCCTGCAGGATGGAGGCCAGGCCGTGTGCTTCAGCACCCTGGGGATGACCCAGTGCTGCAAGGTGGGTGTGGAGGCCAGGGTGCCAGGTGCCGCTGAGGTGGCGGGAGAGGACGGGGGATAGGAAGGCGGAAGGGCTGGGCGCTCAGGAAACTCCTGGGAGAGGCCGGGAGGTGGAGTCCGACAGAAGGACATGCGTGGACAGCCAGTTATGCTGTCCAGTCCCCACAATACGCTGACCACCCGTTACTTTAGGGAGCTTGGACACTAAGGCTCAGAGATGCCAAGTGCTCTCTCCACAGTCACACGGCTCTCAAGAGGCACGGCTGGGATTTGAGCCCTTGTCTCTTTGATGTCTCTTTGGAGAAGGAAATGGCAACCCACTCCAGTACTCTTGCTTGGAAAATCCCATGGATGGAGGAGCCTGGTAGGCTACAGTCCACAGGGTCGCAAAGAGTCGGACACGACTGAGCGACTTCACTTCACTTCTCTTTGATGTCCAAACCTCCATGCTGCCAGGCCCCCAGCGCTGGCCTTTCTGCTAGCGTGTCCCCCTCCCCAGGGGTCCCAGGGTTCTGGTGGGCGGCAGGCTCCAGGCTGCAAGGCGGTGGCCCCGTCTCCCTCAGGTCACGTGCCACGAGCTGTGTCACCTTCTGGGCCTGGGGAACTGCCGCTGGCTCCGCTGCCTCATGCAGGGCGCGCTGCGCGTGGACGAGGCCCTGCGCCGGCCCCTGGACCTCTGCCCCATCTGCCTGCGCAAGCTGCAGCACCTGCTGGGCTTCAGGCTGGTGGACAGGTACAAGGTGAGGGGGCGGGGCCGGGGCGGGAACGAGGTGAGGGGGCGGGGCGGGGCGGGGGCGGGGCCGGGGCGGGAACGAGGTGGGGGGGCGGGGCCGGGGCGGGAACGAGGTGGGGGGGCGGGGCCGGGGCGGGAACGAGGTGGGGGGGCGGGGCCGGGGCGGGAACGAGGTGGGGGGGCGGGGCCGGGGCGGGAACGAGGTGGGGGGGCGGGGCCGGGGCGGGAACGAGGTGAGTGGGTAAGGTGCGGTGTGGACGCCCGCGCTGTCACTCCGGGGACTTTCGGGATCCGGCTGAGTCGTCAGCCGGGCGCCTGGCCGGGTGCTGGTGGCTGTCCCGCGGCAGAGGGGGCTCGGGGGCGCCCGGCTCCTCTGTTTCCCAGCAACCCTAATTAGAGCCGGTCTCTACCGGGCACTGACCGCGTGCTAGACCTGTCCTAGCGCGGCTGTCTGCGGGCGGCATCGGCCTCACCGAGGGGCCGCGCAGCATCCCTTTCTCCCTGCTTGGGCGGAGACCGGAGCGGAGGAAGCCAGAGCGGCCGTGGAGGGGCGGGCAGCGAGTAACCCCGCCCACCCGGGCAGGGGCTGGGCCGGCGGGCGGTGCTGCCCTCTGCCGCCCGCGCGCGGAGCCGCGGGGAGGGGGGCCCGAAAGGGCCCAGGGAGCCAGGGTCATCTGCCCCAGTGCAGACGCGGGTCACAGGCAGGTGGTGATTCCTTTTCTTTTTCTCTTCTTTTATTGGAAGTATAGTTTATTTACAATGTTAACTTCTGAGTCACAGAGTGATTCAGTTATATACATATGTATACTTTTTCTATTCTTTTCCTGTGATGCTTTATCCCAAGACACTGACTAGAGTCCCCTGTGCTATACAGCAGGACCTTGCTTATCCATCCTATATATAATTGCGTCTGCTAACCCCAGACTCCCATTCCTTCCCTCCCCCACCCTTCACCCCTTGGCAGTGGAAAATCTTCTCTGTGAGTCCGTTCCATAGATAGGCTTATTAGTGCCGCATTTTAGAGTCCACATACAAGTGATATCATATGGTATCTGTCCTTTCTCTTTCTGACTGACTTCACTTAGTATGATAATCCAGTTGCATCCGTGTTGCTACAGATGGCATTCTTTTCTAATGGCTGAGTAATAGTCCATTGTATATATCTGAAACATCCTTATCCATTCATTGTGAAAACCATGAATAATACGTCAGGCTTGCAGAGCTCCTGCAAGTTTGCTGTCTTTAGAGGTTCGAGTCTGACATCTGCCCAGGGTCACGGGCATGGTGGGGTCTCCTCGAGTGGGTGGCTGGGTCGCCTGGTGGCTCCCTGGCCAGGGACGTGGCAGGTCAGGCCAGCTCAGCCTATGTCTCTCCCTCGTAGAGACTCTACGCCTGGACACAAGCAGCAGCGGGGACGCAGCCGGGCCCGGCGGTGGTGGGGGAACCATCCGTGTCGGAGGACACCCAGCCCTGCAGCGCAGACTCGGGGCTGTGTTGTGAGAGCGACTCGGAGCCGGGCAGCAGCCTGTCGGAGCCCCTGTCCCCCGACGCCTGGAGCCAGGCCTTCCCAGCGGGCCTCGAGCCGGATCCCGAGGACGGGCTGGGGTCCCTTGCAGCCGCGGAGGGTCCGGGGGAGGCCCTGACAGAGCACGGGCGCTGGCTGGCCGCCTGCATCCAGGCCCTGGAGAGGGATGTGAGCGAGGGGGAGCTGGAGCAGGTGGACGGCGCCGTGGACGCGCTGGCTCCCTGGGACCTGTTCACAGGGCGGCTCCCGCCCCCCCGGCAGGACCTGCCCTGTGGCCGTGATGGCGTGGGGCTGCGCAGGGTCCTGGGGGACACGTTCTCCTCCCTCCGGAGGAGGCTGAGCGCTCGCAGGCCATCCAGGGCCGAGTCACCCCCCCGGCGCCGGAAGGCAGAGGACGACTAGCATGGCCAGTGTGACTCGTCCAGAGCCTGTCTGTCCCCAGACACCGGCTGCCTGGCCTCCGGGGTGCCACAGGCCCAGTAGGGGCAGGAGGGACCGTGTCTTGGGAAGCAGAGGGTGACGCAGCTGCACCCCCAGTCCCGAACATGGCCTCGAGACGTGGCTGGCGGGGAGGGCATCGCATGCACCCAGAAGGCCATCCTCGGGCCCACCCGACGCTGGTGGCGGGGTAGGTGCCCGCTTCTCCTGCAGCCTGGGGTCTCCGCTACTGCAAACTCGGCTTCCAGAGCCTGCACGCGGGGTCTCCACTCAGAGGGGAATTCACAGCGGTTGCATTTCTCTCTAGACGATCACCCCCTCCACCCCCCGCCACGAGCCCATAGAAAGGGTCCTCTGCTGCGGCCTAACCACATCCTGACCCTTGGGACTTGCCGCAGGCGTCTCCCTGAAGCTCGGGGTGGTCACTGCCTCTACGGGACCCTGTGCCCACAGACCTGCCGTTTCCTCTGCTGACTCTTGGGTGGGGGAGGTGCCAGGTGCCGCGGGACGGTGCGGCCCCGCTGGGGCCTACCAAGGTGAGAGCTGACTGCAGCTCCGTGCTCAGCTGGACAGCCTGGACCCCACACCCACGAGGGCAGGGGGTTAGGGTTCTGTTCAGAACATCCGTGTCTGTTTTTTGGTCTAGTTCTGCCAGTTGCTGAGAGAATGAGCGATTTAGATGTTGAAACACCCACCGCCCAGCAGAGGCATCTGTCTGCCTTTAATTGTGTCAGATTTTGCTCCCGGTTCTCCGAGGCTCCTTCTGTGCACACACATCTGATGTGTTTTTGTGACAGACTGACCCTGTTTTCCTTCTCACCCGCCCTGGGCTGTGGCTCGCGAGTCCTGCGGGGATGCTTCTGGTCCCAACAGCAGGGCTCCCATAGTGTGATGGGTAGGGGGGAGGGTTGGGGGCCCGGGAGGCCGGGGCAGCTATCTTCTCGTCTGGGGAGACAAGAACAGGGCAGCTCCTACATTTTGCACAGAGCTTAGTCTGGGGAGGCCTTCTAAGAACAACGGTACAAAGTACACAGAATCAGGAAGGTGGTCGCACAAGCGCCGAGGCCCGAAGCCTCTTTGAAACCTGACCAGGCAAGTCCCAGACCAGGGAGACGTAACAGGGGTGAGGCCACCCTGGAAACAGAGCAGCAACGCCGCAGCTCTTCAGAACTCCATTCTGTTTTGCACGAGGACCTGGAGGTACCTGGTGGGGAGACAGGATGAGCCGGGCTCGCAGGAAGTGTGCTGGGGCGGACCCCGCAGAGAGCACGGCGCAAGAACAGGAGGAGGCCTGGGTATCTCTGAGCAGACCACTCACACCCGGGGGCGTAAAGCCCCGACAGCTATCCACTCAGGATGGTCGGTGTGGGCAGGGAGCTGGGAAGGTGTGCCCTGGTCCTGGGCTGGAGAGTCTGGCTTGTGGGACGGCCCAGTTGGGGAGGGGTGGCGGTGGGGGGAGCTGTCTCCTGGCTGCTGAGGGCCAGGGCTGGGGTCCCTGTAGCCTGGGGGGCAAAGGCGGGACTTCCTGGAGTCCCGTGGGAGAGGTGTGGCCTCTCAGGACAGCCGGTTCCAGTAGGGCTCACGCCTCTTCACGGGGGAGTGGTGGGGTTCTGGAGGAGCATGGGCAGTGGGAAAGCACTTGTGGAATCCTGTCCCTGTGAGCACACACTGCCCGGACTGGCCGTCACACTGCCACGCAACCCCACCTGCTTTCCTTCTGCAGGGGATTAACGACTGGAGAGACTTCCCTGGTCTCCAGTGGTTAAGAATCCGCCGTAACCACCTGTCTTCCCTGGTGGCTCAGATGGTAAAGCGTCTGAGGGAGACCTGGGTTCAATCCCTGGGTCGGGAAGAACCCCTGGAGAAGGAAATGGCAACCCACTCCAGCATTCTTGCCTGGAGAATCCCAGGGATGGAGGAGCCTAGTAGGCTACAGTCCACGGGGTCACAAAGAGTCGGAAATGACTGAGCTACTTTCCACTTTCACTGGTTGCAGTGCAGGGGACACAGGTTCGATCCCTGGTCGGGGAACTGAGGTCCCACCTGCCACAGGGCAACTAAGCTCGAGTGCTGTAGAGCCCATAACCCACAACTGGAGTCTGAGTGCTGTGATGAAAACTCCTCCACGATGCAACAAAGGTGCAGTGTGCTGCAGCAAAGTCCCGACGGAGCCACACACACACACAGACACACACACACACAGACAGACACACACATACAGACACACAAACACAGACACACAGACACACACAGACACAGAGACACAGACACACACAGACACACACACACACAGGCACACACAGAGACACAGACACACACACACAGACACAGAGACACAGACAGACACACACACATACAGACACAGAGACACAGACACACACACACAGACACAGACAGACACACAGACACACACAGACACAGACACACAGAGACACAGACACACACACACAGACACAGACAGACACACAGACACAGACACAGAGACACAGACACACACATACACACATACAGACACACAGACACACACACATACAGACACAGAGACACAGACACACACACACAGACACAGACAGACACAGACAGACACACAGACACAGACACAGAGACACAGACACACACATACACACATACAGACACACACAGACACACACAAACACAGACACAGAGACAGACACAGACACACACACACACATACAGACACAGAGACACAGACACACACAGACAGACACACACAGAGACACAGACACACACACGCACACATACAGACACACAGACACAGACACAGAGACACAGACACACACACACAGACAGACACAGACAGACACACACAGAGACACAGACACACACACACACAGACAGAGACACAGACACACACAGACACACAGAGACAGACACACACACATACAGACACACACAGACACAAACACACAGAGACACAGACACACACACACAGACACACACAGACACACACAAACAGACACAGAGACACAGACACACACACACACAGACAGACACAGACAGACACACACACATACACACACACACAGACACACACACAAACAGACACACACAGACACACAGAGACACACAGACACGCACACACAGACACACACACACAGACACAGACACACACAGACACATAGACACACACAGACAGACACACACACACAAATAAGGACTGGAGAGACGGAAGAACACATGCGGGTGACAGAGAAGAGCCTGGCTCAGACTGGGGCCGGGGGCTCGGGGGGGTCAGTACCAAGTTCTCAGCACTGTCTACCTGCGCCCGTGGCCTCTGGCTCCCAGCTGTGCTGAGTGCCCCCAGAAAGCATCCTGAAACGGGGACGGACAAGCCACTTCCTCCTCGGCCTGCACCAGCTGCAGACTATACTTTGAAGAGAGCTGCTGGGAGGGACGTTTCGAAAATAAAAAACTTCTAGGAGCAGAGATTACAGCTTCCTCCCTCTGCTCCAGTATCAGCCCAGGTCCTGTCCTGCGGGGTGTGGGGAGCAGCTGGGGACGGCCCCCAGGGAGTGACTTTGGCAGGGGAGGGGCGTAACCAGCCCCATCTCTTGAATCAGAGTCTCGGATCACCAAGTCCAGGCTCGAGACACCGGACGGCTGGGCACCTTAACGGGCTGAGTTGAAACAGCTGCAGATAATGGTTTCCGAGAAACGAGGGCCCTGGCTTTTATTTCTGCTGATGCATGAAGTCAGTGTCATCTCCTTATCTGTCAAAGGCCCTGTGAGTCAGAGGAGAGGGTCTGAGCTTTCCCACGGACCCTCTCCGAGCCCACCCCTCTCTCACGGGCCTGGCTGGAGGGGCTCGATGGAGCTGAAGATACACTGGGGTCGTGACGTTACGTGCGTGTCACCGCTCCTGTGGGACACGGGGCTGGGATGTCCACACTTGCCTTCAGAGCGCAGGCACCCTGTGCTAGTGGAGGGGGACGAGAGGTGGCGTCCTGTCTAGGGGTGGCTGGCCCCTCGTCCTTTTGGAAGCTCGGGCTCGTCGTCAGGCGAGGGACCTGATGAGAGTCGTCCTGACGAGAGTTGTCCTGACCTCCCTCCTCCCCCATCCACGAGCCCCTCCTCGCCCCCGCGTTTCCAGAGCGTGTTAATACCGTCCTGCGGGACGTCTGATTCAGACCTTTCTGGGAGGGAGGCAATCTCCGAAAGAGCTTAAGAAAATAAACACACAATAGCTTAGCCAGCAGCTAATATTAAAGCAAAGACTCCAAATTTAGATCCCACCAAGTTCAAAGGAGCGGCTGTAGCATTCCAGGGGTGTGCATACACACACACACACACACACACACACACATACACACACACACACTATTGGCGGGGCCACAAGGAGCTGATCTCTGACACACAGACACAGACACAGACACCACAAGCGAGGCCAGAAGGAGCTGCTCTGTAGACCTGCTGGGCAGGGCCGGGCAGACCTCCATCCCTTTGGGGAAAGACGGGCAGCCTGTCCCTGCAGAGAGCCCTCTTTGAGCCGGCCCTTGTGGGCACCAGGGGAGTCCTTCGTCCCTGCGAGGCAGATACTCTGATCGCATCTGAAGGTTTAGGGAGCGGAGAGGTGTGTGTGGGCACTGCCTGAGGCCTCAAAGCTGGGGCTGACATCCTGACCAGGTCCGGTCTGACCTGATCCTCCATGTTCCGGGGCATTCTCAGGAAAGTCTGTGCAGGGGCGCCGTACCCGGACGCCTACCCACGCAGTGGCAGCCCTCGCCCTGCCGCCCGGGGTTCTGAGAAGACCCGGAGGCTGTCCGACAGCCGCAGCCCTTTGGGGCGGGGAGTGGCCTGGGTGGGTGGCCGGCTCTCTTGGGCGAAGATGCCAACTTAAACAAAGCCCAGAGTCCCGGGGCCTCGCTGACTTGTTTGTACAGAGCGGGCGAGGCCCTGCAGGAGTATTTTTACCCTGGTGAAGGCCGGGAGGACCGGGGCTCCTCCTGGCCGCTCCTGATCTGAGCTGGAGCCCACGTCCCAGGGGGTGGACTGAGGCCTCGTCTGGCCGCCGTGGCCAGGGTGCAGAGGGCAGCAGGCACCGGGGACCCCTGCCCACTCCCAGGGTCTCCAGCGGGGCCAGCCCCGTCCTGATGGCTGTGGGGTGACTACACAGAGGACCCCGGGAACCCCAGGAAACAGTGAGTTGAGGGCCCCAGAGCAATAGACTGTGAACACGCGTGCTGCTGTGAGGAGGAGCCCCAGGGGCAAGCTCCCCCAGAGCCTTGCCGTCTCCAGCACCTTCATCGTCAGGGAGAACCCAGAATAACCGAGATTTATTTTTGAACTCAGCTTCTTGGGTCAAGAGGCAAACGAAAACAAGCTTATGTCGGGGGTTTATTTTAAAAAGCAATTTCCAAGAAGTGTCCAGGGGCCATGGCGTATTCGGTCCAGTCCCCCCACCTCAGTGACGACCCAGGGCGACCGAGGACACGCTGGGCAAAGAGGCGGGGGGACGCAGCAGCCCCCCCATCCTGGGTCACCAGAGAGGACCCTCAGGACTGGGCCCCCTTGCATGGCCTCCTGGACGACCCCGGCTCTCAACAGATTGGCCAGAAATGAAGCCGGCTCCACGGGAGGCCTCTGAAGATGCCACGAGCCCGCGCCTCCATCAGGCTCTCTGTGTGCCTGGCCTGGGCCGCCCAGGGCTGCCTGCCCCGCACAGCTGCCCGCCCCGCTCCTCCCCGTCCCGCCCGGCACAGCTTGCGGCCGCAGCACAGCTGGGAGGCCCCTCAGGCCCCGTGGCTTCCCCAGCGGCCCGGGATAGTCCAGAGACACTTACCGTGCGGTTCTTTGTGGGTCTCTGCAGTCACCACGGGGACATGTGAGGGCCTCTCACTGGCCTGTGGTCCGTGGGGAACCAGTCAGGCCCGCACTCACCCGCAGCGTGGACGGGGCAGGGGCCTGGCGGGAGGCCCCCAGGGCGGCTGGAGCCCCATCTCTTTCCCTCCTGCAGCCTTTCAGCCACAAAAGGTTTCTTTACCCTGTGTCTCCCAACACCTGCCCACAGGAAGAATGGATTTCAAATGGGGGCACGGACTGTCTACACTGGATGGCCTTTCATCTCGAGCCGCGCAGCCGAAGCCAGGGGTGGGGGGCAGGCAGGGAGCGCAGGGCCCGTGTCTGCCCGTCCTCCTGTCCGCCTCGGCGGTCAGCGGGGACGCGGGCTCCCCTGGGGCAGGTCTGCTGCTATGACAGCCCTCCTGCCCTCGTGGTTAAAGGGGTGACGGAGCTGGCGGCAAAGGGGTTCCTCGAAGGAGAGGGGGAGCCCCATGGGGCTGCAGGTGCGGGAAGGAGCTCCTCCGAGGTTAGCACTCGAGACACAGGCAGGAAGCAGGGAGGCGCGTCCACCTGGGCCAGCAGCAACCCCGGCAGGGAGGGCCCCCGCCAGCCGGAAAAGGTACCGATCCATCGTCCTTCCCCGCCCCGTGGGAAGGACCGAGGACGTTCCCTTGAACGTCCGTTTGGGGAGAGTCCCCTTCAGTGGACGGCGGGGACAGTGCATCCCTGTGAGCTTTAGTCACACAACTTGATCGGCCCTGTCCTTACATTTAAAAGCACAGAGGCCAAGTGGAGATAGAGCTACACGGAGGCATCTTCACTGGGGCTTCCCGTGTGGCTCAGCTGGTAAAGAGCCTGTCTACAATGCAGGAGACCTGGGCTCAATCCTTGGGTTGGGAAGATCCCCTGGAGAAGGGAATGGCTGCCCGCTCCAGTGTTCTGGCCTGGAGAGTTCCATGGACTCTACAGAGAGTGGGACACGGCTGAGCCACTCTCACTTTTTTCAGGCATCTTTACACGGGGATTACAGATGGCTTTGAAGTGCAGAGTAAGTGCTGTGTCATTCATGTTTTAAATGCTTACACATCACATTTTCCTTCTCCAAATTAACACGATACAATCTGAATCTCCGGGGGGGGGGGGGGGATGCAATTCCAGAAGTCTAACTGAAAAGCATCTGTCCACTTGAGTGTGATAAGAAGTTCCTTCCCACTGAGAATGATGCTCAGCGCCTGTGGGGATCTACTTGTGGGGTTGCCAGTGCTTTCTAGAAACGGGACATCCGCCTCTCCTCGGAAGGGCTTCCTCTCGGAGACCTGGACGGTCGTTGATGGGAACAGACCGTAAGAGTCTTTATTTATTTACCCACGACACGTCCACCCAACACACATCCGCTAGATACCTCCTGTTCTGTCGCTCTGCCCAAAGTTAAAAGAAACCTTATCCCCGACCTGGGTCACCTCACAGGTGCTTGTTCCCCATGTCCATGCTTCCCAGGGTCAAGCTTCATGCTTCTCATGTGATATAATGAAAGGTGTTTTTTTTTTTGGGGGGGGGGTCATTATTTCTGTTTGTACTAACATCACCTAGACGTCCTCTCTGCTGAGACTGCAGTTCCGACACGTCCACACTGCACGGTGTGTGGGTCCCCGCCTGGGAGGGGCATCGAGTGGGTGGAGGGCACACTGGGGATGGGCAGAGCCTGAGGCCCAGACCCCGCACCTCTCCCCCCTGGTACCCTGCACACGGCGCCCACTGGGGCCCCCGCTGAGCCGGAGCAGGGCTGCTCCCAGGAGGCCCGCAGGCGACTCTGTACTCGGGGACCAAGGACCCAGGGCCTCGCTAGCCACAGCAGAGATGCGACACACCAGGAGAAGGTCGTTGAAGGCGAATTTTAATTGTTTTATAAAAGTCATATATACAAAACACGCTCAACTAACCACCGTGGCTGTACAGTACGCTTTTTACACTGCGTCACGCGCCTCTCAAGCTGGGACACGGGTTGAGCACAGAGGCCTGTTCCACCACCGGTGCTGGGGGTGAAGGCGGGGGTGGCGTGAGCTGCAGCGACAGCCCGGGGAGGGGCCCCGACCCCCGGGGAGTTTCCTTTCCGAGTAAAGACCGTGGATGAGCTCGGGGCTCCGTCCCCAGGGGACACCAAGCCGGGCGCTGTCCTGGCCCAGGCCCCTGTGGGGTCCACCACGGAGGCTGAGCCGAGGGCGGGGCGGGGGCAGGCGCACGACAGGAACCCCCTGGCTGCTCTCGTGTCAACAGAGACCACCACACTGGCCCGTTTTCAGCTGGTTCAAATGGACCGAAAGAAAAGAAAGACATTTGGAATGTTTTGTGATTTGCGTTCACAGGTTGAAAGGTAATGCTGTAAGATTTCAGAGATGACAGACTCAACAGAGATCTATTTAAAATTTCTCAATACCGAGGCCGGCTGAAGAGTCTGACAGTTGAGGAGATGGGGAGAGTGGCCCGGTGTCACAGCCTGCCCGCACACCCTCTCCCCCGGCTTCCAGACCCTCCACAGGCTCCAGCTACCTGCTGCAGCTGAACCTGGAAAAGGCGCCCAGGCTCCGCAGGCGGCTGGGGCGGGCGGGGAAGCCGTGGAGGATGGGCTTGGTCAGCCTAGCTGTCGGGTCAAGCCTGTGATTTGAATTCTCTCCACCTGGGTGACAGCCCTCTGCCTACTGCAGGTGCCAACCTCTTCCAGGGCATCTTGAGAGCCGGTGGTGGGAGAACTCCTGGATCACAAGGCTGCGGGAGGCTCCCCCCGGGGCCAGGCCCTGCGTGGAGGGCGTGGGGCCCCCCGGCCAGAGGGTTCACCCGCGTGGTTCACCCCTGAAGCCGCCTCAAAGCGCTCAGGCTGCTGTGGGTCCCCACTGGCCTGTCCCTCGCCCGTCACCAATCAGGGCTGAGGCTGCACACCACGGAATGGGCACCGCGCTCCCAGTCTCTGCCTGAGCAGAGGGATTCTGGAACCAGCTGGAGGGATGAGCCCCTGAATGGGCCCCAGGGGCACCAGGGCAGGGAGGCGAGGGCCTGTTTACCCCCACCCAGCGTCGCGCTCTCAGCTGCCCCAACGTGGTCTCCTGTCGGCTCCCAGGGGCACACGCAGCCCTCACCCCCGTGGTCCTGAAGGTTGCCTCCCAGACTTGAAGAGCTGGGCCGTGCTCACTGCAGGGATCAGCTTTTGAAAGCACAAGAGGGCATCCACTGCTGATTAAAAGGCGCCTGAGTGACAAGCCTGGAACCGATGGACAGACCGGGATGATGGGGACCTCGCGTGGCTCGGCCCAGCCGCTTGCTGCCGGCCCAGAAGCCCGGAAGCTGCCCCAGCGTTTCACTTGGGTTTATGTTACCCTCCCCAGCCCCCCACACAAGAAAACCCCCACCTTCCTAACCAGTTCAGAAGCGGGGACCCCAGTTCCCAGTGGAGCCAGGCGTGTTGTTTCTGTGAGGCGAGCCATGAGCCATGTTCACGGCCCCACAACTTTGGGTCCCTGTAGGAAGAGCCCCACACCCCAGTCAGCTGGGTAGGGCCCTGCCGCCCTGCAGGGGCTGTTCCAAGGCAGGAATCTTGTGGTCAGAGTCACCCCACTTCCCGCCCCTGCTACACTCAGGCACGGATTCCTCGGAAGGGCCCTCCTGTCGGGACACCCGAGGACTCCTGGGTTCTGGTGACACCTGCTCCTCCTGCTGTCGTGGGGCCAGAAGCCTTCCCACGGTTAGCCCCCATGGGGAGCAGGGCTGCGGGGTGTCCAGGCTCAGCAGGGAGAGGCAGGCACCGCGGGTGCTTTGGACAGTACGCAACCTGTTGTCTCTCAAAGCAGGTTTGCACCAGGGAGACACCAGCACAGCGTGGACACCTGGGCCACGTGGAGCCTCAGCAAACACCCAGCCCCCGGCAGGCCCGGCACCAACCTCGCAGCAGGCCCTGTCTTTTCCTTCACACGGAGCTCCCCGAGCTTCCAGGTGTCACTCAAGAGCGAGGCTGCGGGGCACACCTGACGGACCTTAGGGAGAAGCTGGCACCAAAGAGATGGGGTGAGCTGTCCAAGGCCAGCGGGAAGCCCGCCCCTGCCTCCCTGAACCACACGGAACGCCCGAGGCGCCCTCCTCCCGAGGTGGCCTGATGGGCAGTGAGGCAGGGACTCGGGCCACGGCCTTGGGCCTGGGGGGGCCTCCACGGCTCTGCTCCATGGCTCGCGACCCCAGCTGCAGAGAAACCACCCAGGAATCCCGGAGTGTGGACCCAGGGTGCCCTGTGGTCCAACCTCTACACGAGGAAACCAGAACCCAAAGAGCCAGGCCCCCAGGCACGTGGGTGAGGAGCACACGCTTCTCTGCAGGGGCGGGCAGTGTCTCTGGTCTGCTCTGGGGCGGGCAGCGTCTCTGGTCTGCTCTGGGGCGGGCAGCGTCTCTGCTCTGTTCTGGGGCGGGCAGCGTCTCTGCTCTGCCCTGGGGTGGGCAGGGGGCTGCCTTGCCTACCACGGGCCGCTGAGGCCCCGCACACGGATGTACACAGCGCCTTGCCAGGAGACGGCCATGGACACTGCGCACGTTGCTTTTCTGGAAAAGAATCGGGTGCCGCGAGCTCTGGTGACTGGGAGCCGCTCTTGCCCTGCGTTGCTGGGTTCCTGTTTTCTGGGCACGTTGGCCCGCCTCCCCTGGGCTCCCCCGCCTCCCATCTCTGGACACGCCCATGTCTGTCCCAGGTCTCCCCCAGCAGGTGGGCTCAGGGCCCCCCTCATGCACACGCGTGTCTGTGCTCCTGCCGCCCCTCCCCGTCCTGAAGCCGTGCTCCAGAGGTGTCCACACAGAACCGTGTTAGTGGCAGCTCTCCTGGTCGCCTTGTGTCCCAAGCGTGGAAAGAAGAACTGTGATCGACAAGTGACAACCTTCACGGACCATCAGGGCTTGAGTTCTCCAAGGGCTCTGAACTTGGGGACTGAAACATTGCATGTTGGCTTTGAATGCTGAGTGATATTTTTCATTAAAAACTAAGGATTTATTTTAATAAATATCCAGAGATCGAAGGCGGTCAGACCGTCAAGCCAGCCCCTCCTGCCGATGCAGAGGCGCCGCGCACGGAGCGCAAGCCGCGAGCGACTCGCTCTGACGACTCGCCCCGATGCTGCTTTGGCTCATGGCGTCGAGGCAGCGAGCGTCTGTTCCCAGGATGCCTGAGTTAGTCGGTCAGAACTAAGGATCTTGTTTCAAGATGGTTTCCTGATCTTAAGAGTTGAAATAACCTGACTCATTTTTATCAAAGAAGTAAAAAAAATTACAAGAATAAGGAGTCTAGAGATCTCTATAAATTACAAAGCTATAATGCAATATCTTTGAGACAACTTCTCTACAAACTGAAGTTAAAAAAAATAGTAAAAAAATGCACGTGTCCTTAGGTGTGAACAGTGTGACTAGGAGGAGGAGGAGGAGGAGGAAGTCTTAGTTTGAGGAAGTTTATTGTTACATTTTTGCAATGATAGATGAGGCAGACCATCTCCTGCTCCAGCATCTCAATATAAAAGACAGCAAATCGCGGTAACGGTGAGATTAAAACAATACAAAGGCCTAAGGCTGGGAGAGAAGTGACTATAACTATGTGTGGAAAGGCTGCGGATGGTTTCAGTGGTGCCTGTGGAGCCGTCCCTGTTTCTGACGAGCACAGATCCTGGAACGGAGGGCTGAGTGCTCTCACGCCCGCTCAGCTCAGCACGAGGACAGCTCCTGGCCGAAGGGAAGGAAGTGGGTCAGGTCTGGGCCAGGCTGTGCCCTGCCTCCCAGGGCACATCAGCACAGTCACGGCCACTCAATGTGAGCTCGTTCCCGGGTCTGAGGGTGAGCCGGCAGCCACGACTGACCGTCTGAAGGACAAACCGCGCTCCCTGACCAGGTGGACGCCAACTCGCCAGCAAGCCGTTCACAAGCTGGCCACACCCACCTCGGGGCCGCCGCCTCTGCCAGCTCGAAGGGTGGTTTCCAGGTTGGCAGGAGAGCGTGGATCTGCACACACATGTGCGATGGGAACCTGTGGGCGAGGGGCGCCTGAGCCCCGAGGACGGTGCGGTCTCAGGATGCCCGGACACAGTCCATCCAGAGGGTTCTTTCTCCTTTAAACCTCGGTCACTGGCCCTGATCCCGGGCGCATCCTTTCGGTTTACAAAGAGCCACAGGAAGCAGTACAAAAACAGCAACTTTTCTCCAGCCAAAAAGAGCCCAAACCCCGGCAAACGTGGACAGGAAATCTTGAGGGCCCAGAGAGAAACAGGATTTCACGCTGTCTCCTCATTAAACGCTGGATAACAAGGATGACTCAGAAGCACGTCTGCCCCTCCCTTTCCTTCTGGGCCAGCATCTGCCATGAGCTGGATCAGTTTATCTGCTGGTGAAGGGGAGCAGGACCCCCACTGGGACGCAGGCCGGGAGCAGCGCGGCCCTCAGCCACAGGCACAGGCACAGGCACAGGCTGGGCCGCTGGTGGAGGAAGCCTTTTCCTTGTTTAAATGCTGGATGAGGCCTCAGCGCACCGGACACTGTTGAGCAGAGTCATATGTGGCAGGGACTGGTTTGGAATGCAATGTATTTTTAAACACAGTGAGAGACACCTGGGCAGGGCAGCCAGACACGTTCCCCAAGGGTCAGGCTCACGGCACACGGCGCCACTTCAGGCTCCGCAGCAGCCCCCAGAGGTGGCTGCGGCCAACAGTGCTTCCGATAAGTGTGTGTGTGTTAGTGGAAGCGAGGGACCGTGATGAGAACCTGCCGTCTAGGGAGGCAGCGGAGCCTGGGGTGTTAAGGGAGGCGCTGCGGGCCCCGCCGCCAGCTCTCAGGGGGCCCCGAGAGGAGGGGGCACACAGCGTCCCCCAGAGAAGGCGGGCTCCCCGAGCCGACCACACATGTGAGACTGGGAGATGGAGGGCAGTCCGCAAGGCCAGCTGGTGTGAGGGCTCTGCGGAGGGGCAGGGGTGGGCACAGAGCAAGCAGGCACCACCCCCCACCCCGTGCGAAGAGGAGGGGGGATTCAAGGCAGGGCCCGGCCCACACCTCCCCCGCGGGCCGTGGCTGATAGAACAGGCGGGAGAAGGCACAGGTGTGGGGGCGTTAAGGCAAGTCCCCTACAGGCTCTCACTCCCCACCTCTAACCTAAGGGCCGGGACCGCTCAGAAAATTGCCACCAGAGACTGAAAAGGCAACGCGCCCCCTCGGGGAGGTGGTGGTGGGCCCCCCAGAGCTCAGCCCGCACTTCCCCTCCTCCAAACTCCTAGGACCCCGCCAGGCAATGCCCCACCAAGCACTCACTAGTTGGAGAGAAGAGACGCCAGTGTTTGCGTCTCGGTCACTAAAACAGAGCGTGTGTGCAGACACGCAGTCCCCGATTAAACTGTGTCAGAAAAGGAGCGGCTTCTGTAAGAAGAGAAAGCTGTGTTCAGGCGTCACACGGCAACGTCACAGTGACCGCTGGACTTTCAGTAGTTTCACGAGTCCCCAGGGTTCAGTAGCTGCGTCCACGCGCCCCCTCCTGCGGCCGAGCGTGGGCCTCGCACCCCGAGCCCGGTGTCCAGGCGGGGCCAGGGAGGGCCGGCGGGGCGAGGGCGGCCCATCACTGCAGCATGATGTCCTTCAGGTTCTCCTGCAGGATGGTGTCCTTCACGGCGTGGAACACGAAGCGGATGTTCTCGGTGTCGATGGCGGTAGTGAAGTGGTGGAACAGGGGCTTGCTGCGGTTCCGCCTCTTCCGGTCGAAACACTGGACCAGGAAGCGCTGCACGTCCTCCAGCCTGTGCGGGTCGCCCCTGAAGTCCGGGAAGTGCTTCTTGATGCTGACGGTCTTCACCTTCTCCACCAGCAGGTCCGTCTTGTTGAGGAACAGGATGATGGAGACGTTGAAGAAGAGCTTGTTGTTGACAATGGTCTCGAAGATGTTCATGGACTCCACCAGGCGGTTGGTGCGCCTGTCCTCCATGAGCACCTGGTCATACTCGCTGGACGAGACCATGAACAGGATGGACGTGATCCCGTCGAAGCACTGGAACCACTTCTGGCGCTGGGACCGCTGGCCACCCACGTCCACCATCTTGAAGGGGATCTTCTTGATGACAAAGTCGTGTTCCACGATGCCCTTGGTGGCCTTCCTTGCCAGCAGGATGTCCTGCTTGCTCGGGAAGTAGTTCTGTAAAAGTGGGTAAGGAGGCGGTGGAGAGGAGGGCGTGAGAGGACGGGCACGAGCAGACGCGGCGGGGGCAGTTACAGGGACTTCTGCGAGAAGCTGAACCGGATACCAGACGCGACTTTCATTTACAGGAATATAAATTCACCATGACACAGAGAGTGAAGGAACTAGGGGGCTCGCTTCAGAGCGAAGGAGGGGCTCACCAGCCTTAGGAAGGACGAGCAGGACCCTCAGGCCAGGCCCAGCCTGGGGCCCCGTCTCCTCTCTTCTCCATGGGAACCGCCCCCCCGCTCTCCTCCTGCACCTTGGCTGCCTTTCTATTTCTCTGACTTCCAGGGCACGTGCGTTCCAAACCCTGACTCTGAACTGACTTAGCTTAGGTTTTGCAATGCTGCTTAAATTTAGCCTGCAATATATTTAGTATGTTATTCTTGGAGAAACCTTTAAAGTCTTCAGCAGCACACGGCAACTGTGGTCACTCGAAGCCCTTTGATCCTGCCCTGTTACAATCCTCCAGTGACTCCTGCTCACCAGCTCTCTGGCAGCACCTTTGCCAGAAACCCCGGCAGGGAGGAAGCCTCTCGGCCCAACGACCCATCCACGAGGTGAACGGGGGAGAGGGGAACGTCTCCAACAGCGCTGGAGATGGTAGAAGCCCCGCGGGGGAGATGCTCCAACCACCCCAACAGACAGACTGAAAGAAACAAACAGACGGAAGGAGAAAGCTCTGGGCTGAATGAAGGCCAAGTGCCGTGGACCGACTTTGCGGGGTGGACTCGAGACTGCCGAAGGACAGCGGCACCCACAAGAGAACCTTAGTGGGACGACAGGGAAGGTCTTGAAACCGACTGGACACTGGCTGACTGTTAAGGGATGAGTGTGGCAATGGTGCTGGTCTTTGGACACGAGTCAAGGCTTGGGAGGGCGGCGGGGGTCCCCGCCCCGAGGGCTGCTCTGGGCCGCATGCACGTGTCGCAGGCTCTGGGCGTGGGGGGGCCTCACTCACCAGCTGGCCAATCCGGTCCAAGTTATCCAGGAAGTACTTCACCGATTCACCCTGTCGTGGAGGAAAGAAAAGTCAAGACGCAGTCTGGACTGAGGACCCTGAGGTGGTAAACGGGAGAACTCAATCGGGTGGTGTGAGTGCTGTCCTACCTGCGTGTAAACAGGAAGGCCAAGTGAAAAGGCTAACAGGGGGTATGTGTTTTTCAAAATAAAAAACAAAAGCTTTTTAAAAATGCAGTTTCTCTAGCTCTGATACCCAAGTTCAAATTCAGACTGTGTTTTTCAAAGCAACGGCGGGAATGCGGACTCTTTGACCAGGTGGGTCCCTGCCTTTGCAGCCGAGGAGCCGGCCGTGAGACTTGGCCCCTGTGGGTGGCTTCGCTCCCAGCAGGGCCGGCCGGTGTGCCCCAGGCTCATCTGCTATTTGAGAAGCGGCACACAGCAGAACAAGCTCCAGCTTCTAGAAACAAGCTGAGGCTCTGTCACGACGCCTCGCTAGCATGACCCGACTCACCGTGCCGGGCCAGGAGACTCTGGTCTGGATTTCCGTGAACGGATGGTCAGTCTTTCTCCAGCCCCTGGACGTTCTCTGGACTGCATGTCGACACAAACTGACTGATCGCTAGCTAGAAGTGACCGTTCGAATCGGTCACTGTCCTGTTCTCAGAGGAGTGAGTCAGCTGACACTGCGGCTCTCATGGAGCGAAAGGAAGGTTTAGAGGATCTTCAGTGTCGATTAAACGAAGCAAACAGAGGAAGTGGTGAGTGAATGGGCAAAAACTCCCCTTAAAAAGTGGGACGTTAACACTTAATTACACCCCGTGTGCCCAGAGGACTCCACTTCCTGCAGGATTCACTCTGAGCCCCACGGTGCAGACAGGGCCCAGCACGATGTGGGGGGGGGGGGCCGGGGCCCTCCTGGGGAAGCCACGCCAGCCGCACACTCACGACAGTGGAGAGCGGCCGTGCACGCACGCACACACACACGTGCACGCACACACACGTGCACAGCAGGGGACATCCTGGACTCGGAAGCAGGAAGCTCATCGGCAAGGTTCCGGACGAGAGCGTGGGCTCGTATGACGTCATGCGGAAGCCCCGGGGCCCTCCCCGCTACGGGTCTCCGACGTGAAAGGAAGGAGCGGGGGTGGCTTCCTCTAGTGAAGAACCCACCTCTGGTTTCGAGGAGGCCCGTGGCCGCCGCGGAGGAGAGCACGTGTTTAAGGGACGGACGCTTCTCCCAGGACAGCACAGACCAGGGATCGAGGCACGCTCCGCCCCTGGCGTCACAGCTGCCGGGGCACAGGCGGGCTCTGCCCGGGAGCCAGGGTGGGCACCCACGCACCAGCCCCGCCCCGCCTCCCCCCGCACACGGCTCCTCCTCGAGGGGCAGAGGCCCAGCAGCCGGCATCCCTTCTGCCAAGAGAGCTCCTGCTCCGTCTGCACGTCCCGCCTGCTCCCGGGCCGACAGGAAACAGCCGGGGAGCGAGAGCGGCCGGCCAGCGCACCTGGTCCGGGGCTCCTTCCTCCCCGAAACCCCCGTCTCTCTCCTCCCGCCACTCCTCACTCGGGGCCTTCCAGGCGCGACGAGAGCTCCCCGACCGGACCCGCATCCATCCGGGAGGCAGGCGGGGCGGCTCATGGTGCAGCTGCTCCTGCCTGAGTCAGGCCAGGGTGGGGGTGTCTCGGCCTGCCTGGCCACGAAGCGTCCTGGCAACAGGGATGCCCCGGGGACGCTGTGATGTGGGTGCAAGGGCGGAACCCCAACACAGGGGTGCGATGTGGAAACGCCCCACGCTCATGAGCAAGCATGTACTAAGGAAGGAAGGGATCACTGCCCTAGTCTGACTTTGAACGTTTCCAGCTACTGAGCTTGAAATCAGGGTCATCTCAGTGGACCTTCCGACACAACGAGCGCTAATATAAAAGGACCTTCACGGCTTCCTTCTCCACCAGGATGGTCGGCTCGATCGTCTTGGCGGCTTGTCTTACTGCCTCAAAGGGGGCGACTGTTCACACCTGTGGTATCTTTACTACCGCAGCCAGAATGGACTAGGATGAGCGCTGTTACGGGAACACGGTGTCACCCGAGGCAGGAAGGCGCCGGGTCTCTGGATGGCTACTGGAGTAATGTGAGCTAACAAAAAGGAATACATGAAAACGGGCTCTTCACAACCCCCCTGTCTGCCGTGATCTGACCCAGTCTCCCATGGTTGGCTGAGCTCTGGTCTTTCCCGTCAGTATCACAGGGGAGGTGTGTGCATGGAAGAGGGCCCGCTGGGGTCAAGAACTGCTGGCAGAGGCTGTGCGGGGCACAGGGCGAGGCTGGGCGGGGTGGGTTAGGCGGGGCACAATCATGAAGGCGGACGCGGTGGGAAGCAAGGCCACCAGCGGTTACCAAGGAAACAGCCTCTAAGTCCACTTTGGGCCAGGCGGCTCTCCAGTTCCCAGTCCTCTGTCCACACACAAGTCGTTCCTATGTTCCTGTACTCAGCAGAATTAATTCTTAAATTCTTAACACAGGGCCTGTCTATGGTGAGTGAGAGGACTCGGAAGTCTAGCTCATTCATTTAGACACAAATTGGAAAAACAAAATTTTAAAATAGCTGAATATTAAAAACCCCATGTGACTGCAGCCTGCCAGGCTCCCCTGTCCATGGGATTCTCCAGGCCAGAATACTGGGTGGGTGGCCATGCCCTCCCCCAGGGGATCTTCCCAACCCAGGGATGGAACCTGCGTCTCTTATGCCTCCTGCATTGGCAGGCAGGTTCTCTACCACTGAGCCACATGGGAATGAACCATAAAAACAACTATTCTTAAGGTCAGATTTTCATTCCTGTTACTTAACAGACACTGAATTTAAGACTTAACTTCCATTTAATGGAACAAGGCTGCCTATCGCCTTTCTACATTTTGGGGAATTCACATCAGGATCACAGCCTCTGCAACGCAGCAGCAGAACCCAAATCCCAAGTCTCACTGGGGCCATGAGCCGCGCGCGTGAAGACGATGCAAGCAGCGTAGGAAGAGCACCCAGACGCCCGTCACCTGCCTGCCATCAGCCTGCTCTGCGCTTTGCTCTCTTCCTTCCGGTTCAGGGCTGACCCTTGAACAACGTGGGTTTGAACGGCACAGGTCCACCGACACGCACTTTTTAAAACAAACACACACACACACACACTGCATGCTCCAAAGTCAGACGACTGTAAAGTTATGCTTGGATCTTTGACTGCGTGGGGTCAGCGCCCCAACCCGCAAGCTGTTCAAGGGTTAACTGCCTATCAGTTCAGTTCCGTGGCTCAGTTGTGTCCGACTCTTTGCGACTCCATGAATCACAGCACGCCAGGCCTCCCTGTCCATCACCAACTGGTGGAGTTCACTCAAACTCATGTCCATCGAGTCGGTGATGCCATCCAGCCATCTCATCCTCTGTCGTCCCCTTCTCCTCCTGCCCCCAATCCCTCCCAGTATCAGGGTCTTTTCCAATGAGTCAACTCTTCACATGAGGTGGCCAAAGTACTGGAGTTTCAGCTTCAACATCACTCCTTCAAATGAACACCCAGGGCTGATCTCCTTTAGGATGGACTGGTTGGATCTCCTTGCAGTCCAATGGACTGTTAAGAGTCTTCTCCAACACCACAGTTCAAAAGCATCAATTCTTCAGCGCTCAGCTTTCTTCACAGTCCAACTCTCACATCCATACATGACCACTGGAAAAACCATAGCCTTGACTAGATGGATCTTTGTTGGCCAAGTAATATCTCTGCTTTTCAATATACTGTCTAGGTTGGTCATAACTTTCCTTCCTTCCAAGGAGTAAGCGTCTTTTAATTTCATGGCTGCAATCACTACCTGCAGTGATTTTGGAGCCCCCAAAAATAAAGTCTGACACTGCTTCCACTGTTTCTCCATCTATTTCCCATATACTTCTTTTTAAAAACCACTTGAGAGGAAGTTGTCCATTTACCCCTGAAAGCTTCAGCGGACACACCTCAGGCTCCAGGATACCTGCGTCCATGCCCACAGCAACCCTGGGAGAGGTGATGTGGGCATGGTGGGGCAGCATGGCCTCCTCCAGCACCGGCTTCAGCCTGGAATCGAGGGCAGCTTGTAGCTGTCTGCTTTCTCCCACCTCCTTTAATCTGAAACTCTGATCTTTCTGAAGAACGCAGTGACTCCCCCCGAGGTGGCAGCTTTTGTGACGTTTCCAATCTTTACCAAAATGGTTTTCCAATCAGTACAGCAACCACTGGTCTGCGATGGACCTTCTCTACTGTAAACGAGAGTCCCTCCCTTCTCCCCTGTTTATCTGCTATCCACATGGACTCACAGATGCTTATATTTCTCAAGGTTTGCAATTTGCAAAGTCATAGGACTGTTTGAATTTGCAGATCATAGAACTGCATACAAAATCCTCAAGAATCTATAATAAAAGCTAATAATTGAGTCAAGAAGTGAGTTCAGAAAATTCATAAGATACAAGGTCAATATACAAAACCAAGTGTATTTTATATGCGAGCTTTAAATAAGTGGAATTTAAAATTTGAAAAAAATTTCATTTGGTACTAACATAAAATACTCAGGGAAAATTTCTGTGCTGTTTTGCAGGGTATGTTTTGTATTTTGAAATAACCGCAGATGCACAGAAAGTTGCAAAGAGGGCAGACAGCCTAGTGCCCCCGTCACCTCATTTCCCAACGGCTCCAGCTTATGTGATTACAGCGCAGCAGTCAGGGCACCGACGCTCTGTGCACATCTGTGGATGCTTGCGATGCCCCCAGCCACCTTGCCCTGCTCCCACAATCCACACAGAGATCTGATCCGTCAACACAGAGGTGGCCCTCCCCGCCTCTGCCAGCCCTCGTCTCTGGCAGACACTCGTGTCAGCTCATCTCCATAGTTCACAGTCACTGGCTTGTTCTCTGTATAGTTTTGCCTTTTCTAGAATGTACTTTAAGTGGAATCAGGCAGCAAGTAACCTCTTGAAAATTTTTTCTTTTTTTTTAAACTCGGCAAAATGCCTGGAGATCCAACCAGCTGCTGTGTGTATCGAGTCTGTCTCGTTACTCCTGAGCGGTGACGTCTGGTATGGATGAGCCATGGCTTATTTACACTCACTGATCTGGAGACATTTCGGTGGTTTCCACAGTTTAGGAACTACAAATGAAGCTGCTATGGACATTCACGCCCAGATGTGTGGACACAGTTCTCATCTCTCTGGGATGAATGCCCAGGATCAGGATCTCTGGGTTTTATGGTAAGTATATGTTCAGTAAGTATAGTTTTGTCTTTTTTTAAAGAAACTCTCAAACGCTTTCCCAGCATGGCTGTGTCGCTGTACATTCCCTCCAGTGATGTGCAGGCATCTAGCTTCTCCACGCCCTCGCCAGCCTTCGGTATGGACGCTAGTGTTCCTCTTCTAAGAACTACTTAACAAGTTTTTGTCACTAGCTTGCACGTCCCTTGCTCTGCTGTGACCCAGTGGGTCTCGATGCCGAGCGTCTCTTCCTGTGCTTGTCTGCCATCTGTGTCCTCTTAGGTGAAATCTCTTTGTATCTTTTGTCCATTTCCTACTTGGACTGTTTTATTACTATTAATTGTAAGCGTTCCTCAGACACTCCAGATACAAGCCCTGTGTTAGAAATGTGGTTGGTGAGTACCTTCTCTCATCTGTAGCTTGTCTTTCCATCCTCGTAAGAGGGCCTTTTGCAGAGCAAAAGTTTTGGATTTTGATAAAACCAAAATTGATTGTGGTGTCACATCTATAAATGCTTCAACCAACAGGATCTGTCTAAGGGGACACACAGATGGCAGGCAAACACGCGAAGAGACAGTCCACATTTGGCCACTCAGCCGGGGCAGCACGCGGCCATGCTGTGAGAGGAGGGCTCTGCGGCGGGGAGCTGAGGGCAGTCCTGGGAGCCGGGCGCGGTCTCTGGCCACCAACAACTAGCGAGAAAAAGATCAGTCCAGCGGCTGTGAGGAGACGCATCCTGCCAGAGACGGGGGTGGGGGTGGGGGTGGGAGATGGCAGTGGCACCCACTCCAGTCCTCTCGCCTGGAAAATCCCAGGGACGGAGGAGCCTGGTGGGCTGCAGTCCATGGGGTCGCACAGAGTCAGACACGACTGAGCGACTTCACTTTCACTTTTCACTTTCATGCATTGGAGAAGGACATGGCAACCCACTCCAGTGTTCTTGCCTGGAGAATCCCAGGGACAGGGGAGCCTGGTGGGCTGCCATCTATGGGGTCGCATAGAGTCGGACACGACTGAAGCGACTTAGCAGCAGCAGCAGCAGAGATGGGCGAGCTGGGAACGGCTGAGGAGCTCAGAGGAGGCTGCGGCCCCACCGACTCCTGAGTTCAGCCTGGTAAGACCTGAGCAGAGGCCCCGCGTGCTCCAGGAGGCAGGAGTCCTGAGGCACACACGTGAGACAGAGCATCGGTGCTCTTGTCTGAAGCTGCTGCAGTGTAGCCACTTGTCACCCAGCAGGTAAACCATTAATAATTCATTTCTTCAGGCAAAGCCCCGTGAGCCATCAGAGGGAAGGCCACGTCCCCAGGGGGCCTGCTTGCGTTAGCAGGTACTGAATGCCTGCCGGTGAATGATGACATGCATTTTTTCAAAGCTGAAACTTAATGTGAGCTTAAACATTATTTCCTTTAAAAACTCAGTGTGTTCCTGACCTCTGTCTACTATCGAGGGCCTACAGAAAAGCCAGCTCCTCCCTCCCCCGCCATCAGGATGGCGCTAAGAAACGCCTCCTCCTCCTCGCAATGGGGCGGCCGCATCAACATAAAATAGAAGCATTAAAAAGCCTAATAAATGTCTGAGAAATCTCTTGCTTAGGCGTTAGTCCTTAGCTAACTCAAAACAAATGGGATGAGTCAGAATCTGGTTTCTTCAGGCTTTTTATGGAAAGCTCTGTATTTTCATTACTTTATTCAAATAACCCAAAGGAAAAAAGCCTCCAAAACACAATAGCTCCCAAACCACCAATATTTACCATATTAGAAATTAAACCTGAGAGAACTTAAAATACAAAGACATACGAGCATCCACCCAGTGAGACGCCCTGATGACAATGCCAAGGTGTCACCCGGCCTCTGGAGAGCCCTGCCCCACACCCTGGAAGAAGCGGGCTGAGAAAGGCGAGTCACGTCTCGGTATCACCATGAAGGTGGTTTTGACCTTGTGGAGGAGCCCTTGGAAGGACCCCCGGCCCACACTGAAAGCCACTGCCCTAGAAAGCTCTGGCGTGGTATACCAGCCACGATGCTCCAACGCTGGAGATGCCCCCAGGGGGCACACGCAAACTGCAGCTTCGAGTAAGACAGAGAACCCCGGAAGAATCGGCAGGAAGGGACCACCACCATGGGCCTCAACACGATGAGTCTCCAAACAAAACGGGGGTGAGGAGACAAGTCACCGTGAGAGGTTTATACTGCTCACGTGAAGTTTCAAAATAGCCGTCCCTCGACACCGCACAACAGTCACAGCAGCAGAAACACGTGGCTGGGAAACAAGCTCGGGGGACGGGGCCCCTGTGCTTCCTGAGAGGCGGTCTCTGTTCCTCCCTATCGTCCGTGTTTTGCCTCGAGAACCCTTGCGAGCTGACTCAGACGGCAGTAAATGATGAATTACTCAGGATTTCCTAGTAAGAGATGTCACTTTTACCCCAAGTCATCCAGGTTCACCTGAGTCGTGCCGCCTTTTCTGAAGCCCACGTGTCTTACTCCCTGAACGCTAGGCAAGCCTGGTGTGCTGCAGTCCACAGGGTCGCAGAGTTGGACACGACTGAGCAACTGGACTGAACTGAAACGTCCTAGTCAAGTCCAGCTCCTCTGGCACACAGTGGGACTCAGCGTGCTTATCAGCACTGTTCACTGATCAATCTAAGTAATCAATCCTATCGGTCTTTCCCAGACATGAGGGGAAGCACAAGAGCTTCTCTACCCAGACGTCCACACTGGTTTTCCTTACTTCTCTACTCCAGAGACGCCCCTCTGCCATGATGGCAGGTGGGTGACCGCGCTCACAGATGCCACGTGAGAGCCTGGGAGAGGCCGCCCCAGCACACACGTTCCACGAGTCCCCGGAATCACCTTTCAGAGCCTGACACTGTCCCTTTAAGTCTTCCCAACCCCCTCCTCCAAATCCATCTCCACTTCCTTCTACAGGCAGCTAATCCAGGGAGCCAAGTTTAGCTCCCGAATGCTAATCTTTCCTCCAGGGACAGCCCTTGTCTTTGCAGGAGGGGCTGCCCTGGCAGCGCAGCACTAGCTTCAGGGAAGAATCAAAGGGGAGCAGCTTTGAGACCCTGGTAGGAAGTGGGGCTGGGAGGGAGGGGGCGTCTTCTGGCCAAACTGCCCCTCACTCCGGCTCGTCTTACCCAGTCCATGGTCTCAGCAGGGTCAGCCCGCGCAGTCCTCACGGTCCACATCTTGTCTTGGGACAGCTTGTCAGTTTCGACTCAAAGCTATAAAATTCAGATGGAGTCACAGTGGGGCACAAACCTCACGAGACCCAACTGGTTTTCCTCGTCACCTGGATATCAACCGTGGGAATCCTTTCTGAGCTTTGCTCACGAGTTCACGTGAAGTTCAGGCCCCAGCTCTGCACCGGGAGTGGTCCCCTGGCTGAGCCCAGCCTCCCGCCCCCTGAGTGCTGCAGAACGGCTGAGCTGGTGACAGGTGAGACTACACAGGAGTGAAAGCAAAGGAGAGAACCCAGGGAGCTTGTCTTTCTACCTGATGGTGTTCAGGCTGCAGAGAAAGAGGAGGCTTTAAAGGGCTGCGTGCCCCCCTCAGCTAATGGAAGGGACCATGTGACTCCCCAGAATCATCAAACTCCTAAGGACGGACGATCCTCACTTTACAGTGTGTGTGCTTCCGGAACAAGCCTGTCGATCCTAAACCCAAATCAAATTTCACTGGATTTACAATCTGGATACTATTGGTTCTTCTTTCCTGTTTACATGAACTTGCTTAAAAGAAAAAATATCGTGGATCATTGCCAAAATGGATTTCTGGAAAACCACCATCAGCATGGTTGTGGTACAAGTGTGAGCAGGCGGCAGCGGCAGGGCGCGCGTGCTTCCTGGGGTGGCTGGTGCCGACCAGCTCTGCAGGTGCTCAGTGGTGTCCGGGCGACCGCTTAAAATTCAGCTCCAACTCAGTCCACCTCGTCCCATCTGTCAGCTGACAAAATGCCAGTGTGAGAGGCCGTCCACCTGCCCAGCAGCGTAGCCACCCCTGGAGCCCGCGTCACTGACCGCCTCACCCTCCTGCGAAGTGCGGGGCCAGCCCTCACCCCACAGCTCCGGGCCCCACCCCGGCCCCTAACGACAGAGAAAAAGCAGCGGGGAAGCCCATAAAATCGAGACAGGCCAAAAAACTGGGCACCACAGAGCTATGGTCTGCACAGAGCTTCCGTTCCTAGGAGGAGTCCCAGGGCCCGCGCGGTGCTGGCTAACACAGCTCACGGGTGTCTGGGGTGTCAGCCTTCGCAGATGGGCAGGTGGCTGGATCCGCACAGACCGCTCACCCAGCTGGGCCTCGAGGCCAGTAAACAGGCCCTCGAGGCTGTGCATATCCGCGCCTATTATCTGATGCAAAAGAGTAGGATTTTTCCCATTCTCCAGGTGAAGAAACCAAAGATCAACTTGCTCGAGGTCAAAGCAGCCGCTCATCCCCCAGGCCAGGCTCCGCCTCCTGTACAAGGCTGTGCAGTAACTAACCAGCCTGCGGGGCTGAGCTCAAGTGCACTTCCCACAAATCAAGTTGACACAGGAATGGGAATCCCACTCCCAACACGAAGGCTGGGGACAGAGGGGACGACATCCTGTGGACGCCCTTGGCCCCCGCGCCGGGGTCAGGGCGCCTGCAGCTGGACGCTCGCATCCTCCCCCTCCTCGGCAGAACAAAAGGGGAAGAGAAAGGCTCAAAGCAGCCTTCTGTCTGCCAAAGCCTGACTCACCCACGGGCTCGCCGCTTGGCGCTGGGAAGCAGGAAAAGGCAAGCTCTGCACAGGGAGCCGGGGCTGCGGCTGGCGGGGAGGCCAGAGGCGGGGAGCCCCGGGTGCTCCTGGGCCGCCCAGCTCCTCACAAGCGGCCATTGTGCCACGTTGGTGGCTGGCAGGTCTGGCCCTGGGACCCTGACTCCACAGGTCGTCTGGACTGGAGTTCCTGGGGGCCAACTCTCTGCCCTCAGCCAAGCCTCTAGCTTTCTGCTGAGCAGAAGCGAGCAGCATCTTGGGAGAGATGCCCCTATCTGAGCACACGGGGCAGCACAAGTGCCCAAGGAGGCTCACAGGAGAAACACAGGCCCGTGACGCAAGGCGGGAGCCGGGGGCGGGGTTTGCACCGGATGGCTGGATGGCGGCGGGCCGGCCAGTGTGCGCTCAGCACCGATGTTTGTGTGCTTCATCTGGCAGAGAACGCGTGGAGCCCAGCACAGGGGGCCCACAGAGGGCTTCTTCCTTTGGCCATGCCGACTGTCTGAGCAAACGCCTCGTCTGGAATAGCTTCTCCACATCCCCTCGACCGCGGAGCGGGGTGATGCTCTGCAGACCTTCGGTGACTTTTCTCTTCAACCCTACATGGACCCATGACCTAAAGCTAGCTGAAGACAACAGAGAACTTCTCCCAGACACCTGGAGACAGCTGCCACAAAAACGTGCATTTCCCAGGGCGCAGTGTCGTAAAGAAGATTCTGGAAGCGGGCACCGACTGCTACCTATGATGTATTTATTACTGGGTCATGTCGTGCTACTGCAAAATTCAGCACTTTCACTAACTACTCTTAACCTAAAAAAACCCAAAAAAACAAACTGCATCAGTAAACCTCTGACGTTAAAAAGGTCACGCTACAAAACAAATCAGGCTGAATCAATGATCTTGTTTATTCAGGTTCTGGTGAATGATTCAAAGGAGATGATGATTCAGGACCAGATCAGCCTGTCAAAACCACCTATGACAGTGACGTGCAATTCAAGACAGAGGACGAGTCTTAAGACATTCCTCTGTGAAACAGATTGACTGGGCGCTTTGGAGACCCACCCTCGGTCAGCGCCGGACAGCGGTCAGTTGTCGGTTGCTTCCTGGTCAGCTCCCTGCCTCTTTCCCTTGCGGTGGAACCTGGGATGTGAAGCAGTCATCCAGTTGGCTCTCTTCCCTCAAGAACCGGAGCCGGCCAGAGAGGACTTCAACCCAGGGCCCCTTGTGAGCCAAGTGCCACGTCCCAGAGGGCGCGGCCGTGGGGCAGCCATGAAGGTGTGGAAACCCCAGTCCCGGCAGCTCTCGGGGTTCCTCCTTAGAACAACATCGGGGATTTGCTCAGGAGCAGAGCCAAACGAAACGTAAGCCACCGCAGCCTGGGCAGCAGGGACCTCCTGGACAAAGGGGACATTTGAAAGGTGTCAATAAATTGCTTCTCAAAACAAAATGTTTTCCAGCGTCTCAAACGGGGAATTTTGCTTGATATTTCCGGAAAAAAAAAAAAAAAAACTTAAGCTCAGTAAATAAGAGGGTGAATTGTAGGTTATTTGAAAATCTTGCTTCTTGGAACCTGGGGAAGACACAACATTTTATCACGCTTGGCACTAAGGGTGAGCAGACCCAGTGCCTTTTTAAGAGGCGATATTTATCGAGAAGCCGAAGGAGAGACCTGCGCGGCCCGCCCGCACCGCGGGGACTACGAGGAGCTCAGCCTCAGCGGGGCCACAGCAAGCAGCGGTGAGAGAAAGGGGGACGTTTCCCACACGGGGTCCCCACCACTGCTCGGGGTTTACCTGGACAGAGACTCGCTGTGTCCTTCCACCAGAGGAATCATCAAACTCACCATCATTAAGAGGTCCTCCTATCATCTCACGCAATGTTGGGTAAGAAGGAAAGACAGGGAAGAAAAATGAAATATCACTTACTGTGAAAATCGCCCCAAGAGAGCCAGATTTCCTCTTGTAAGTACCACTGGTATATTTATATTTCCTTTAAGACTTCAAACCAGGGGACCCAGGTTTGATCCCTGGGTCGAGAAGGTGCCGCTGGAGAAGGGCCGGGAACTCACTCCAGTATTGCTGCCTGGAGAACCCCCATGGACAGAGGAGCCCGGCGGGCCACAGTCCAAGGGGTCGCAAAGAGTCGGACACGCCTGAGCGACGAGCATAAGGACGTTCACAGGAGCATTATCCTCAGAGCTGAAGAGAGGAGACGACTCAAATGCCCACCACACAGCTGGCGGGCAGATCAAGGAAATGCCTACCTGCACAGCGGACGCTACTCGGTGACGACAACCGCTGGGACACTGACTCACGCGCACTGTGGAGGAATTCCCTTGCTTTTTCTCAGCCTATCTTCTACATCGGGGGCCCCCATCTACAACCGCCCCCGCGCCCAGCACAGGCTGAAGCAGAACTCCGGCCACTCCGCGTTCTTGCCGATTCTTGGAACTGTCAAATGTCTCAGTTTCCGAAATCTGGTGCACTCATAACGTCATTTCCTCTTCTCAGAACTGCCTTTTCAAGCTGTGGGCCCATTTCTCTATTGAATTGCCTGTTTCTAACAGGCATGTAGAGGTTCTTTAAGTATTCTGGACATGATTTTTTTTCCTGCAGGTTAGAGGTGGTGAAGATGTTCTCTGGATGAACAGAGCTCTCCCCTTGATGGCAGTCACAGTCCTGACCCTTTCCTCTGTCACTGTTCACGACTTCAGGTCTTCCCCACTCCAAGGTCGTGAAGATTCTTCCATGTTCCCTCCTAAAAGCCTGGAGAAAGAAATGGCAACCCACTCCAGTCTTCTTGCCTGGAAAATCCCATGGAGGAGTCTGGTAGGCTACGGTCCATGGGGTCGCAGAGAGTCAGACAGGACTGAGCAAGTTCACTTTCACTTTCTTACCTCCTGAAAGAGACTCAGTGTTGCTTTTCCCTTGCAGGTCTCTAATCCAGTTAGCTGGGTGTGTACACAAGGCCCACCTTCGTTGTTTTCTGTGTAGTTCCACCAATTTACTGATCTTATTGGATTTGACAATTCAATAGAAAAATGGGCCCAAGGTTTGAAAGGGCCTTTCTGAGAAGAGGAAATGGTATTACAGGCTCACCAGATTTCAGAAACTGAGGCTTTTGACAGTTGCAAGAATTCACAGTATCTCATTCTGTACCAGTACCTCCATTGTAGTGGTTATTAAATTGTTTTAAAAAATAAAGCTTAGTATCTGTCTTGTTAGTGAAAGTCAAAGGATTAGTTGCTCAGTCGTGCCCGACTCTTTGCGACCTCATGGACTGTAGCCCGCCAGGCTCCTCTGTTCATGGAATTCTCCAGGCAAGAATACTGGAGTGGGTTGCCGTTCCCTTCTTCAGGGGAATGTTTCTGACCCAGGGATCAAATCCAGGCCTCCCACGCTGCAGGTGGATCCTTCACCATCTGAGCCCCCAGGCAAGCCCGTATTATTAGAGAAGGGGTTAGCAGACTTTTTCTGTAAAGACCCAGGGGGTAAATGTCTTAGGTTATAGGGCTTCATATAGTCGTCTTTACCACATATTCTTCTTTAAATGCAAAAATAAACCCCACAAACAAAATTTAAACTAGGGGTTCAAATTAAAAAAAGACAAAAGAAAGCTAGCCTGCAGGCAGTAGCTTGCTGACCTCCAGGAAGACCAACTCCCTCCCACTTTACTCTTCTTCCAAAACTGTCTGACATCACCCATCCTCAGGAGAATGCAAGCAAAGCCACAGTGAGGAAAACGCAGCCAGGCTGGGGACTCATGCTTCCGGTTTCAAAACTCGCTGCAAAGCTACAGCAATCAAAACAGTGTGTTACTGGCTTAAGGACAGATACACAGGCCAACGGAACAGAACCGAGAAACCAGAAATGAACCCAGACACGCATGACCAACTGACGTTCGTCAGCGGTGCCAAGGCCACTCGGTGGGGAAAGAACAGATGTTCAGAAACCAGGGCTGGAGCGAGGAGTGTCCACGTGCAGGGGGAGGCTGGCCTTGCGCCTCACTCCACAGGCAGACACTCGCCCGGAATGCAGCGACCCCGCAGCGTGTCCAGCAGCCTGAACACAGGAAGCAGACACGGGGGCAAACCCTCCGGATCATGGATTTGGCAGCGAGTTCTTGGATTTGATGCCAAAAATATGACCAAAAAAAGGAAAAACCAGACAGGTTAGTCTCCGTTCTTTCTCAGGTTTCCAACACTCCATCTGGGATCCCTTTCCTCTTGCTTGTTCAGTTCAGTCGCTCAGTCATGTCCGACTCTTTGTGACCCCATGGACTGCGGCACACCAAGCTTCCCTGTCCATCACCAACTCCCGGAGCTTGCTCAAACTCATGTCCATTGCTTTGGTGATGCCATCCAAGCATCTCATCCTCTGTCGTCCCCTTCTCCTCCCGCCTTCAATCTTTCCCAGCATCAGAGTCTTTTCCAATGTGTCAGTTCTTCACATCAGGTGGCCAAAGCACCAGAGTTTCAGCTTCAGCATCAGTCCTTCCAGTGAATATTTAGGACTGATTTCCTTTAGGATGGACTGGTTTGATCTCCGTGCAGTCCAAGGGACTCTCAAGAGTCTTCTCCAACACCACAGTTCTTGCTTATAGTCTTTACAATTCCTTTAGGGTGGATTTGCTGATGACAAACTTCATCTGAAAGTGTCCCTGTCCCATCCTCAATTTTACAGAATTCTGGCTTAGGAGTTGTGTTTTCTCATAGGCACCACCTCAGAGCATCATTTACTATTTCTGGCTTCTGCTGTAACTTTGAGGATGAAAGCTGTCAAAATGTCACTCGTTGAAAGCTCATCTCGACCTTTTTCTATAGTTACTTTTAAGATTTTTCTGCCTTTGGTTTTCTGCAGTTCTGTTATGATTTATCTCCTTATGGGCTTTACTATTAATCTTGCTTGGGATTCACTGGAATTCTTGACCTTTTGTTCTGAGGCACTTTGTCAGCCGTAACCTGTTCCAATGCCGTCTCGGCCGCAGTCTTCTTTCTGTACGTCCTGCTTAAATGGACACTGGACCTTCTCACTCCATCCTCCGTACCTCTCAACCTCTTTCCTATCTTCCCTGTTCTTGCCTCTCTCTTCTACATTCTGATCTGTTTCTAGGCCCAAGCAGCAAATGGAAATCCTCTCTGGAAAAGATCCTCTAACCCTAAACTTTCTTCCAATATTTCTTCTACACTATTAATACTCTTTTAAGGGGTACAAACTACCAAGTTTTTATTTTTGGTTTTTGTATTTTTCAATTCTACAAGTTCTAGTTTGCTCTTTTAAAATAGGTTATAACACTTTTTCGGAGAAGGCAATGGCACCCCACTCCAGTACTCTTGCCTGGAAAATCCCATGGATGGAGGAGCCTGGTGGGCTGCAGTCCATGGGGTTGCCAAGAGTTGGACACGACTGAGTGACTTCACTTTCACTTTTCACTTTCATGCATTGGAGAAGGAAATGGCAACCCCCTCCAGTGTTCTTGCCAGGAGAATCCCAGGGATGGGGGAGCCTGGTGGGCTGCCGTCTATGGGGTCGCACAGAGCCGGACACGACTGAAGCGACTCAGCAGCAGCAGCAGCAGCCCATTTTTTAGTAAGTTTCCAGTCTTTCCTGGAAATATTTTCTTTCTTTATGCACATATCAGGTTATATATGTAGAAAGAGTAGTTCTTTATACACATACTTTATACACAGAACTTGACGGGGGTGTGAAGGACAGCTGTGTCACAATCTGTGCGTGGTGAGCTTGAGGCCTGAAGCTGGTGGGCCTGCTTCTGCTGTCTGTCCTCTCTTCTGGTTCCAGCAATTGCGGGCTGTTGGCTGTTCCGTGATGCCTGCTGTCCTTAAAAACGTCATTTGTGGGGAATCTGCAAGGCTTAGGATTAGGCCGTCTTTCCCAGAGAGAGTTTCCACTTGCTCCTTGGGCACACGACCTGTCTGGAGGCCCTTTAACCTGAATTCAGAGCACTGGGGTTCCGGGTGAACCAGGGGTCGTTTCGCCTCTTTCCTGCTCTGGCTTGGCAGCCAAGCCCAGCTCTCTTCTCTCCCCTTCCTTTTCTGGGCTTACTCTGGCCTCACCCTCTGAGGTCCCAGCTTATGGCAGAAGTGTCTCCTATAGATTCCTCAGCTTTGGCAATCTTACGTTTCTCCCTCGTGGTGAGACCTTGAGAAGTCTGCAGAACGTCACAGCTTGGGCTTGCCGTTTAGATCACTAGCTCTCTCAGGGAGAAACCACTGCTCGGGGCGGCTTATCTCTCAAGGTTCAACTGTCTTAGGGTTTGGCCTGGTCATTCTTCATGGTCTTGTCAGCGCTTATATGCTTTCATAAAGTTATTTTAAAAATTTTATCTAGGATTTTAAATTATTTTCAGCAGAATTCTCTAGATAACTAGTCCACTGTAATGAGAAGCCGGAAATCTTGCAATTACTGCTTTAGGATGGATTCCTTGGGAGCTGAGCCACTGCCGGAGGATTCAGCACTTTACGTTCCAACACACACCAAGAAGCTGGATCAGTTTATGCTCCTGTCCCGTGTGTGTGTGAGTGACAGGACCTATTTCCTGAGACCCCAGTCAACCCAGGACATTATCAATCACCGCCCCTCGTTACTGCTTCTATGTGCGTTTCCGTGGTTAGGACAAGGCTGGTAATGCTGTCTTCCTTTGCTCGGTCCCCTGTCAACATACGAGAGCTTGCTCACACAGGCTGAAGCTGTCTGACGCACTTGGCATATAAAAACACCTTTGTTTTATGTTGAGGGTTGTTTTTCTTCTGATTTGTCATTTGCCTTTTGCCTTACTTTATGCTGACTTTTCCCATACGAAAGTTGAAAATGTTTACTTAGTCGAAACCGGTTTTCTTTTCCTCTGGGGTTTCTGGCCTTGTTATCCTGCAACATCTAGCATTTTAACGTCTACTGTGGATCGCATTTCCATCCTGGGCCGTCCCTGGCTCACAGACCCGCCAGAAATAAGGCTTGCAGCGACATTTTCCACAAAGACCTATATTAAAATAGGTTTTCTGAGGTCTGTAAGTATATAATACTCACTGTGATGAATGAGACGGAGGGGAAAGGCCAGCATCACAAGCAGGAGCACGAAGTTTCTCACCAGCACGAGGTCCAAGAATAGCAAATACCCCGCTTCCCGCTTCTGCGCCCTCAGGCCTGAGCCACCCCAGAGGGAAAATAAGAGGGCCACCCTCCATGGAGCTGGGACCAGGACCCGAACACACCACCGATGCGTCCTAACCTCAGCTGGGCCATTCAGCAGCTTCAGGCAAATCTCTTCAAGCCCCAGGCCTCAAACTGTCGCAATGTCGAGCAGGGTTTGGTGACAGGATCTCTCAAGTCCCTCTCACTCTAATAGTAGGTTTAGGAAGGCTGAGAGTTCCCCATATGGATCATACTGGCAAAGTTTATTTAGTTTGAAAGGTGGAAAGACACACCCAAGTGAAAGTGAAAGTTGCTCAGTCGTGTCCACCTCTTTGCGACCTCGTGGACCATAGAGTCCACGGGATTCTCCAGCCAGAATACTGGAGCGGGCAGCCTATTCCTTCTCCGGCGGATCTTTCTGACCCAGAAATCGAACCAGGGACTCCTGCATGGCAGGTGGAGTCTTTAACAACTGAGCTGTCAGAGGAGACACACACACACACACAGACACACACAGACACACACACACACAGTATCAAACCAAAACTAAGGCAGTAATCTCTGATGAGTCCACTTTCTCGAGAGGCTATTCACTAACTTCTGACATTTCTGACAGTGTGAGAGAAAAGATGATGCATCGATGCATTTCTTCATGTCTTTGCATACATGCGTGTGCTGAGTCACTTCAGTCATGCCCAACTCTGTGCGACCCCGCGGACTGCAGCCCACCAGGCTCCTCTGTCCATGGGATTCTCCAGGCAAGAACACTGGAGTGGGCTGCCATGCCCTCCTCTAGGGGAGCTTCCCGACCCAGGGATCGAACCTGGATCTCTTATGTCTCCTGCACTAGCAGGCAGGTTCTACCACCCGTGCTGCCTGGGAAGCCCGTATATCTACGTACAATCAGATTAAAAAGCTATGGCACCTCCACACCATGGAATGTGACTCAGAAGTGAAGAGACGTCTACTGACCCAGAGCAACCTGGGTACATCTCAGCAGCACTAGGCTGAGTGAGAAGAGTCAGCCTCGAAAGGCCACAGTGTGTGTCATTCCATCTGCACGGTGCTCCCTGGATAATAACCGTTTAGAGACCGAGAGCAGACAGCTGGCTGCCAGGGATGAGGGACGGTGGGGAAGGAAGGTGACTCTGGGGGCAGCAGGAAGCTCCTCTCCGTGGAGACGCGTCTCGATCGCGGTGGTGGTTACGCCAGCCCTTTGTGTGGCAGAGCGTGACAAGGCCACACACACTCGCTGTACAGGCACCAGACTGCAGTCACGGGAGATGTGACTGGACCGCTGGGGAAGCCTGGGTGAAGGGTGGGGCCTGTGTGCCCTGGCTGTGTCACGGCCTGTGGATCCGCAATCACTCAAAAAAAAAGTGTTAGAAAAACACGAGCATCTAGTGGGAGCCTGGCACAAACCACGAGGAGCCTGCGTCCAACGGGAAAGCAGCCGCGAAGGGCGGGCAGCGACTCGCCAGCGAACAGACACACACGGCTAACACGCACGTGGCCTCCCTGGGGCTCAGACGGCAGAGTCCGCCCGCAGCGCAGGAGACCTGGGCTGGACCCCTGGGTGGGGAAGGTCCCCTGGAGAAGGGAATGGCAGCCCACTCCAGCATGCGCGCCTGGGAAATCCCATGGATGGAGAAGCCTGGCGGGCTACAGTCCACAGGGTCGCGACCAAGTTGGACACGACTGAGTGAGTGAGCACATGAAAAGAACCAGCAATCATGGGAATTCTCGCTTATCAGGCTGGTCAGAATTGAAGAAACATGCACACGCGGGCATGGAAGAACACTCTCTCACAGCGTGCAGAAGGCGCAGCTGGCCCGACGCGAAACCACCAGTGAGACCCTAACCTACCAGTAGCTGGAGCCTGAGAACTCAGCCTGTCCTCCCCCGGCCCCCCACCGCCCGGCACAGGCCGGGGCGGACCCACCCGGGGAGGGCGCGGGGACCCTGAGCTGCCGTAACTCTGCCCTGCTCAGCTCCATCAGGCCTGGCATTCCTCAAGGTAAGGCCCGAGGAGGTGAAGGAAAACTGGTCTTCGCTGAAAGACTGGGTCACTCGGTCCGACACCTGTGTCCTGGCGGAGGGCTCGGGCCTCGAGAAGGCGCCTGACATGTCCTGACAAGTGGGGCGGCACATGCTCTTGCTCGGAGGGCCGGTCCAGAGCCGCTCACAGCGAGACGCGCTCTCCACCGGAGTGCTGAACGCGAGAGAAAATGCAGCACCGAGCTTGCGAGGCTCCCGTCGACCGTCAGGCCTGAGGCGCAGGGGACCCTGGTGAGCCGGGTGGGCAGTGAGACTAGGCGACCTGCATGTTCCTCTCCAGGTGAGGCCCTCAGACCCGACACCACTCGTCACCCCCCACGCCCGTCACCGGGATCGCGCAAAAGCCTCCGTCGGGCCTCCCTGTCTGTCATCCACACAGCTGCCACAGGGACCCGGCTAAAATGGGACCAAGCCGTCCCACTCCTCTGCCCCAAGTCCTTCCAGCGGCCCCTCGCAAGGCCTCCGTGAGCCCCGCTGCTCTGCAGAGCCGCCCCCACCCCATCCGTGCACCTGGGACGCACGCCGGCTCCCGCCCCCGGGCCTCTGCACTGGCTGCTCTTCCGGCTGGACACTCCCCTCACCCCAGACCCAGCTTTCCCGTCTCCTTCAGAGGGTGCTCACATGCCCTTGGGGCGCTCCGTCAGCTCGGACCAGAGGCTGAAGCACAGAGGCTTAAACACGGCTGTGGGCCCCTGGCCACGCAGTGTATGCGGCGTCCTCTTGTGGGTCGTGCTGACCGCCCAGGTTCTCGACGCTGACGGCTTGTGGGAAGGAGAGAGGCCGGAGTGGACTGCCCGGTCATTCAGAGGGCCAGTCTCAGACCTTGTTCCCATGGTGACGGCTTGTGGGAAGGAGAGAGGCCGGAGTGGACTGCCCGGTCATTCAGAGGGCCAGTCTCAGACCTTGTTCCCATGGCGACATTCAACCAGGATGAGCAGGACTTGCAGCCTGGCTGCAGCCACGCTCAGCTCGGCCAGCACGACGGACGGGAAAACGAAAGGCGGGGAGGACGGAGAGCCCCGATGGAAGCGCCCCGTGACCCCTGACCCCTGCTTCTCCCGTGAGGCGCCTCCACATTCCCCACCCAGTTCCCCGCTTCACGCTCGTGCGCGCGAGCACACACATGCACGCTCGCCTGTTGCTGGCGTATTCACTGTCTGTCTGCCCTCGTCAGAAAGCCAGCTCTGCACGGTCTGATCTCCCTGTTTGTCCGGTGTGCTTCCGCAGGGCCTGCGAGTGTCTGGCATGAGGTGCTGCCCCACGGAACTGTGCGGAGCGAATGGATTCCATGAAACGGACAGACGCACGAGACTGGAGGCACAGTCGCGAGGTGCGGCCCGCGTGTAACACCGTGAGGACAGCACCCCCGACTCGGCCTTCCCGGGGTCCACACTACCGCCAGGCCCCGCCGCCAGCGTCCCAGAGGCAGAAGGTCCCCAGGGGCTCCGCCAGCTGAGAACCACGCTCGGCTGCCTCCCCAAGGGGTGGCCTCTGAGAGGAGCGGGATGGGCCTGCAAGTCTCCGAAGGAGAGGGTGGGCTCCCCTTCCCACCTCCTCCCGCTCCTGCCTGGCGGCCACGTCTGAGGACAGGAGCCACACGGCAGGACAGGGCAAGGGTCTGGACAGACACCGCCCTGCCAGCCCTTCCTTCAGGTGACAGACAAAGGGTGTGTCCCTGCTGCTCCGGCTTCCGGGGACAGTACAGACGCCCAGGAGTCTTCGGCCTGCCACAAACACTAGGGGCCTACCACCGTTCCAAAGTGGGAAAGATTCTCTGAAACATTCCGGACGGTACCATGGGCAACTCCAGGGAAAAGGCACGGCCGCCCACGGCACTTTCTGGGGGTTCTCTTGTCTTCCTTTGATTTAAACCTTCAACTATAGCATTAAAAAAAAATCAAGTGGGTAGGGTATCTTGACAGTGGAGAAAAGAGGAAGCGGCAAAAGTGGGCCTGGGGGACGCTGAGTCTGGCAGACAGACCCCTGGACTCCACCCCTTCAGAGGGGCCGAGAAACAGCCCTGAGCGGCCTGCGGGCATCGCTTGCCATTCAAACAAGCTGTGACTTCAGGACTTCTTTCTTTTTTGTTTTTATTGAATTGATCACAACATTCTTCTGTTCTCCGTTTTATTTTCTTGGCCCGGGGCATGTGGGATCTCCGCTCCCAGACCAGGATCAAACCCGTGCCACCCGGCCCCCCACTGGAAGGCTAAGTCTAACCCCTGGACCTCCAGGTCCCAGGAGTCATCCCCAATCGACCAGCAGCCGTGACACTGTTCCTCCAGCGGCTGAAAGTGACCGCCAGACCCCGAGAGCGGATTTCTCTCCTAGAAGGACAAGGAGCTGGGTGCAGAAAACGCCCCAAACTGCCCGTTCACCATACGCCACGTTGTTTCATGTGGCCTCAAAGTCACAGAAAGTTATCACGGCTACAAATCAAATCACCTCATCTTCCATTTACTCTCATCCTCTAGTGCCTCAAAAGCCTGCTTCCTAAGAAAGCTCAGGGAAACAATTCTGAAACCCAGTTAAAATCACACCAGCAAAAGTATAGCGAGTGTGGCCCTTTCACAGCGTCGTCTTCCAGGATTTCAAACAGCTCAGCTGGGATTCCAGCACCTCCACCAGCTTTGTTCATAGTGATGCTTCCGAAGGCCCACTTGACTTCAGACTCCAGGATGTCTGGCTCTAGGTGAGTGACCACACCATCATGGTTATCTGGGTCACTAAGATCTTTTTTGTACAGTTCTTCTGTGTATTCTTGCCACCTCTTCTTAATATCTTCTGCTTCTGTTAGGTCCATACCATTTCTGTCCTTCACGGTGCCCATCTTTGCACGAAATGCTCCCTTGATCTCTCTGATTTTCTTGAAGAGATCTGCAGCCTTTCCCATTCTATTGCTTTCCTCTGTTTATCTGCACTCATCACTGAGGAAGGCTTTCTTCTCTCCTCCTGTTATTCTTGGGGACTCTGCATTCAGAGGCTGTATGTTTCCTTTTCTCCTCTGCCTTTAGATTCTCTTCTTTTCTCAGCTATTTGTCAGGTCTCCTCACAAAGACAACCATTCACCTTTCTGCACTTCTTCTTCTTGAGGATGATCTTGAGCCCTGCCTCCTGTACAATGTCACGAACCTCCATCCATAGTTCTTCAGGCGCTCTATCAGATTTAATCTCTTGAATTTATTTGCCACTTCCACCGTATAAACGTAAAAGATTTGATTTAGGTCATACCTGAATGGTCTAGTGGTTTTCCCTACTTTCTTCAGTTTAAGTCTGAAGTTGGCAATAAGGAGTTCACAATCTGAGCCACAGTCAGCTCCCGGCCGGTCTTATTTTTGCTGACTGTATACAGCTTCTCCATCTTTGACTGCAAAGAATATAATCAATCTGATTTCGGTGTTGACCATCTGGTGATGTCCATGTGTAGGGTAGTGATCCGTCGGATCAAAGAAAAAGCAAGAGAGTTACAGAAAAGCATCCACTTCTGCTTCATTGACCACACCAAAGCCTTTGACTGTGTGGATCACAACAAACTGTAGAAAATTCTTAAGGAGATGGGAATACCAGACGCAGAACAAGACGCAGAACTGCTTCTGTATGCAAGTCAAGAAGCAACAGTTAGAACCAGACATGGAACAACAGACTGGTTCCAAATAGGGAAAGGAGTCCATCGAGGCTGTATATTGTTACTCTGCTTATTTAGCCTATATGCAGAGGACATCATGCAAAATGCTAGGCTGGATGAAGCACAAGCTAGAATCAAGATTGCTGGGAAAAATATCAACCTCAGATATGCAGATGACACCACTCTTACGGCAAAAAGCAAAGAGGAACTGAGGAGCCTCTTGATGAAAGTGAAAGAAGAGAGTGAAAAAGCTGGCTTAAAACTCAACATTCAGCAAACTAAGATCATGGCATCCAGTCCCATCACTTCATGGGAAATAGACAGGGAAACAACGGAAACAGTGTCAGACTTTATTTTTCTGGGCTCCAAAATCACTGCAGATGGTGACTGCAGCCATGAAATTAAAAGACACTTGGATCCTTGGAAGAAAAGCTATGACCAACCTAGAGAGCATATTAAAAAGCAGAGACGTTACTTTGCCAACAAAGGTCCATCTAGTCAAAGCTATGGTTTTCCCATTAATCATGTATGGATGTGAGGGTTGGAGCATAAAGAAAGCTGAGTGCCGAAGAATTGCTGCCTTTGAGCTGCGGTGTTGGAGAAGACTCTTGAGAGTCCCTTGGACTGCAAGGAGATCCAACCAGTCAATCCTAAAGGAAATCAGTCCTGAATATTCATTGGAAAGACTGATGCTGAAGCCGAAACTCCAATACTTGGGCCACCTGATATGAAGAACCGACTCATTGGAAAAGACCCTGATGCTAGGAAAGATTGAAGGTGGGAGGAGAAGGTGACGACAGGATGAGATGGTAGGATGGCATCACCGCCTCGACGGACCTGAGTTTGAGCGAGCTCCGGGAGCTGGTGATGGACAGGGAGGCCTGGCGAGCTGCAGTCCACGGGGTCGGAGGGAGTCGGGCACAACTGAGCACTGACCTGAGCAAAAGCACAGGCAACTGTCCAAGTAACAGTAGCCTGCGGGGTCAAGCCCTCCTGCAACGGGACTGGTTTGTTCTTTTTCGAAAAAGATGTAACTACCACACAGCACAAGCTGATGTCTGTTGCAGGAATGCAAAGGAGAATTCTGGGCACTACTTTATCCCAGAGCCTCACTGAAGAAGCGTTCCAAGCCTGAGAACTTCAAATTGTGTTTCTCTGGCCCTTACGGAGTATATGCATCGGGTGAGGGGTGGGTGAGGCCCACGGGGACCCTGTGGGCGGATGCGGTGACCCCGGGGTAACCGAAGCCCAGATGTCACAAAGCCTGGGCAGACCACACGTGGACTTTGTGTCAGGAGTGAGACGGGCGAGCCGACTCTGCTTATGCTCAGCATGCCACTCTCTCAGCCACAGAGTAAGTTTCCTCTTAGAACCTCATACCCGCCCGCTTCTAAGGCAGCAGCAGCCACACACACAACGGAGGCGCACACCTCTACTCTGCTCTCAGCCCCAGAGTGAGCCTTTTCTAGCAATCCAGCACTCTCTGATGACGTTACAAAGACTCAATTTTTCTAAACATGACAGAAAAGAAAAAACAGTCTCTGTAATTAGCAGAATCGCTTGACTTTCAGAAGTCAAGAAACAGACTTCCCTCCTCTGAACTGAATCTCCAGTTCCATCCTCCAAAGCCGAAGGGATGAAGACATTTTCAAGGAAGTATCATGCCCTGCCACTGTGAAACAGGAACTGGGAGGAGGAAAAAAATGATTCAGAATGCAGTCAACTCTGTTCTTTTGTATTTTTTAAACATTCAAGAGTGTGAAGCAAAAAGCATCAGAGAGAAGGGCCCATGGTCTCCATGTGTGCTGGACCCCAAACGTCGGAATGAGTAAGCGTCGGGGTCAGAGTTGGTCAAGCGGATTTCAGTCAGGACTCCGGCAGAGGCACCAAAGTGCCCCGCAGCCGCCCAGTCTGCTAAGAACAGCTGCACCAAGCCCATCGGAACGGCAAGTCGCCAAACGCAGCTCAAGGGCTGTGATCTTGGGAGTCCCGCTCACCGCCCCTGTCCCACAGTGGAGCGCGAGGGCTGGACGCTCATCAGGTCTCGGGCGCCCCACGGGGTATCTCCCTGCACGGCATCCCCGGCTCGGGGAGGTGGTGGGCACTGCTGCAGCCTTGTGCCGGGGAAGCCAGGCCAGGACTGACCCAGCACCGAGGAGGGGGCAGAGCCGAGAAGCATGCCAGCCACACACAGAGCTCCCACTCATCCTCCACCCCCAAACTTTGTCCTGAGCCGACCAAGTTCCTTTACTGGGTACGGCAGCTGGAGGCGGGACATGCACAAGGAGCCTGCCGAGCGGGGCGGCACCTCTCTGGCCCCCTCCGCCCAGCCGCGCAGGCCACACTCTTGCAGAGACACCCCCGTCCACGCCTAACAGGGCCCAGTTCATCTCCACCTCATCCTGAGACAGTCTGCCCCCAAACATCTCCCTGCCCCCTCCTGTCAGGTGGAATCGCTTACCTTCTCCCTTTATGCACAGCGTAGCTGGATGCTCCTCAATCACACTTCTCAGCATATTCTATGGCGATTATTTGCTTGGATATCTGTCTTACCAGCTTTGGGAGGAAGCCGAACTTGACCTCAGCAGAGTGCCTGGCTCACAGGCAAGGCTCAGTGAAAGAGCACCCACCGCAGTGCCCAGCGAGGAGGATGCACAAGGGTCTGACAAGCCGCCCCAGCACACTCACACCCCAGATACAGCACTTGCTAAACACGGCTTGCAGCGCTCAGCTCTGCAGCGTACGTTTCTTTCTGGGGTCAACTCTCAATTGACAACGGCAATTTCCACTCACACTCTGAAGAGACTACTCTTTCCCAGACCATTTCAGTTTGTGGGTTTATGTGGTGGGGGAAGCCTCGGGGCTTGCCAGGGGGCACAGTGGTCAAGAACCCACGTGCCGATGCAAGAGGTGCAAGAGACGCAGGCTCGACCTCTGGGTCGGGAAGACCCCCTGGAGAAGGAGGTGGCCACTCTCTCCAGTCCTCTTGCCTGGAGAAGCCCATGGACAGAGGAGCCTGGCGGGCGGCAGCCCATGGGGCTACAGAGAGCTGGACACGCCTTGGCACCCACGCATGGTGGGGGGACCTAAACCCCAACTTCACACGTGAGCGTCTGTGTATTCTCCAGCTGTAGCCATGCCTGACGGTCACGCCCTTTAGAAAACTAACAATTCTTTTCTGTAGTAACTATATCTCCTAGCTCATTTGACTGTTTCACTTTAATCTTTAAACTTGAGAATGAATGTGAAAATCGAAGTTCTAAAAATGTCATCCCTCAGATCCACTGATGGATATTAAAATCCGTGGGTGAAAGCTTGAAGGGAAACAGGATGTCTGCAGAGTCGCAAAGCCCCCCCCCACCAATATTTACTAATAACAGAGGACAGCAGTGATCTCACAGTGGAGACGCGTGGCAAACAGCACATTAAGCGAGTAACCCAGGCCCCCGCCACCAGGAAGCAGACGCACCGCGAGCTCACACCTCAGAGAGGACGCTCAGGGGACGCAGCGTCACTTAGTCGTTTTCTTGCTCATCCTAGTGATGAGAGAACACCAGACTGACCCAAAGACGGACGCTCTGCAAAGTGACCGAGCAGAGCTCCTTCCAGGTGTCCAGGTCATGAAGACCCAGGAGAGACCGAGGGGCTGGCCCTGATGGAGACCCAGGAGACGCCAGGGCCAAGTGCAGGGTGGGCTCCTGAGCCTGACCCTGGCTCGTGAGAAGGACATTCAAGGAAAAGCAGCTGAATCTGAATGAGGTCTCCAGTTTAATTCAGAGCAGTGTGCCACTATCAATCTCCTGGCTGTGCCGAGACGACTGTGTAAGACGAGAGGGTGGGGGGATCAGATGAAAAGTACGCGGAAGCTGAACTGAAAGGAACAGCTCAAATACAGGAGGCAAGTGCACAGAACCCACTAGTAAGAATCAGCAAGAGACATAAATGGGCATTTCCCAGAAGAGGAAACACACACAGCCAGTAATTCAGAGAGATCTCAATCAAGCCCTAAGGAGACGAGGGGGATACAGTGTGTCCCAGCTCCCTCGGCTACGACGGGGCTCTCGCGCACCTCTGGAGTCGGACGGCACCTACGGGGGCTTCTGCTGCTGACACAGGCGCAGCTGCTGCAGCTGCTCCGGAAGACGACGGGACGCATTCTGTCTGTCTGTCTGCAGGCGCAGAGGCCCTACAACCGGCCAGTTCCCCTCCACTGTGTATGTCCTGGAGACCCTTGGACATGGGTACCTGGGGACGCACGGGAGAGGTCAAGGGGCATTCGTTTCTAACAGCAAAACACGGAAAACGACCCCAAAGTACACCCATGAGGGAACAGGCATGTCCAGTACACCCACATGGCGGAAGAGCAGACGGCTGTGGACGAGCAAGACCCACAGCCACGCACGCTGCCTAAAGACACGTCACAGCACGGCAGGGCCAGCAAGCTCCATATAGCAAGAAGCCGCTCGTGTGGAGTGTGCCAACAGGGAAGACTCAACACTCTGCTTTTAAAAGATAAATGCCTATCATGGCAACACCACAGAGACAGGCAAAGGACCGGTGCTGTGAAACTCGGGATCCCGGTTCTCAGTGAGCCTTTTGGACAACCCAGAGAGGGGGCATTCACAGCAGCCGGGCACATGCATTCCAGTTACAGGAGAGACCTCAGACCCATCTCTGCAGACAGTTAACGCTGAAGGATGCTTAGGAGAAAAAGGGAATGCAGACAGGCTAAACACCCCAAACTTTCTGTTTACAGACTCATATCCTAGATGAAGCTAAGCGACAAGGACGACTAGGCTTTCTGAAACTTTCCGGCTTTAAAATGAAAGGGAAGAACCTAGGGGAACAGCTCGGAAGAGCTCATGTGCGCTTCCCAGGGACAGATCTGAGGCCATTCATGGTCTGCTGGGCAGGACTCATGCGTCACAGCTGGGACATTCTCCTAAGGATGCGTTGATTTCCTACGAAGAACGATACTTGGATAGTTTGAGCTCATTGAGTTACGCCAACACTTAGTATTTTAAGAATCCTTCATATTCCTTGAACGCAAACATTTATCTAGCCTGAATGAATTAATATCATTCCTTTTTGAACCATTTACACGGTTTAATCAGCATTGGGTATTTCTGATCTTCAATACCAGGATTTAGAGCAATTTACGGTTCGCCTGTGCTTTCAGAGTTTGTAAAGGGGAATCCCATGAGGTCTAAGCCCGTGGTGTCCAGACAAGGGCTCACTCACCAGCTGGAACTCGCTCCTGCGGCTGAACGCCTCCCTGATGCCGGAGTCCCCCCAGAGCGCGCTCAGGGCGGGCACGTACAGCTGGAAGGTGGCGGGGTCCACGGGCAGCCCTGCCTTGTTCTCGAAAGCCATGAGGAACATCCCGTGCTTCTCATTTTCAGAGTACTGCCAGGGGATACCGAGCTTGTCTCGTGCATCGACCAGAACCCTCGAGCCCTGGGAAAGAACAGAAAGACGACGTTCAGAATACTGCCAGGGGATGCCGAGCTTGTCTCGTGGATCGACCGGAACCCCTGAGCCCTGGGAAAGAACAGAAAGACGACGTTCAGAATACTGCCAGGGGATGCCGAGCTTGTCTCGTGGATCGACCGGAACCCCTGAGCCCTGGGAAAGAACAGAAAGACGACGTTCAGAATACTGCCAGGGGATGCCGAGCTTGTCTCGTGGATCGACCGGAACCCCTGAGCCCTGGGAAAGAACAGAAAGACGACGTTCAGAATACTGCCAGGGGATGCCGAGCTTGTCTCGTGGATCGACCGGAACCCCTGAGCCCTGGGAAAGAACAGAAAGACGACGTTCAGAATACTGCCAGGGGATGCCGAGCTTGTCTCGTGGATCGACCGGAACCCCTGAGCCCTGGGAAAGAACAGAAAGACGACGTTCAGAATACTGCCAGGGGATGCCGAGCTTGTCTCGTGGATCGACCGGAACCCCTGAACACTGGGAAAGAACAGAAAGAAGACAGAGGGTTTCACAGCGCTGCGAAGGCTGAGTTGCAGTGGAGAAAGCGGCGTGGGCATGGACGGTCGTAGAAGCAGGAGGCTCAGGAGCTGCCAAGCCTGCAGCCAGCGTCTGTCTCTGGGTTCGCTCTGTCCCGGCATGAGTGCTGTGCTCCCGGGGACGTGACTATCAAGGCGGAGGCTCGCACAGACCACATCGCAGGTCTGCCCTGTGCCGTCCCTCATTTGAAAAGGTCCCAAGAGGGAGACGACAGGTCGGGGAAGAAGTGGCCACACACATGCCTAGTGCCGTGTGGAAACAGAGCGCGAGCCGCGGCGCTGGCAGGGCCCGTGCCTGAGGACAACTCCAGCTGCAGCCCCGCTGCCCTGTCGCCGCGGAGGAGCACACACACAGGCCGTCAGCGCCGGGGGACCGAATGGGGAGCGGGCGGGAGCGGGTCACGTCCCAGGCGTGCCTGGGAGGGTGGGGAACCGGTCTCACTGTCGTGCTGATTCCCTCCCGGTTAGAAATACAGCCAGGATTTCCCACCTTGTCCTCACCTCACTGCAGAAGCGGCCTGAACTAAACCAGGATGAGGGCAGGTGGCCAAACTGCGGAAATGCTGCTGTGGGGACAACGCCTCCCTGGGCAGGAAGCAGGCGTGGCCCATCACCCTTGACTCCGTGCTCGAGCATGATCAGCGCGGTGTCTGCGGAAGCTTCTGGGCTCTGCTGGGGGACCTGCTGAATGCTCCCTGCGCACCAGCACTGGGTGAGCCATCTGCAAAGGCCTGGGCTGGCTCAGAGCCGTCTGGGGGACCCAGGACACAGAGAGCAGTCCCCTGTCCCCCAGCACAGAGGACATCAGGATATCACTGCCCAGCTGGCACTTACTTTTCTGAGAAAAAGAAGAGCTTTATTGGAGCACAGGTCACATAACAAACAATCCCCCATTGACTGTGTAGAGCTCAGTGGCTTTCAGTTGGCAGTTATTCTAGAAACCTGGGGCAAACCAGATCTCTGCTGGAGCATCTGCTGAAAGGTAACCAAAGGTGAGGTGAAAGGCGAAGGGGAACGGTGACCCAGAGTGCAGCTGTGGCCTCCCCTCCAGACCCAGTGCCCAGCACTGCCGGGTCAGAAGTGCCCCTGTGAGCGCCTGCCCCGGGGTCCATGCCCAGTCCCTCTGACCCACAAACGCGTTTAATGCTTACTGGGGGCAGAGCACTGAGATACACACTGCGGGAAAACCGAAGGCTGATGAAGCAGTGACTGGGCTCCCGAAACTCAGAACCTGGCCCAGGAGACACAGACATGGATTTAAATGATTCACACCCATCAACAAGAAACACAGGGCTTCTCTGGTGGTTCAGACGGTAAAGAACCTGCCTGCAATGCAGGAGACCTGGGTTTGATCCCTGGGTTGGGAAGATCCCCTGAAGAGGGGAATGGCAATCCACTCCCGTATTATTTCCTGGAGAATGCCACGGACAGAGGGACCTGGCGGGCTATAGTCCGTGGAGTTGCAAAGAGGTGGGCATGACTGAGCAATTACAGGTAATAAAAACGCAGAAAACCACAAGGAGAGAATTCTTTAACTTGACAAGGGACACTGACAAAAACCTCTGCAGCGAACAGCAAAGATCCACGGTGGAAGATGGCGCTTCAGGTGACAACGGGAATGCGACCAGAACGCCGCCTTTCACCACTGCTATTCGACACGGTTCCACGGCAAGGCGGGGGAAGGAAATATAAGGTACATGGATTGGAGAGGAAAAAATAAAACTGAGCCTGTCTGCAGATGAAACGATGGTCTGGGTACAAAATCCCAAGGAATCGATCAAAGAAAACCTCCTAGAATCCAAGTGAATTCAGCAAGGTTGCTGGGTACGAAAACTGACAAAAGTAAAATGTCTTTCTATATACTAGAAATTTACATGTGGAAATGGAAATTTAACATCGTAAACTCTTTAGACGTGCCACGTGGTGTGCAGGACCTCAGTTCCATGACCAAGGGTCAAGCCTGCTCCCCCTGAGGTGGAAGCGTGGCGTCTTAGCCCCAGAAGTTGCCATTCAAAATGCAGTACTATTAACAATCACAAGCCCCAAAACGAAACACTTAGGTATAAGTCTAACGGAACGTGCACAGGACTTGTACGCTGCAAGCTGTAAAATGTGGATGAAAGAAACCAAAGACCCGATGAAAGGTGGGCAGACCATGCTCGTGGATCGGAAGCATCGACGTGACAACGGCACGCTCTCTACACTGACACATACAGGCTGACCAGTTTCTATAAAATCCCAGCAAGAGCTTTCATGGATGTGGATAGAACTCTTTTAAGACTCATATAATCTAAGGCACTAGACTAAAACAATCCTGAAACAGGAAAATTAAGTGGGAGGAATCTGATTTCCAGACATGTTATTACATAGCTACCATCAGCAGGACTGTGTGGTACCGGTGATGGACGAGGCACACAGGTCAATGGGACGTAACAGAAACTCAGACACAGGTACTATGGTCAGCTGCTTTTTTTTTTTTTTTAGATCCAAAAGCAATTACGTAGAGGAAAAGCCTTTTTAATAAATGATATTGAAGCAATTGGACATCCATAGGCAAAGAAAAAACAAAATCAAAACAAAACCTTGATCTAAACCTCACACCTTATACAGAACTGACTCAAAACATAAAGCTACAGCATAGTAGAAAATCTTCAGAGTCCACAACTTGGCGAACAGTCCTTAGACATGACACAAAATGCGTGGTTCATAAAGGAAAAATGGCTTCCCCGGTGGCTCAGAGGAAGAATCCGCCTGCAGCGCCGGAGACCTTGGTGTGACCCCTGGGCTGGGAAGGTCCCCTGGAGGAGGGCACTCAGCCCACTCCGTACGCTGCCTGGAGAATGAACCCCCACGGCCAGAGCCTGGCGGGCTGCAGTCCGTGGGCATGCAGACTCGGACGTGACCGAGCAACTAACACACGCGGCATACACCGACACACTGGCTTTCATGAAAGTTAAAGCTTTTGCTCCTCAGAAGACTTTAAGGGAATAAAAAGACAGGCTTCGGACTGGTAGGAGATACTTGCCAACCACACGTCTGACAAAAGACTCAGGTGTAGAATATACGAAGAATGCTCGAAAGTCAACAATTTAGAGAAACAAAACAATCCAAAAGACATGGAGAGCTGTTTCACCAGCAAGCACGCAGACAGCCAATAAGCAGAAGACAAGATGTCCAAGCTCACTGGCCACCAGGGAGAAGGACCCGAGCTCTGATAAGAAGACGTCACGACGCGTACGAAAACAGCCCAAACCGAAAAATCAGCGCCAGCGCCGAACGGCGGTGAGGAGGCAGAGACACGCCAGCTCTAACACACCGCCGTGGGGATGCAGAACGCGACAGCCACTCCAGAACACAGTTTTCCAGTTTCTTAAAAAAAAAAAAAGAAAGAAAAATTGAGCCTACACTTAGCATACAATGCAGCATCCCGTACAATGTCACTCCTGGACATTCATTCCAGAGAAATGAGAGCTCACGTCCCCACAAAACCCTGTGCAGCAACGCTCACAGCAGCCACAGACTGGCAACAACCTCGGTGCTAGGCGTGGCGGTGCTTTAACAAGCCAAGTGTTCAGCCGCGGCACCTCGTACCACGGACTTCAGGGTGAGAGGAACGGGCCACTGATGTGTGCAACTTAGATGGATCTCAGAAAAGCATCCTATGGGATTCCGTTCATACAATGTTCTTGCAATGATAAAATCATAGGGATGGAGAGCACAGGAGCGGCTCCTGGGGGCGGAGACGGGCAGAGGCCTGCGGCTGTGGCTGCGCAGCTGGAGGGAGCTCCCTGTGGTCTGGGGCAGGTCTGTGTCCTGAAGACACAGCGATACGTGTCAGAGGCTCACACACACTGGACCAGCCTCAGTCTCCCGGGTTTGATGCTGCACTACAGTTAAACAAAATGCAACCACTGGGGGAAACTTGGAGATACCGCTCTGTGCAGTCTCTGCAATTTCCTGCAAATATGTATTTCAAAATAAAAAGTAATGAAAAAAAAAGTTAACTAGCAATTAGAGATATATATGTTCCAATTACACGGTGTAGGAAGGGAAGGTTACTAGAGGCCAAAGGAAGAGAGACTGGTAGGAAGAGCTGAGGCTGGAAAACACTAACCTGAGTGGAGCTTCTGAAGCCCCGGTTCCTTTCAAGTGCCCACAGCTCATCAGAGCCCACTCATCCGGAGGGCGGGGAACAGGACTCAGACCAGGCCCCCGCTAGCCTTCCTCCCTGCCTCCCCCGTCCCTGCACTCTCTGAGACATCACCCCAAACTCCCCACTGCCTGCAGAGACACAACGCTTCAGCAAGCACCTGAGCAGGGAGCAGGGATTTCACTGGTGAGATTCCAGGCAAAGGGTCAGGCTCCTCGGGGCGAGTCAGAGAAAGCCTCCCCAAGGCCGGCAAGAGGCTGGGTCAGGACCCCAGCCCCCACATGCCCCGAGCCAGGCAGCCAGGCTGCCCACCACCCTCGACGGCCCTGCCCACACGACTCCCACGCGGCACATGCGCTCTGACCACGAGGTGTCTACTCGGGGCTCCGACTCCCCGAGGAGCACGGCCCCACTCACGGGTTCAACTGAGCTCCCTCGGGAGCTGATGTCGGAGGCGAAGGCAGGGAACCAGATAGGCCTCAGAGGCCTGAGTGCTCGTTTACCAAGACTGCTTTCAATGCTGTGCAGACCAGGCCTGCCCTAATTATTGGGGTGAACATAGGTTTGGCTTTAAAACCCCGGTGTATCCAAAAGCAGCCTGTGTTCCCAGTGCATGCTGCCACCCAGGCAAGCTGGAACTGGTCCAGATTAGCTTCACCCAAACTCGAAGAAAAGGCCCCTTATTTCTGTTTTTAGAAATCCAGGGAAATTGGCAGAACTGCCGACAGACTTAGAACGCTACCAGCAGTGTAGCCACTTTCTGGGTCTCGTTCACGTCATCTGGAGGGAAAGACAGCAGGCGGGAAAACAAAAGCGACAGCTTTCTTTTGCCCTGATTGTGAATTATTCCAGTCAAAGACCACTCTCTACTAACTGTTCTGAATCTGCAAAACCAAGCTCCAGGGAAGTTTTCTACTGTGGGACATCTGCTGAAAATCTGAGTCCAGTTTTCCTTCATTTTTAGCAAGAGCTTAGGGCCTTTCGAAATGTTATATACACTCTATTTTGCAGAAATGGTAATTATATACATATATATGTATCTCCCTGTCATGACACAGAGTTGCTAAGTCTTAAAAGATACTAATACAGCAGGCATAGCTGAATGATAAAATATCTTGCCCTAACCTTCTCCAGTAAAAGGCCAGTTTCCTAAAACACAAAGGCTAGGACAATTCTAAAACCTATGTACACTCACAAGCAGAAAACAAAGCAGAAGACGATTTACTTGAGTCTCAGTAGCGGCTGCTTAAGAAGTTCTCCTTTCAGTAACAGTGTTACCTGAAGTATCGATTTGTTCAATAACCATGCATTTTATTCACTCACCCAAATATAAACAGGTAAAGTGCTAAGCAGACTGATGACTTCACCTCAATACTATATGACACTTTAAACTGTTCGAAGAACACATTTTTAAAACAACTTATAAATCCAGCAGTTTCAGCTTCTAATCAAAGAACAGCTCCCCTGTCTGCTGGAGATGGTACATTTGGGGTTGGGGGGGCGGGGTTCGGTTTTACTGGAAGAAGACCAAAAATCACAAATCCTGTTATCTTGTTTCAAAATAGATTTTGTTAGTTTAGCCCCTAATCAAACCAAATCTTCTCAGATTAGTCATTCCTTTCTAGAATCTTCCCACAATAAATACTAAGGCTCAGAAAGATGTAAAACGCTAGCAGGTCAAGTGAGCTTGCTCCACGGAATCGAGCTACATGAAGAGAATGGCAAGGTTTTGCGTGCTCGCCCAACTAGAAAGCCGCGTGAGCACTTGCAAAGCTCTGTGTTTCTATGTTGCTGTTGTTTTTTTTAAACCCGCTGGGCAGACTTGTTTGCCTTTGGCCAGCATCCAAATAAAAGAAACGCTGCCAGCAATGTAAACAGGATGCATTTCTTTAAGTTAATGAGCCCAGCAAGCAGAGGCAGATGGCTCCTCTTAGCCTTCTCTGAGGCTGGAGTGGAGGCTACCTTCTAATTTAGAGGTCGGAGGAGAAGCGAGGCGGGGAGGGGCGTGCAGGAAGCGGCCCATCAGAGCGCCGTCAGCCCCGGACACAGAGCTGGCGGGCCTCCGGGGCCAGGCCCCGTTCCCACCACGCCCGTCCTCCCATGAGCTCTGGGAACAAACCTCTCTCTGCCCTCATGGCATAGCCCGTCCCTCGCCATGCTCCTACTTCAGGAGGGCTGCCTGGCAGAGGGCTGTGCCAAGGAACAGGGACAGGCCAGAAGGGCACTCCGCATGGCGCCTGCTCCGAGCTCGCAGCACCGTCACAGAAGCCGGCCAGAGCGGGCCGGAGATCACCACCACCATCAGGGAAGGGGGAGAAGGGCCGCGGGACAGTGGGAAGCGTCCCATCAGCGAGGGGAGCAGGTTAAGCCAGACTGCGGGGAGCTAAGACTTCTGGAATTTACTCTGGAAGACCCTGGGAGCAAGCAAGGCTCTGGGAAGGAGTGGGACAAGGGCAGGGCTCCGCCTCCAGACTCCAGAGGCGGGAAGGAGCAAGCGCAGGTGGGGAGGGCGGTCAGGAGGGGCGGCCAGGCTCCCCCGTGCGGAGATGACACACAGCGAGCTGAGTCCCAAAGGCAGAGAGCATGGGGCGGCTTAGGAGGGGGTAAGGCTTGGACAAGTTTATGACAAATTAAATTTAACAGGGCAACGGGATATCCAAGGCCAAGTTTTCAGAAAATAGACGAATTATAAGGAAAACTCCAGGTGTAAGAAGTAGAAGTAAATTAGCACATCAGCTTTTTTTTTTTTTTTTTTTTGCTGCCTAGGAAAGGCTGGTTCCCCTGTAAGCTGAAAAAGAAAAAGAAAGGAATTCCACAGCAGTGCAGAATTCCTTGGATCTTCTAAACTGGAAAGTGAAAAGCCATGCTAAATTTCAGACCTCAGGACGTAAGGGGTTGTGAAATCGACTCCTGGAGCCACATGCCGACCACCGGCCACTGTGTGTCATCCACTCGTCCAGACGTGTGAGCCAGAAGCTACTCGACTAAACGTCTCACTAAATGTTACAAAGACAAACAGAGGTGTGCGGCGGGGTGCGGCGAGGAGTGAAGCCTTCTTGCTGAGGGCAGAAAATATTAAATAAACTTAAGACTAAATAAATACTAAATGTCATTCCAAGAGGAAAAAGGCCTGTAATCACTACAAACAGGTAACACGGCTTAATATGCTGTGTTCAGGGTTATCTAGAGTCAAGCTGGGACTCAGCACCGTGGATGGAATGATTTAGTGAGAAGTTTTAAAATAAAAATATAGCAGTAAATACCTGAATAAACTGTAAACAGCAAGGGTAAATGCGTCATAGAATCCCCATTTCAGTTAAGACAGATATGCGTATATACGGAGAGACACCCATGGGTGTGCGTGCGTGTGAGCTCATTTCATCTTCATGGGGTGTGGAGGATTGTGCCCACTTTACAGATGAGAAAACGGAAGCTCGACCACCCAGCCGTCGAGGGTGACTCCGGGACTCTGAAGCGTGTTTTTCCACCTCCATTCTCTTCCTCTACGGGTGTGTCTGGGGAGATAAGGGCGCAAAGAGGCACGAGGGAGAAGCTGTCTCTGCCTGTTGCCCGTTTTCACGCAGCTGACAGCAGGCGCCGAGGCCAGAACCATCTGAATTGACCTTCCATGACCCAGCATTTCTGGTGCTCTCCAGAATTTTTTCTTTTAAAGCCACAATTCAGCTAGAAGCATGGGATATACTACATGCCTGGCTAAATTAGAGGACACCGAGCAAGTTCAGAGTCTCCTTTAATCTCTAAACAGTGGAAGCCTCACACACCGTCCTGGCAGCACTGTCGCGGGATAGCCTGTGGCCGCCCTGCCTGACGCAGGCGCCCCCAGCCACCCGTGGCCGCTGAGCAGAGGGCCGTGGCCAGCCTGAACTGAGGTGTGTTAGTTCAGTGACTGGGCTTCAGAGACTCACTACAAAAGACACATGTATTTTGTCTTTTAATACTGATCACAGGTTGACATGATACAGCTGGAAGTCACAAACCTCCTGAGATTATAACATCCTGGATGTTTCCAGCCCTGAAAGTGTTACTGTGAAACCGCTTTAGAGTGTCCTCTCCCTTCCTTACTGTGGCTGATCTGGAGAGCACGGTGGCGCGGGTCACAGTTCTGTGGGACAGTGCTGCTTGTGTGCGCACGCTAGAATCAAACTGCTTCACACCGCGCACTCCCGTTCATGCATCTCCTTCCTGCTCATACAGACGCGGACAGGACACGCCGTGGCCTCCGACATGGGTGCAGAGGCCATGCGCAGAGGCACAGGTCAGCAGCAGCCTTGGCAGGACGCGGGCTCTGCCACCTCGGTGCCTGTGAAAAGTGGCTTCAGTTCCTCAAGACACCGGCCTGCCCCTGGAGCCCGCGCCTCCCCTGCAGGCTGGCACCCGCCCCGGTAGGCCCACATTCGCAAGGGGTCCAGAGGGGGTGTGCTGGACAGCACTGGAACTCCGGCCGCCGGCCTCTACTGGGAGGAGTAAACACCACCCGCCCCGCAGTCAGCAGGTGCCCTGGTGCCGCCTTCGAAACAGGCCCACACCCCCACCACTTCCTGCCACCCCCTCGGCGATGGCTTTGGTCCAGCTGCCAGCATCTCTCACCTGGATCACGGCAAACCTTCCGATTGGCCCTCACGTCTACACGTGTCCCCATCAGTCTCTTCTCAAAATGAGGTCACGGTGCCCTCTGCCCAACCCCATGGGGCCCTTTCTTATTACAGGAAAAGCCCAGAAGGCCCGACCCCTCTTCCTCCTGCTCCACGCCGTGGCCTGAGCACCTGTGGGACGCCCACGACCCTCCTGCCCCAGACATGCACAGGGCCTGCTCCTGTCTCCTCCGAGCCTCTACTCAGGTGTCAGCTCAGCGAGGCCGTCCCCGGCCGCCTTAACCACCGCCTGAGGCCACCCGGCAGCTGCCCTTCCCACCCTCCCCTGCTCTTTCTCGAGCATTTACTGCTGCCTAGCGAATGGGCCCGACAGTCACTCACCCGTCTGGGTTGCCCCGTTTCTCCCCCACTGGAACGAGCGGCCCCTGAGGACAGGCTCCTCTGTCTGGTTTGCTCAGCCCGAACCCCCAGGGCCGCACACAGATCTACGGCTGTCGACAGGATGAGCTCAGCGGTCTCGGGTTCCTCGGCTGCTAAGCCAGGATGAACAACCCTTCCTACTTCTCACGCTGCAGCAAGGAGTACCTGAGGCAATAGATACCGGATGCCAACAATCAGATTCGCCTTGTGCCAAAACTGGTCTACAGAAAGCTGCAACCTGAACGTCACTAGTCATTCAAAGTCCCTTCTCACGGGAAATCTGACACGTGAGGAACCATTATTGAGGTTAATGAATTAATAGCCACAACCTGAACGTCAATAGTCATTCCAAGTCCTTTCTCACTGGAAATCTCACACATGAGCAATCAACATTGAGCTTAATAAATTAATATCATCCCATTCTTTATTTGAAAGCAATTTAGTTACAAAATGCGTCTGGAAAGTTCCTTTTAAAACTATCCATTTTGGTACGTCAAAGATAAAAAGAAAAGCCTGTTTAGAGGAAAAGTTCAACCAAAGCAACAGCCTAAATGACTGTAACAAGTCAATGGAATCTGCAGAGTGACAGTTTAAATAGAGGCATACATTTCACCCGTGTGAAATGTGAAATGCGATTTTCTTAAAAGCGCACGGGCGCCGTTATGATAAGGCAAAAGCAAGTCTTTAAAAGCTCACTGGATGTGGAGCAGCCTCCAGCATGAGGCCAGCTCCCTCAGCAGGCATGACAGTGTCCCGTCCTTGCAGGGAGACGTTCTAGCCTCAGAAAGGGATCAACCCCAGAAGCGGAGGGGATCCCTCGTGAAATCTGGAGCTCACAATTTCAGGGTTTGCCGCGAAGGTCAAACGGTAGAAGTAACAATAGTAACCACGTCACCTCCTCTAGGAGGAACCTGGCTCAGGGTCCCATGGAGAACAAGAAGAATCTGCGTCTGACACGACAGACCCCAGCGATCACTAGAGATAGTAAGGAAGAGAACAAGACCGGGGCAGCGGGCCTGGAGGCTGTCACACACACGGACAGGGGCAGCAGCTCGGCCCATCAGCAGCAGGTGCGGAACTGGAAGAGGGCTTCTCGTGCAGGCGAGCGAGGGCTCCCCCTCCACAGCCACGGGAGGTCAGACTGGAGGAGGGCACAGCCCGAGGCCCCGGGCTGGCGGTACTGACAGACCCTGAAAGGGAGCCCAGCTCCCGCCGGCACTGCGTTCGCTGCCCCAGCCTCACGGTGCCGGGCCTGGGCTCGGAGGTGAGTCACACATCCTTCAGGGACACAGCCTGGGCCCCATTCAGCACTCAAGGGCAGCTTCACAAGCTCAGACTTTACAGACGGCTGTGGAGAGTGACTGTTATCAAACTTCTGTTTACTCCACAGACTTCTTAAGACGCTGCGTGAGGTGAGACCTCCAGCTACGATGCCCTGCCCGCACGCCACAGGCTCTAAAGAGACAAAGGAGACTGTAAACTGAGACCTCACTGCTTTCGACGGGCTCCCAAGGGGCCACACCTGACCCGATTCTGTTCCGCCAGCCCTCGCCGAGGGATGCAGCGCCGGCTTCTAATCCTGGTCAACAAAGTACACGCACAAAACAGATGCTCCGTCACGTGGACTCTGCTGACGGTTCAAGGACAGTCCTGCAGGTCACACCTGACACCAGGCCCCACTTCCTAAAAAGCGCCTTCCATGCAGAACCAGGTGACGTCACACTTTGCTTCCACGTTGAAAAGCAAAGGAGACCTGACGTTTAACCCCTAGAGCACCGGCTACTTAGGGTGGGACGGAACTTCCCGGAAGTTCTGCCAGCAACGTGACACCCCCACATCGTGAGAAAACAACACGGCTCCTGAGCGCCCGGGAGGACCAGCGCTCTGGAACGTTCTTTGCCAGGAACCTGCAGGCAGAGCCAATAATCCCTCTGTTACTATTTCTGGGAAAAAACTGTTCTCGGTTTTCAAGGAAGAACACTTCCTTAAGGACCCACATCTGCTTTTCCTCAGAATTATGATAAATCATTCAGACGGTGTTTTTCTTAGCTTACTTTCTTTTTTGTGTAAAGCTGCTTAGATACTACAAGAGTCCTCAGACCTTGGTAGCTGGCTAAGACGAGGGAACCTCACGCCCCCAGCCAGCCACTCCCAGTGTCGACGACCTCCACTGAAGTCACACGAGTGTACAGCCATTTGTCAGGAGCGCCAAGCTCCACCCTGATTACGTGGGGGGAGCACAGAAAAAGGCAAACGCCCACAAAACCTCTCCTCATGACTAATGGTCAAGTCGGCAAATGAAGTAGCCATGCGACATTTTTAGGTGGGCTTAAGGATAAATAACACGCATAAAAATCAGAAGAACTCAGTACCCTTACAGTATAATTGTGACGGCCAATAAACCCAAGAAGATGCTCAACGTTGCTCGTTACAATCAAGACTACAGTGAGGTGTGACGTCACACCAACCAGAACGGCCGTCATCGAAGAACAAGAGAGATTCCCCTGGCGGTCCAGTGGTTAAGAACCTGCCTGGCAATGCAGGTTCCATCCCTGGTGGGGCCTAAGGTCCCTCCCACACGCCTCGGAGCAGCACAGCCCGAGCGCCGCCGGCTGAGCCCATCCCCGTGACTGGAGAGTCCCTGCACCACGAGGGAAGGGCCCGCGTGAGGCCACGGCCGTCCCTCCTGCCACAACTCTGACCCAGAGCAGCCAAATAAATAAAGGTTAAAAAACACTACGAGCAGTCAATGCTGGACGAGGTGTGCCGAAAAGGGGATCCTGCAGCACTGTTGGTAGGCTTGCGAGCTTGGTACTGCCACTGTGGAGAACAGCCGGGGGATTCCTTAACAAACTTGGAATAAACCTGTCGCATGACCCAGCAGTCCTGCTACCGGGCGCATAGGCAAGAACACCATGAAAGGAACACCTCTGAGTCGGCTGTCATGAGGTGGATGAACCTAGAGCCTGTTATACAGAGTGAAATAAGTCAGAAAGAGAAAGATAAACACTGTATATTAACGCATGTATACGGAATCTAGAGAAACAGGACTGATGAACCTATTTACAGCGAAGAAATGCAGGGGAAGGGGACGGGGGGGGGAGGGGGCCACTGACAGCCGCGGTGACATCTGTGCCCCAGTGTGGGTAAAACGGCTAGCTGGCGGGGAGCCGCTGGAAAACCCAGGGAGCGACGACCGGGCGGGGCGGGGCGGAGGCGCGAGCGGGAGGAGACACACACACAATCGTGACCCATTCACGCTGGCGGACGCGGAGACCGACGCAGCTCTGTAAAGTGATGATACGCCAATTAAAAACCCAAAACAACAAAAAAAGTGTAACTGCTTCGGCCCAAGCAAGAAGAGGGCACAGCTCTAAGAAGAAACGAGGTTTTAAAACTACCAAGATTTATCAGCTTTGGTGAAAGAGAAAGAACGCCCTTGGGCAACAGGATGACGCTTTATATCGCAGAGGACACGGCTGTCCCGGTCAGCGAAGCATGCTGACGGTCACAGGTACCAAGGAGCCCCCGGTCGGGTGCACGTGGCGCACACGGGTCACAGGACCAACGGCCTGCTGCGCCTGGAGAGACCCCGGCTGGATGGAGACCGCGGAGGCAGAGGTGGGCGGAGCCTGGCGGGCGGGGCGGAGCCTGGCGGGCGGGGCGGGGCCTGGCGGGCGGGGCTGGACACCAGGGGAGTCGCGGGTCCGGGGGCGAGGCCCCGGCTGCCCCTGCCCGTCCGCGGGCCTGAGTGAGGCACCGGCACCCAGGCTGGCGGCGAGCCTGCGCTCGGAACGGACGGACCGGCAGCTCCGCTCTGCTGCACCGAGCGTGAGCCAGGGCTCGGCTTCAGGATCCGCGGAGCGGAAGACAGACCCCTCGCGACTATATGCAGGTTCACAGGTAAGAAGCTTCAGAAGTTACACCCTGAAGCTTCCAGGGGACTTCTGCAAACAGAAAGTCTTGAATACCCAAGGGTCATCTTCCCAGTGAGGCCTCCTTCGACCACCCTGCTGGGAAAGCATGGCCCCCGCCCAAAACTCAGCTCCTCTTCCGGCTGCTTTCGCGTCCCGGACTTCAGGGTCGGAGCTGGAGCAAACTCAGGGGGCTGCGCTGGGCACCCCGAAGACAGGGTGTCCTTGTGACGAACAGCCTTCCAGCCCCACGTGATCGTCAGGCTGTGTGACACACTTTCAGGAGGAGACCCCAACTCACCCTTCCTGTGTCCCCGAGGGGGCTCACCCACACCTCAGGTGGCCCCGGGAGCCAGAGAACAGCCCGTGATGCCGTGACTTTTTACTTCTGGAGCCGGACAGACAGTGAACACCCTGCCCTCCGCCACGAGACCATTTCTACCTTGCAGCAGGCCCGTCAGCCCATTCTGTTCATCCCAAGACACCGGGTGCCCACACCGTGAGGGTGACCGAGGACAGGGCAGAGATGGGACGGCTGGGCCCCTGCCCGCATGAAGCTTCCTGTGAGCTGAGGACTATCCTAAAATGCTTCCCACAGAAAGAGAAGTGGAAAAGCCCTGCACTCTGGCTCTAAGGGAAAGAAATACCCCGTGGAGAGAAGGGGAAAGAGGCTGTGTCAGCAGGGTTGACAGGGAAGGCTGTTGAGGAGCCACGTACGCTGACTTGACCACGGGGATGGGCCGGCCACTCGATAAGTGGCAGGGTGTGTTCCGAGTGGACAGGACGCGAGAGTTTTAAGAAACTCGACATCAGAGGGACGTGGAGTGTGGTGAGTGAGGGCCAGGGTGAGGCCGAGGGCGTCAGGTCAGTTGTGAGTGCGGCAGGGAGGCTTCATGGGAGTCACCTGGGTTTCCTCCTTGACTGCAGTTTGATTATAAAATGTAGTTCAGAAGCAGGAGAAATTTAACGACAGAGTGTCATTTTTTATCAAACAATCTTCGAAAATCTGCCAGGGTCAACTCAGAAATGGCCCATCTGGGGCGGTGGCTTTCTGGGTGGTTAGTTCACCCATGCTTAAAGGCGAGGCTCTTCCATAGCTGGTCAAGAAGCAAACAGCCCGGGGTACTCTGCTAACACGCGCCTCATCACACAGTGGAGAGCAGACAGACTTCAGAAAACCGTTCCCATCTGCCGGCAAACTGGGTGCTCCGCGTCCACCTTCATCCGAGGTCCCCCGGGTCCCCCACATTCTTGTGAGACGCACTCTGGAGGGCAGCCTGCATGTCACAGGACCAAGGAGTGAGGTCACAGTTCCTGCCGCGTCTGACAGCCACTGGGGGAGGCACTGCTGCCCGGCCTGAGTGCAGAACCCTGGCCCGGGAGCACGACTATGCAGACATCCCGCCTGTGTGTCCATGCTGGGGGGGGGGGCGTGGGGGCAGGTCAGCACATTAAGGCCTGCAGGCCAGACCCGCCCCGTCTCCTGACTGTGTGTGGCTTGTGAGCTGAGCGTGGCTCTCAGAGACGAGTATGTGCATTTGACTCAATGGTGAGAACACACCTCTATTAAGTGAAATGTTATCCCCCGCAAAGGAATCCCATTCTTTTGAACAGTCACCTGTATTGTAAAAATTTACTCAACTGTCACCGTTCTAGTATTGTGAAATTACCAACGGAACTGATTGGTGGACGTCGGTTCTCTTGCTGCGCGGGTACCTACACGGCGTCCCTGGCTGTGACCCCAGGGCTCCAGTCTCTGGGCGACTCCTCCAGCTTTGGTGGCCCCCTCCAGGGCCCTGCGTCTGGCACTGAGAACCGAGCAGGGATCAGAGTCCTGGCTCCCACATCGCTGCTCCTTGGGCTGGGCTGCTGTCCATTACCTGGGGTCCACGCACGTCCTGATGCCCAGGCTGATTGCACCCCTGCACTCAGGGCCTCCGGGGAGGAGCCTGACGGGGCACCTGTGAAGGCCCTGCTGCCGGCCTGAGCGGGGAGGGGTGCCTGGGTGCGCCGTCTCGGCACACCAGCCCAGGGCACAGTTCTCGCCACGTGACCCTTGTGTCGCCCACGTCTTCCACCTTCTGCATGGCGGTGCTCTGACATCTCCGGAGCCGTGCTGATCCTGGAGAGACCGCCCCTCCTGGGCGAACCCAGCACCTGGAACCAGCTCCCCCTCCGCTCCTGCCCTCCAGGCGGCAGGAGCCCTCCGGCCTGGACTGGTCCCGAACAAGATGGCCCACAGCGGGTGCCCAGCACACCCTCCGGCCCAGGCTGCTGCCCTGCCTTGCCCCCTCCTTCCTGCAGCACCCCAGAGAGGCTCCACCAGGCTTCTGCTCTCTCTCCCTCCGGACGGACCTCGGTACTCCCCAGACCCCAGGCAGAGCCTCCTGCTCCTGGGGGTCTGTCAGGACAGACGTCCTCCTTCACAGCTGTCGTTCCCATGTCTGGGAGCCTCCAGATTCCTGATTAAAGCAAACCCTGGGCGTGTGCCTCTGCTCCCATCTGCAGCATGCACTCAGTGGGTCCCACTAACCCGTCCACTTGGACACACATGGCGATCTGTCATTATCTGAAGTAAGGACCACGGTTTCCTGGCTCAGTAAGACTTCCCATGAGAAGCAACGCTCCAGTAACGCTGGGATAAACGACATCCGGAAGGGAAGCATATGAGTGACCCAGCAAGTCCACACCCAAGCACACACTCCGGCTGCTGGGCACCGCACGCATGGACCAGACAGGCACTGCCAGTCGCAGTGAGAACGGAAAGCACCCCGGCGAGGGCTGCACACCAGGGGCAATGGCTGCAAGGGCTGCAGTGGACCAGCTGGATGCGCAGGCGCCAACACGCAGAAGGCAAAAACACACTGCTGAGCAAGCCAGTGTCTTAAACGATACACCTAAAGATGGCACCGTTTAAATAAGCTCTTTGAAAAACACATGAGCTCTATACGCTCATTATGGATATAAACACGGGTAGTAAAACTATAAAACCACAGGTTAAACACATATGAAATTCACGACAGCGGCGCCTCCGGGGAGAAAGGCAGAAACAGCAGTTGAAATAAAAACGGGGCGAGTGTGAACTGAACCCTCACATGTTGGGCACAAATCTGGTGGGCACCAAGCCTCCAGGCCTCAGGACCCGTGAGCTGGCACAACCACCCCCCCCTTCACGGAGCTGAGAGCCGACGTCCACCTTGCCAAACAGCCGATAGAACGTGCTGGGTCCCTGCGGTCCTCCCAGGGACCACCTGCCCCACTCTAGCCCACCCCACCGCCCCCGTCCCAACCGTGTCCCCACTCAGCGGCAGAGCGTCCTCCTAAAACCTCGAGGCAGGTGGTCTTGCTTCTCACGGCACACCTTCAGCACAGCGGACAGGACCGTGTGATCTCCCCCTACCTGCCACCCCGCCCACACCCCACCTCGGGGCCCCCAGTCCTGGTTCCCTCTGCCCGGAGCGCTCGCTCCCCGGATGGCGGGTGGGCAGCGCGCTTTCTCTGAGGGTCTCTGCCAGCTGCTTCACGTCCAGGCCTGCTCCCACGCTTAGCTGTGATCTCCTGGTGTGGGGGGCCACCACAGCCTCTTCCTTACAACTTTATAAAGAGGAGTCATAGGCACATTTTAATCCACAAAGACAAAACCCCATGGGGCCCATTCCCATTCTACAAAAACATCATGTAAGTGAAAGATGCTGATCGACTTTCTGAGTAACAGCCTGTTTATGGTGGGCTTGAGAATTTTGTGAAGATTCTTAGATTACGGAAATTCTGCAAGGACAGGCTGAAAAATAAAATGACTCTAATCACTCCGACTGTGTTTCAGAGAAGAGACTCCCTTTGACAGTGGGAAACCCGCTGCTTCCAGGGAGGGGTGTGTGTGTGCGTGTGTGTGTGTGTATCCGTCCGGGGAGGGATGTGTGTGTATAGGTGTGTCCGTCCAGGGAGGGGTGTGTGTGTCCGTCCGGGGAGGGGTGTGTGTGTGTGTAGGGGTGTGTGTGTGTGTGTGTAGGTGTGTGTGCATGTAGGTATGTGTCTGTGTGTCAGGAGGGGTGTGTGTATGTGTGTGCCGCCTCCAGGCAGGACAATCACATGACTGTGTGTGTCTGTTTCTGTCCCGGGAGAGATGTGTGCGTGCGTGCATGCGTGCGTGTGTGTGTGTGTCTCCGTCCAGGGAGAGGTGTGTGTGTGCGCCGTCTCCAGGCAGGACAATCATGTGAGTGTGTGTGTTTCCGTCCGGGGAGAGGGATGTGTGTGTGTGTGTGTGTATGGTGTGTGTGTAGGTGTGTGTGTGTGGTGTGTAGGTGTGTGTGCGTGTAGGTATGTGTGTGTGTCGGGAGGGGTGTGTGTATGTGTGTGTGCCGCCTCCAGGCAGGACAATCATGTGACTGTGTGTCTGTTTCTGTCCCGGGAGAGGTGTGTGCGTGTGTGTGTCTCCATCCAGGGAGAGGGGTGTGTGTGCGCCGTCTCCAGGCAGGACAATCGTGAGTGTGTGTGTTTTCGTCAGGGGAGAGGCGTGTGTGTGGCTGTGTGTGTGTGTCCAAGCAGGACAATCACGTGAATGTGTATGTATGTGTCGTCTCCAGGTGTGTGTATGTGTGTGTGTGTGCACGTGCCGCCTCCAGGCAGGACAATCACAGGAATGAACCAACCAACCAACCGGCTCAGAGCTGTAAACACACCAGTGTGAGAAAATGGGTGTCAGGACCCCGCTGAGCGCAGGGAGAAGTTGAGGGTGGGTGTCTCAGTTGCAGAGAAGAATGCCTGGAGACCTGCTGCCCTTGGAACTCCCAGTTACAAGAATGACTCCACACAAGGGAGCAGTGTGGCAACGCCTGACGCGCTCACTTCACCCCAAGCCCCGGCCCTGCGCTCCCGGGGATAAAGGCAAGAGCTCCAGTTACTCCACTTCCTGAGCCCTCTGCTCCACCTTGGCCCCAGGTAGCCTGTCTGTCTTCCCCTGGCAAGCCTCCTGGCGCGGATGGTTGCCAGGAAACACAGGGTTAGCGTATCTTCCTGCTCAGGAGAACCCTGACCTTCCTGTTCTTAGAACATGAAAACCCTTTCGTTTTACAAGATCATCAAAATTAATGTATCGTTTCCAAGCTTTTAGACGTTTTTCCTGTTAAAGTGCCTACTCACACATCCAACAAATATCTGAAAGCCTACTATGCACCGGTGCTACGCCAGGCCTGAGAGACAAGCGCACGAGCGCCTGGGTCCCTGCACACCTGTCCAGGTGCACCCACCAGAACCTTGTGCAAATGAAACACACACAGGAAGATTCACACTGACACCAAGATTTCCCAACTTAGTTTAGAAAGATTAGAATGCATTTACTCAGCTCTCCTGTTCTCTGTTCTGAGGACGCTGTACTTAAATGACAAATTCTGAAGTTACTTCTTCGACATGTTCTCCTTTGTGGGCTTGTCTCCCTTCCCAGATTCCACCGGGACAACATTCTCAGAATTCAGGCAATCCACCTGCCCAACCAGCATCTGCAGAGTGTCTAGGAACCAAGAGTGTAATTCTGAGTCACGGGGCCTGGAGTCCCTCTAGGAACGCATCTCAGGAAGCCCCTTTCTCGGGCCCTAGAGAAGATCAGAGATGGAGTTGTGCCAAGGAGTGGAACAAAACTAACGTTCTCAACCCTGCTAACCTCCATGGTGGTCTGCTAAGATATTCCTTGAAGGCACAGACCTAAACGATGCTACAGGAATTTATCATCAGGCTCCTAGTGTCCATTTCCTGACCTCGTATTTACCTGAATTTAATGCAGTTTAAGAGATCGGAAACAACACGTCTTTTAGGAATACTGCCATTACAAATCATTGCTATGCTGCTGCTGCTGCTGAGTCACGTCAGTCGTGTCCCAGTCTGTGTGACCCCACAGACGGCAGCCCACCAGGTTCCTCTGTCCCTGGGATTCTCCAGGCAAGAATACTGGAGTGGGTTGCCATTTCCTTCTCCAATTCTAACTAATTCTTATGGACCACTCATACATACTTCTAACAACCACAACAACTCGGGCCGGAGGCACCCACAGCAGGCTTTGTTGGAGGGGCGTCTCCCACACCTCCTGGTCCACACAGCCCAGAGGCAGCCCCACACGTGGATGGGTCCTCCCCTCCCCCAACCACATACAACACACAATCAACCCCAAGGGACTGGCCTTCCTACAGCTATGCAGAGACAAGAGGGAGCTGTTTGCGCACAAGGCCACTTGTCTAACTGAAATACTGGCAGCAGTAAGGCCAAAAGCGAGTTCTCTGATTGCAGCTTCTACGAGC